>NC_139012.1:52293567-52893567 GCF_964374135.1 Grampus griseus | reverse complement strand
TGTATGAGAGCTACACCTGAAAGGAAATCAGACCAAAATGGTAGAGAGAATCTGCATCCCTGGAAGGATTGGGGAGGAGCAGCCTAACTCTTTTTAGTCATTTACCAATCCCAAAACTATTATGTTGAGAAAGATATTAAGATCTATTTTTTTTTTTTTTTTTTTTTTTTTTTTTTTGGCTGTGCTGGGTCTTCGTTTCTGTGCAAGGGCTTTCTCTAGTTGCGGCGAGCGGGGGGGCCACTCTTCATTGCAGTGCGCGGGCCTTTCACTATTGCGGCCTCTCTTGTTGCGGAGCACAGGCTCCAGACGCGCAGGCTCAGTAGTTGTGGCTCACGGGCCTAGTTGCTCCATGGCATGTGGGATCTTCCCAGACCAGGTCTCGAACCCATGTCCCCTGCATTGGCAGGCAGATTCTCAACCATTGCGCCACCAGGGAAGCCCCTAAGATTTATTTTATTTAATCTACTGTATTTGGGGGTCTATTAGTTGTAGAAATTTAGTTTACAGTCTATACAATTAGAAAAAAATGATACTTGGAAATAAGGTATGTTTGTAACAAAAATTCTAAAGCATATGACATTGGCTTAATAATCACAAGCTGAACAGTGAGGATATTGACACAACAGGCTAGAAAGCTTTTCATCCTCTTCAGCTGTGGAAAACATTGTTAAAGTATCTGCCTTTGACAATTTGGAAGGCAGATCACATTTCTACATAATCTGGAACTCTATAAACGGTTATAAAATGTTAG
Source organism: Grampus griseus (assembly GCF_964374135.1). Classification (NCBI taxonomy): domain Eukaryota; kingdom Metazoa; phylum Chordata; class Mammalia; order Artiodactyla; family Delphinidae; genus Grampus; species Grampus griseus. Next base: position 52,892,816 of record NC_139012.1, on the reverse strand, counting down.
AATATCCCTGTTTTTTGGTTTTTATCTTGTAGCTATTAGCAAAATATCATCAGAAATATGAACTTTAACTATAATTGCGCTGAAGCAGAAATGTCAAGGTGTATAGTTCTTCTATGGAAGATTCTTTCGGACCATGTCCTGCACTATAAAGTGACTGGGAGCTCAGTTATTTGAGGTTTTGCCATGGTGTCAATGACCAACTACTTCTTAACCCCAAACAGCAGGATATGTAATTGTGACTCCAAATTTGTCTCAGAGCTTCTATTTAAATGTCCTTCACTACCCAGTGGGAATTAGCTTAGTAGCATATATTAGATTCAGGTTGTTCCAGTTTCACAAAACATCTTATGTCAAATACCTTTAAGGTAATCGCACACAGCCTGAAAGAGAAGAGGATATTCTGAACACAGATATGTAAGGCTTAGGAAATATGTGTAGATGAACTCTTTGGTTATAGGTACTTGTAAATGGAACTAATTGAAATCATATATTTGGAAGCCAACAAGCTGAAATATTTTGCCAAATAAACCACTATCCTAGCCTGCAAAAGTATATGTCTCTTCAACTTCAAAAAAATATTGGGGACACCAAATGTCTACCAGCATGAAGCTGAGTAGGTCTTAGTAGGGCATACTCTCCAATGTCAACTACAGAGGTGGCCATGGAAAATAATAATGAACAAGCAACAGCAACTGAGGTAGCAGATGGTCTTCCTAGCTTCCAAAGAATGATTTTTCATAATTTTTGCCAAGAAGAATTTGATAAGTATCTTGGAATGATGAATGTTACATGTTCCATGTTCTTCCAGTTTTTTCAATGAAGAATTATTGTAATAACTCTGCTCAGACTCCACCATTGTAAATTGAGAATTAGGGGAGTAAAGAAATCCATGTGTTAAACTAGGAGCCACATTTGGACCTGATGGATGGACGATTCCTTACCCAGAGATCTTGGACAGACCTTGAGCTGGTTGGAGAACCTTGATAGAATGTTGAGATGTCTTCACAGTGTGTATTTGTGTGGTGTGTGTGTGTGTGTACTGGGAATATGTTTCATGTATGAGAAGGAAGTTTCTTTGTGTTCATAGGGGTTGGCTGTGGAAAATTTTTCTTCTTGAAATAGAATGCTTGTCATCTAGAGATTGCAATCAAGCATGAATAAGTTCTGGTCAATGGCAGATAAAGAAAACTTACGTGTGCAAATTATAGGTCATGTCTTAAAAGGAAGCTGCTTACACTCCATTCTGTTTTTCTCCTTCCCTGATATCAGAAACACAGGAATGGTAGTGTGAAGAGACATTCTAATGAATGATGAACACCACAACAGAAACGTCCTAAATGGTCAGTTACCCTGTGAGTAGAAAAGCCTACCCATCATATTATTGGAGAGATAAATGAGTTTTTATCTTATCTGAATCACTGCATTTTCAGATGTCCTTTTAACCATAGCATTCTTTACTAATCCAGGAGAGAATAAATATGAGAATTAAAATTTAAGATGTTAAAAAAAAAAAGCTACCTCTAACTATAGACTGGGTGACAGACTGGAAGGAGATAGAGATTCTAATTAAATGCCTAGAAATAGCCCTTGTGAGAAATGAGAGCTTAAAGATATAACACAATGACAATAGCAATGAAGATGAAGAGATGCTTTGGTAGATACTGGAGAAGTAAAAGTGACCAGACATGTTTAACTAATTAAAGATGGAAGTTGAGAAATGGAGTAAGTTTTAGATGACTCTAAAATTTTTCAGTAAATGGCTACTATATGCCTGGCACTTGGTTATTTGCTGTGTATAAAAAAATTTCTTTATTGAAGAAATGTATTATTTTATTTACCAGATAAGAACAAACACACACACATATATATGAAAAAAAAATAAGGCAGTATTTGTTTAACCAAAGAATGAAAGTCTATAAAGGCTGTGAGATTTCAGCAGAGAAACTCTTATAAGAGGAGACTTCATAAAGAATGTCCAACTTAAGTTAGTCCTAAAATGATGAATCAAATTAAGATAGAAAAGAAAGCAGATGGAAAAGATAAGCTAGCCATCTTACTAATGGATAATATTAGTTACTCAGAAAGCCCCAGTTTGAAAATTTGTATTTAATTTGTTACAGAGTTTGTCCATTTGTCAATCCTTGAGCTATTTTTTTTTGAATAGTTTGGTAAAGTTGAGGAAAATGCTGTTATTCTGATACACACACACACATTCCATCTCTAAGTATTCTGATTCACATATTTTATTAACTTTGTATGTTAAAAAAGTAAATTGCTTAATAGAAGTGACAGGTTTATGTTTATTTTAAGATTTGGCATTATACTTTCCATGGTGTGAATCATCACCAAAGATTCTAAAGATCATACTGTTGTTATGTTTCCTTTATTCTGATTTAATTAGGATCATGAAATAATCCTTGTAGTGTATTTTAGGCAATAATATATACCATTTATTGAATGCAGATCCTGTTCTAATAACTTCATGTATATTCACTCATTTAAGGAAGAAAAATGGAAGGAAGGAAGAAAAGAAGGAAGATCAGTAAAGGTGTATTTCATAAGATTATCTCATAGGACTAAGTTTCTTGGATGACTGTGTACTCTTCAGTGTTTGTAGACAAATGCACAATTCACATTGCTGAAATGTATAAGCTGAAAATTCTGCTAAAAGAGAAACATATTGTGTTCAGTAATATTTGATTTAAAAATTTTATTGATATATAATTAACATACAATATTATATTAGTTTCAGGTATACAAAATAGTGATTTGATATTTTTATACATTATGAAATGATTACCAATAAGACCAGTTATCATCCTTACCATGAAAAGTTGTTAAAGTATCATTGACTATATTCCTAATGGGTACATTACATAACCATGACTTAAATATTTTACAACTGGAAGTTTGTACCTCTGAAACCCCTTCACCTATTTTGTCTCTCCCTCCCTCTTGACTGGCAACCATCAATTTGTTCTCTGTACCTATGAGTCTGTTTCTGTTTTGTTTTGCTTGTTTGTTTGTTTTGTTTTGTTAGATTCCACATATAAGTTAAATCATATGGTATTTGTCTTTCTCTATCTGATTTATTTCACTAAGAATAATATTCTCTACGTGAGCCACAACTAAGGAGTCTGCCGGATGAAACTAAGGAGCACTCGTGCCACAACTAAGAAGCCAGCAAGCCACAACTAAGGAGCCTGTGAGTCACAACAAAGGAGCTCACCAGATGCAACTAAGGAGCACCCAGGCTGCAATTAAGGAGCAGGAAGCCGCAACTAAGGAGCCCGTGAGCTTCCCACAACTAAGACTTGGCATGACCAAATAAATAAATAAATAAGTAAATAAAATAAATATAAAAAAAATAAAGAATATTCTCTAAGTACATCCATGTTGTCCACATAGGCAAGATTTCACTCTTTTTTTATGGCTGAGTAATATTGCACTATACATATATAGTGCAATATATATATGACATCTTCTTTATCTGCATATCTACAGGAGGACACACAAGTCACTTCCATATCTTGTCTATTGAAAATAGTGAACATTGGGGTTCATATATTTTTTGAATTAATTTTTTTTTTCAGATAAATACCCTGAAGTTGAATTGCTGAATTGTAAAGTGATACTATTTTTAGTTTCTTGAGGAACTTCCATAGTGGCTGCACCAATTTACATTTCCACCAACAATGGACAACAGATCCCTTTTTTCCACATCCTTGCCAACACTTTGTTTCTTGTCTTTTTGACAATAGCCTTCTGACAAGTGTGAGGAGATATCTCAATGTGGTTTTGATTTGTATTTCCCTCATGATTAGTGAAGTTGAGCACCTTTTTATGTTTGCCATCTGTATGTCTTCTTGGGAAAAATGTCTATTCAGCACCTCTGCCCATTTTTTAATTGGGTTGTTTGTTTGTTTTTGATGTTGAGTTGTAAGAGTTCTTTATACATTTTTGATATGAACCTCTTATCATATATAACATTGACAAATATCTTCCCTCATTCAGTAGGTTGCTTTTTCATTTTGCTTGTGGTTTCCCTCACTGTACAAAGACTTTTTAGTTTGATGTAGTCCCATTTGTTTATTTTTGCTTTTCTTACCCTGGCCTGAGAAGACAGATCCTAAAATTTGTGTGGAACTACAGACCCTGAACAGCCAAAGTAATTTTGAGAAAGAAGAAAAAGCTGGAGGAATCATGCTCCTAGGCTTGAAAGTATTCTACAAAGCTATAGTAATCAAAACCGTATGATACTGGCACAAGAACAGACACATAGATCAATGGAACAGAAATAGCCCAGAAATAAAACACGCTCACATAGTCAATTAATCTGTGACAAAGGTGGCAAGCATATACAGTGGTGGGGGGAGAGAGTTTCTTCAATAAATAGTGTTGGGAAAACTGGACAACTACATGCAAAAGAATAAAACTGGATCACCTTCTTACACTGTATACAAAAATAAACTCAAAATGGATTAAAGACTTAAATGTAAGACCTGAAAACATACAACTCCTGGAAGAAAACATAGACTGTAAACTCTTTGATACCAGTCCTAGCAATATATATATTATTTTTTGGATGTCTTTGTAATATTTTTAAATCATCTTTTCCATTGCTGCACTCTCTATCTTTCACCCACAATGTGCAGATGACCCAAAGTCTCTTAATAATTCCACTCTTAAACTCTACAACTCCATCTGTATTCTATCTTAATTTACCCTCTACTTCTCCTCTCTCTATTTTTCCTTCTATTATTCTCTCTCTTGCCAGTTACGTGCTGCCCATAAAACATAAAATCTTTCTATATGTCCACTTCTCTGACTCAACTATTTCCCCTTAGCATCACCTACCCATAATTTATATCCCAATGTGCCAGAATAAGGATTGGAAGGCAAATCAGACAATGTCAGCATATTCTTCAGAGGATTTGAGGGAAGGCAAAAAAAGACCAGCAAACTTTTATAAGTTAAATTTTGTATTATTCTTATCACAATTATAAGAGTACTATGCAGAAACTTCTGGAAGTAAAACTCTTTTTATACCTTGAGGATTCAGTGTCCAGGACATTCATAACATTAAAATAGTATGACTATAGAAAGTTGTTAATAAATCCCTGAAGGTATATTCAGTATTCTGGGAAACTGAGCACATACAATAGCAAGCAGTGTAATTCTATCTGCCGGTAATTGCACCAATTTGTTTGAAAGATAGAAATGTGCCCTTTACTATAAGAAAAACAAAATTGAACATCCATATCCAGTGCCTGTAGCCAACTGACTTTGTTCTGAGGAAGCTCGTTGCAAATTTGATATTGCCCAAAGTTATCAGCACTGTCCACTTTGCTTTTGTAAATGCTCAGTGATTTTTAAAGTTTCTTTTCAATTGAATGTCTCTTCATTTATTAATTTAAAAGACATTTATTGCACCCCAAGAATGTTCTAGACACTGTGCCTCTTTCTACGTATACAATATGGATAAAAAAATGACTCTGATCTCAATGTATTTATGGTCTTTGCATATGTAAATGAATAAGGATCACAATCTGCCACAGAAGGCTTGGTAGAAATATATGGGGTAGGAAGGAGGAAGAAAGAAGAAACACTGAGTTCAGTCCAAGAGGTGGAGAAAGACTACACAATTCTGGGCTTCCCTGGTGGCGCAGTGGTTGAGAGTCCACCTGCCGATGCAGGGAACACGGGTTAGTGCCCAGGTCCAGGAAAATCCCACATGCCACGGAGCGGCTAGGCCCGTGAGCCATGGCCGCTGAGCCTGTGCATCTGGAGCCTGTGCTCCACAATGGGATAGGCCACAACAGTGAGAGGCCCACATACAACAAAAATAAATAAATAAAAATAAAGACTACACAATTCTAAATAATGGACGTTTAATAGATATTTGACAGGTGGAAAACACTGGAAGGCATTCTAAGCAGAGACACTATCATCCGAGGGCATGCATGTAAATCAGCATAGTATATGGGGAACTACAAATATTTAACTAGAAAATATTTTGTCAACTGAAAGAGGAAGATAGAGATTCTGTAAGAAAACTTTATTTTGGTTTAATTTTGGTTAAGGCATTTTATTACTACTGACACTTTAAATTCATCTTACTTTCCAAGTGCATGTATTAATATATTCTTATTGTGACATCAAAAAGAAGTTGTACTCATGTAAATTTCTTAGGGACTTCCATATTTTTGTCATTTTCTTCCTTTATTCTCTAAACAAATATACATTCCTTGTCTATTATGAAACAGTCATTATATGTAATATTCCATCTAGTATTGGACCAATAATATTCAGAAATATCAAGTTAGACATTATTTATAACTTCTGAGCTGCAAAAATATATGGCAAATATGGCAAATTATTGTCTTTACTACAGAAATAAGCCTAAAATTCAAGTTTTCAGAGAATTACCGATTTTAAGTTTTTTTTTTTTTTTTTCCTACAATACAGTAAAATCATTGCTAATGTATTTATTTCCCATTGAGCTAACAAAAAATAAGAATACCTTTTGGATCCTCAAATGTCAATACAGTAAATAGAAACCAATATTTCATTAAAATGTAGTTTCACCTTACATATGAACTTGTACATATTTGTGAAGTATTCCATGACATTTACACAGTCTTAACAAATCTATTTCAAAATTATAGTAGATTATGTACATATACTTTCAAGTTTAGATAGATAAGTAGATAAATAGATGCACATATAAATATAGATGTATAGATATCCAGCTGGTAGAAACTACTAATTATCTGTCAATATCACATTTCTTTTTCATACTTTAGTAATAAAATCTCCTGAGATTTAGATGGATACATGTCACCCAGTCAGAGATTATATTTTGCAGGCTTCTTCCAGCTGTATAAAATCACATGTCCAAGTTCAGGTCAGCACAAGATGAACAGTCAGTTCCTTTAAAAAGGTCACTGACTCTCCACTTTCACATTCTTCCTTTTCTTACAGGCTGAGATGTGGGAATGGAAGATGTCAGCCAGCTTTAACCAAGAACAAGAGAGCAGCACAAAAGGATAGGGTGGAAAAACACATAGAAGGGATGGAGACCTGAATGATATCTTGGAGAAGCTGAGTTGCTCCTCTCCCTAGAACAGCTCAGCATTGTTTTTTTTCAACTTGAAAGAAATATAATTTATAGAAATGAAATTCATCTTTTTACTTGTACAGTTTGATAAGCTTTGATAAATGCACAGTTGTGCAGTTACCTTCTGAATGAACATTTAGAACACTCCAGATTTCTGAAACACCCCAGAAAGTTCCATTCTCTTATTTTGCAGTCAATTCTTATCCTCATCCCCGGCTCCTGGTAAAAATTGATCTGCTTTATCACCATAGTTTGCCTTTTACAGAATTTTATATGAATATAATTATATATTATGTAACACAATATTTTTGAGATTTATCCACATTGTTTTGTGATAGTTTGTCCCTTTTTTCTTGTTGAGTAGATTGCATTTTATGAGTATATCACTTAAAAAAAAATCCATTCCCAGTTGATGGACATATGGATTTTGTCCATTTAGGGGTTATTATGGCCAAATGCTCCATTTCTTTTTGATAGATAACTAGGATAAATGCCTCAGTCAAACTGTAAGTATATGTTTACTTGTTAACAAACCATCAACTAGTTTTCCAAAGTGGTTGCATTATTTTTCATTTCTTATAGTCACATATGAAGGCTTCAGTTTCTGCACATCTTTGCCAGTACTTGGTGTGTCAATATTTTCAGCTTTTGAGACTGGTTCAAGATGGTGGAGTAGAAGGACATGCACTTACTCCCTCTTGTGAGAGCACTGGAATCACAACTAAACTGATGAACAATCATTGACAGGAAGACATTGGAACTCACCAAAAAGATACTCCATGTCCAAAGACAAAGGAGAGGCCACAGTGAGATAGTAGGAGGGGCACAATCATGAAAATATCAAATCCCATAACCACTGGGTGGGTGACTCACAAACTGGATAACAAGTATACCACAGAAGTCCACCCACTGGAGTGAAGTTTCTGAGTCCCCCGTCAGGCTTCCCAACCTGGGGGTCCAGCAATGGGAGGAGGAATTCCCAGGGAATCAAATTTTGAAAGCTAGCAGGATTTGATTGCAGGACTTTGACAGGACTGGCAGAAACAGAGACTCCACTCTTGGAGGAACACACAAAGTAGTGTGCACAACAGGACCAAGGGGGAAGGAGAAGTGACCCCATATAAGACCTACCTACCTGCTAGTGTTGGAGGGTCTCCAGCTGAGGCAGGGGTAGCTGTGGCTCACTGCAGGGACAAGGACACTGGCAGAAGAAGTTCTGGGAAGTACTCCTTGGTGTGATCCCTCCTAGAGTCTACCATTAGCCCCACCAAAGAGCCTGTAGCCTCCAGTGCTGTGTTGCTTCAGTCCAAACAACCAACAGTGAGGGAACTCAGCCTCAGCCATCAGCAGACAAGTGGATTAGAGTTTTACTGAGCTTTGCCCACCAGAGCAACACCCAGCTCTACCTACCACTAGTCCCTCACATCAGGAAGCTTGTGCAAGTCTCTTAGATAACCTCATGTACCAGAGGGCAGATAGCAGAAGCAAGAAGAACTATAGTCCCGCAGCCTGTGGAATGAAAACCACATTCACAGAAAGATAGACAAAATGAAAAGGCAGAGGACTATGTACCAGATGAAAGAACAAGATAAAACCCCAGAAAAAGAATTAAATGAAGTGGAGATAGGCAACCTTCCAGAAAAAGCAATTCAGAATAATGATAGTGAAGATGATCCAGGATCTTGGAAAAAGAACGGAGGCAAAGATCGAGAAGATGGAAGAAATGTTTAACAAAGATCTAGAAGAATGAAAGAAAAAACACCTAGAAGAATTAAAGAACAAAAAAACAGAGACGAACAATACAATAACTGAAATGAATAATACACTAGACGGAATCAATAGCAGAATAACTGAGGCAGAAGAACGGATAAGTGACCTGGAAGACAGAATGGTGGAATTCTCTGCTGCATAACAGAATAAAGAAAAAAGGTTGAAAAGAAGTGAAGACAGCCTAAGACACTTCTGGGGCAACATTAAACACACTAACATTCACATTACAGGGGTCCCAGAAGGTGAAGAGAGAGAGAAAGACCTGAGAAAATATTTGAAGAGATTATTGATGAAAACTTCCTTAACATGGGAAAGGAAACAGCCACCCAAGTCCAGGAAGCACAGAGGGTACCATACAGGATAAACCCAAGGAGAAACACGCTGAGACACATAGTAAGAAAATTGGAAAAAATTAAAGACAAAGAAAAATTATTGAATGCAGCAATGGAAAAGTGACAAATAACATACAAGGGATTGTCCATAAGGTTAAGAGCTGACTTCTCAGCAGAAGCCCTACAAGTCAGAAGGGAGTGGCATAACATATTTAAAGTGATGAGAGGGAAGAACGTACAACCAAGATTATCCTACCTAGCTAAGATCTCATTCTGATTTGATGGAGAAATCAAAAGCTTTACAGACAAGCAAAAGCTAAGAGAATTCAGCACCACCAGACCAGCTCTACAACAAATGCTAAAGGAACTTCTTTAAATGGGAAACATAAGAGAAGAAAAAGACCTACAAAAACAATCACAAAAAAATTAAGAAAATGGTAATAGGAACATACATATAAATAATTACCTTAAACATGAATGGATTAAATGTTCCAACCAAAGACACAGGCTTGTTGAATGGATACAAGAAAATAACCATATATATGCTGTATACAAGAGACCCACTTCTGACCTAGAGACATATACAGACTGAAAGTGAAGGGATGGAAAAAAAAATATCCCATGCAAATGGAAATCAAAAGAAAGCTGGAGTAGCAATATTCATATCAGATAAAATAAACAATGTTACAAGAGACAAGGAAGGACACTACATAATGATCAAGAGATCAATCCAAGAAGAAGATATAGCAATTATAAATATATACACACCCAACATAGGAGAACATGAATACATAAGGCAAATGCTAACAGCTATAAAAGAGGAAACTGAAAATAACACAATAATCATGGGGGAAAATAACAACTCACTTACACAAATGGACAGATCATCCAGAGAGAAAATTAATAAGGAAACACAACCTTTAAATTACACAATAGACCAGATAGATTTTATTGATATTTATAGGAAATTCCATGTGAAAACAGTAGATTACACTTTCTTCTCAAGTGCACACAGAACATTCTCCAGCATAGTTCACTTCTTGGGTTACAAATCAAGCCTTGGTAAATTTAAGAAACTTTAAATCATGTCAAGCATCTTTTATGACCACAGTGCTATGAAGATTAGAAATCAACTGCAGGGAAAAATATCATAAAAACACAAACACATGGAGGCTAAACAATACGTTACTAAATAGCCAAGAGATCACTGAAGAAATTAAAGAGGAAATCAAAAAATACCTAGAGACAAATGACAAGGAAAACACAATGATCCAAAACCTGTGGGATACAGCAAAAGCAGTTCTAAGAGGAAAGTTTATAGCAATACAACCCTCCTCAAGAAACAAGAAAAATCTCAAATAAACAATCTAACTTTACACCTAAAGGAACTAGAGAAAGAAGAACAAACAAAACCCAAAGATAGCAAAAGGAAAGAAATCATAAAGATCAGAGCAGAAATAAATGAAATAGAAATAAAGAAGAAAATAGTAAAGATCAATAAAACTAAAAGCTGGTTCTTTGAGAAGATAAACAAAATTGATAAACCTTTAGCCAGACTCACCAAGAAAAAGAGGGAGAGCACTCAAATCAATAAAATTAGAAATGAAAAAGGAGAAGTTATAACAGACAACACAGAAATACAAAGCATCATAAGAGACTACTACAATCAACTCTATGCCAATAAAATGGACAACCTGAAAGAAATGGACAAATTCTTAGAATGGTATAACCTTCCAAGACTGAACCAGGAAGAAATGGAAAATATAAACAGAGCAATCACAAGTAATGAAATTGAAACTGTGATTAAAAATCTTCCAACAGAACTGAGAGCAGGAAGATGGCGGAAGAGTAAGACGCGGAGATCACCTTCCTCCCCACAGATACACCAGAAATACATCTACACGTGGAACAACTCCTACAGAACACCTACTGAAGGCTGGCAGAAGACCTCAGACTTCCCAAAAGGCAAGAAACTCCCCACGTACCTGGGTAGGGCAAAAGAAAGAAAGAATAAACAGAGACAAAAGGATAGGGACGGCACCTGCACCAGTGGGAGGGAGCTGTGAAGGAGGAAAAGTTTCCACACACTAGGAAGCCCCTTCGCGGGCGGAGACTGCGGGAGGCGGAGGGGGGAGCTTCGAAGCCGTGGAGGAGTGCACAGCAACGGGTGCGGAGGGCAAAGCGGGGAGATTCCCGCACAGAGGATCGGTGCCGACCGGCACTCACCAGCCCGAGAGGCTTGTCTGCTCACCCGCCGGGGCGGGCGGGGCTGCGAGCTGAGGCTCTGAGGCTCGGGTTTCGGTTTTGGACGGAGCGCAGGGAGAGGACTGGGGTTGGCGGCTTGAACATAGCCTGAAGGAGTTAGTGCACCACAGCTAGCCGGGAGGGAGTCCGGGGAGAGGTGTGCACCTGCCGAAGAGGCAAGAGACTTTTTCTTCCCTCTTTGTTTCCTGGTGCGTGAGGAGAGGGATTTAAGGACGCTGCTTAAAGGAACTCCAGAGACGGGTGCGAGCCGCGGCTAAAAGCGCGAACCCCAGAGACGGGCACGAGCCGCGGCTGAGGGCGCGGACTCCAGAGACGGGTGCAAGCCGCGGCTGGAGGCGCGGACCCCAGAGGCGGGCGGGAGACGTTGGGGCTGCTGCTGCCGCCACCAGGGGGCCTGTGTGCGAGCGCAGGTCGCTCTCCACGCCGCTCTTCCGCGGAGCCTGTGCAGCCCGCCACTGCCGGGTTCCCGGGATCCGGGGACGACTTCCCCGGGAGAGCGCACGGCGGGCCTCGGGCTGGTGCAGGGTCACGCCAGACTTTGCCACCGCAGGCCCGCCCCGCATTCCGTGCCCCTCCCTCCCTGCCGGCCTCAGTACGCCAGAACCCCCGAATCAGCGGCTCCTTTAACCCCGTCCTGTCTGAGCAAAAAACAGACACCCTCCAGCGACCTACACGCAGAGGTAGGGCCAAATCCAAAGCTGAGCCCTGGGAGCTGTGGGAACAAAGAAAAGAAAGGGAAATCTCTCCCAGCAGCCTCAGAAGCAGCGGATTAAAGCTCCACAATCAACTTGATGTACCCTGCATCTGTGGAATACATGAATAGGCAGCCAATCATCCCAAATTAAGGAGGTGGACTTTGGGAGCAAGATCTATGATTTTTTTCCCTATTCCTCTTTTTGTGAATGTGTATATGTATGCTTCTGTGTGAGATCTTGTCTGTATAGTCTTGCTTCCACCATTTGTCCTAGGGTTCTATCCGTCCATGGTTTTTTCTTAAAATTTTTTTCTTAATAATCAATTTTAATTTTAAGAACGTTATTATACTTTACCTTCGTCCTTTCTTTCTTTCCTTCTTTCTTTCCTTCCTTCCTTCCCTCCTTTAGACAACGAATCATCCCAAATTGAGGAGGTGGTCTCTGACAGCAAGATTTATGATTTTTCCCCCTTTACCTCTTTTAGTGAGGGTGTATGTGTACGCTTCTGTGTAAGATTTTGTCTGTATCGCTTTGCTTCCAACTTTTGTCCTAAGGTTCTATCCGTCCCTTTTTTTTTTTTCTAAATAAGAATTTTTTAATTCAATAACTTTATTATACTTTATTTTATTTTTACTGTATCTTCTTTCTTTCTGTTTTTCCTTCTTTCCCTCCTTCCTTCCTTCCTCCCTCCCTCCCTCCCTCCTTTCTTTCCTTCTTGCCTTCTTTCCTCCTTTGCTTCTTTCTTTCTTTCTTTCTTTCTTCCTTCCTTCCTTCCTTCCCTCCTTCCTTCCCTCCTTTCCTTCTTTCTTTCCTCATACTTCTACTAATTCCCTCTACTTTTTCTCCCTTTTATTCTGAGCCGTGTGGATGAAAGGCTCTTGGTGCTCCAGCCAGGAGTCAGGGCTCTGCCTCTGAGGTAGGAGAGCCAACTTCAGGACACTGGTCCACAAGAGACCTCCCAGCTCCACATAATATCAAACGGCGAAAATCTCCCAGAGACCTCCATCTTAACACCAGCACCCAGCTTCACTCAATGACCAGCAAGCCACAGTGCTGGACAACCTGTGCCAAACAACTAGCAAAACAGGAACACAACCCCACCCATTAACAGAGAGGCTGCCTAAAATCATAATAAGGCCACAGACACCCCAAAACACACCACCAGACGTGAACCTGCCCACTAGAGAGACAAGATCCAGCCTCATCTACCACAACACAGGCACTAGTCCCCTCCACCAGGAAGCCTACACAACCCACTGAACCAACCTTAGCCACTGGAGACAGACATCAAAAACAACAGGAACTACGAACCTGCAGCCTGCAAAAAGGAGACCCCAAACACAGTAAGATGACCAAAATGAGAAAACAGAAAAACACACAGCAGATAAAGGAGCAAGATAAAAATGCACCAGACCTAACAAATGAAGAGGAAATAGGCAGTCTACCTGAAAAAGAATTCAGAATAATGATAGTAAGGTTGATCCGAAATCTTGGAGATAGAATGGACAATCGAATGGACAAAATGCAAGAATCAGTTAACAAGGACCTAGAAGAACTAAAGATGAAACAAGCAACGATGAACAACACAATAAATGAAATTAAAAATACTCTAGATGGGATCAATAGCAGAATAACTGAGGCAGAAGAATGGATAAGTGACCTGGAAGACAAAATAGTGGAAATAACTACTGCAGAGCAGAATAAAGAAAAAAGAATGAAAAGAACTGAGGACAGTCTCAGAGACCTCTGGGACAACATTAAACGCAACAACATTCGAATTATAGGGGTTCCAGAAGAAGAAGAGAAAAAGAAAGGGACTGAGAAAATATTTGAAGAGATTATAGTTGAAAACTTCCCTAATATGGGAAAGGAAATAGTTAATCAAGTCCAGGAAGCACAGAGAGTCCCATACAGGATAAATACAAGGAGAAATACGCCAAGGCACATATTAATCAAACTGTCAAAAATTAAATACAAAGAAAGCATATTAAAAGCAGCAAGGGAAAAACAGCAAATAACACATAAGGGAATCCCCATAAGGTTAACAGCTGATCTCTCAGCAGAAACCCTACAAGCCAGAAGGGAGTGGCAGGACATACTAAAAGTGATGAAGGAGAAAAACCTGCAGCCAAGATTACTCTACCCAGCAAGGATCTCATTCAGATTTGATGGAGAAATTAAAACCTTTACAGACAAGCAAAAGCTGAGAGAGTTCAGCACCACTAAACCAGATTTACAACAAATGCTAAAGGATCTTCTCTAGGCAAGAAACACAAGAGAAGGAAAAGACCTATAATAACGAACCCAAAACAATTTAGAAAATGGGAATAGGAACATACATATCGATAATTACCTTAAATGTAAATGGACTAAATGCTCCCACCAAAAGACACAGATTAGCTGAATGGATACAAAAACAAGACCCTTATATATGCTGTCTACAAGAGACCCACTTCAGACCTAGAGACACATACAGACTGAAAGTAAGGGGATGGAAAAAGATATTCCATGCAAATGGAAACCAAAAGAAAGCTGGAGTAGCAATTCTCATATCAGACAAAATAGACTTTAAAATAAGGACTATTAAAAGAGACAAAGAAGGACACTATATAATGGTCAAGGGATTGATCCAAGAAGAATATATAACAATTGTAAATATTTATGCACCCAACATAGGAGCACCTCAATACATAAGGTAAATACTAACAGCCATAAAAGGGGAAATCAACAGTAACACATTCATAGTAGGTGACTTTAACACCCCACTTTCACCAAAGGACAGATCATACAAAATGAAAATAAATAAAGAAACACAAGCTTTAAATGATACATTAAACAAGATGGACTTAATTGATATTGATAGGACATTCCATCCAAAAACAACAGAATACACATTTTTCTCAAGTGCTCATGGAACATTCTCCAGGATAGATCCTATCTTGAGTCACAAAACAACCCTTGGTAAATTTAAGAAAATTGGAATTGTATCAAGTATCTTTTCAGACCACAATGCTATGAGACTAGATATCATTTACAGGAAAATATCTGTAAAAAATACAAACACATGGAGGCTAAACAATACACTACTTAATAACGAAGTGATCACTGAAGAAATCAAAAGGGAAATCAAAAAATACCTAGAGACAAATGACAATGGAGAAAGAACGACCCGAAACCTTTGGTATGCAGCAAAAGCAGTTCTAAGAGGGAAGTTTATAGCAATACAAGCCCACCTTAAGAAGCAGGAAACAT
This sequence comes from Grampus griseus, assembly GCF_964374135.1. NCBI lineage: Eukaryota > Metazoa > Chordata > Mammalia > Artiodactyla > Delphinidae > Grampus > Grampus griseus. Next base: position 52,877,382 of record NC_139012.1, on the reverse strand, counting down.
CTCGAATAAACAAGCTAACCTTGCACCTCAAGCAATTAGAGAAAGAAGAACAAAAAAACCCCAAAGCTAGCAGAAGGAAAGAAATCATAAAAATCAGATCAGAAATAAATGAAAAAGAAATGAAGGAAACAATAGCAAAGATCAATAAAACTAAAAGCTGGTTCTTTGAGAAGATAAACAAAATAGATAAACCACTAGCCAGACTCATCAAGAAAAAAAGGGAGAAGACTCAAATCAATAGAATTAGAAATGAAAAAGGAGAGGTAACAACTGACACTGCAGAAATAAAAGAGATCATGAGAGATTACTACAAGCAACTCTATGCCAATAAAATGGACAATCTGGAAGAAATGGACAAATTCTTAGAAATGCACAACCTGCCAAGACTGAATCAGGAAGAAATAGAAAATATGAACAGACCAATCACAAGCACTGAAATTGAAACTGTGATTAAAAATCTTCCAACAAAGAAAAGCCCAGGACCAGATGGCTTCACAGGCGAATTCTATCAAACATTTAGAGAAGAGCTAACACCAATCCTTCTCAAACTCTTCCAAAATATAGCAGAGGGAGGAACACTCCCAAACTCCTTCTACGAGGCCACCATCACCTTGATACCAAAACCAGACAAGGATGTCACAAAGAAAGAAAACTACAGGCCAATATCACTGATGAACATAGATGCAAAAATCCTCAACAAAATATTAGCAAACAGAATCCAACAGCACGTTAAAAGGATCATACACCATGATCAAGTGGGGTTTATTCCAGGAATGCAAGGATTCTTCAATATACGCAAATCTATCAATGTGATAAACCATATTAACAAATTGAAGGAGAAAAACCATATGATCATCTCAATAGATGCAGAGAAAGCTTTCGACAAAATTCAACACCTATTTATGATAAAAACCCTGCAGAAAGTAGGCATAGAGGGAACTTTCCTCAACATAATAAAGGCCATATACGACAAGCCAACAGCAAACATCATCCTCAATGGTGAAAAACTGAAAGCATTTCCACTAAGATCAGGAACAAGACAAGGGTGCCCACTCTCACCACTCTTATTCAACATAGTTTTGGAAGTTTTAGCCACAGCAATCAGAGCAGAGAAGGAAATAAAAGGAATCCAAATCGGAAAAGAAGAAGTAAAGCTGTCACTGTTTGCAGATGACATGATCCTATACATAGAGAATCCTAAAGATGCTACCAGAAAACTACTAGAGCTAATCAATTAATTTGGTAAAGTGGCAGGATACAAAATTAATGCACAGAAATCTCTGGCATTCCTATATACTAATGATGAAAAATCTGAAAGAGAGATTAAGGAAACATTGCCATTTACCATTGCAACAAAAAGAATAAAATACCTAGGAATAAACCTACCTAAGGAGACAAAAGACCTGTATGCAGAAAATTATAAGACACTGATGAAAGAAATTAAAGATGATACAAATAGATGGAGAGATATACCATGTTCTTGGATTGGAAGAATCAACATTGTGAAAATGACTCTACTACCCAAAGCAATCTATAGATTCAATGCAATCCCTATCAAACTACCACCAGCATTTTTCACAGAACTAGAACAAAAAATTTCGCAATTTGTATGGAAACACAAAAGACCCCAAATAGCCAAAGCAATCTTGAGAACAAAAAAAGGAACTGGAGGAATCAGGCTCCCTGACTTCAGACTATACTACAAAGCTACAGTTATCAAGACGGTATGGTACTGGCACAAAAACAGAAAGATAGATCAATGGAACAGGATAGAAAGCCCAGAGATAAACCCATGCACATATGGACACCTTATCTTTGATAAAGGTGGCAGGAATGTACAGTGGAGAAAGGACAGCCTCTTCAATAAGTGGTGCTGGGAAAACTGGACAGGTACATGTAAAAGTATGAGATTAGATCACTCCCTAACACCATACACAAAAATAAGCTCAAAATGGATTAAAGACCTAAATATAAGGCCAGAAACTATCAAACTCTTAGAGGAAAACATAGGCAGAACACTCTATGACATAAATCACAGCAAGATCCTTTCTGACCCACCTCCTAGAGTAATGGAAATAAAAACAAAAATAAACAAATGGGACCTAATGAAACTTCAAAGCTTTTGCACAGCAAAGGAAACCATAAACAAGACCAAAAGACAACCCTCAGAATGGGAGAAAATATTTGCAAATGAAGCAACCGACAAAGGATTAATCTCCAAAATTTACAAGCAGCTCATGCAGCTCAAAAACAAAAAAACAAACAACCCAATCCAAAAATGGGCAGAAGACCTAAATAGACATTTCTCCAAAGAAGATATACGGACTGCCAACAAACACATGAAAGAATGCTCAACATCATTAATCATTAGAGAAATGCAAATCAAAACTACAATGAGATATCATCTCACACCAGTCAGAATGGCCATCATCAAAAAATCTAGAAAGAATAAATGCTGGAAAGGGTGTGGAGAAAAGGGAACCCTCTTGCACTGCTGGTGGGAATGTGAATTGGTTCAGCCACTATGGAGAACAGTATGGAGGTTCCTTAAAAAACTACAAATAGAACTACCATATGACCCAGCAATCCCACTACTGGGCATATACCCTGAGAAAACCGAAATTCAAAAAGAGTCATGTACCAAAATGTTCATTGCAGCTCTATTTACAATAACTCGGAGATGGAAACAACCTAAGTGCCCATCATCGGATGAATGGATAAAGAAGATGTGGCACATATATACAATGGAATATTACTCAGCCATAAAAAGAAACGAAATTGAGCTATTTGTAATGAGGTGGATAGACCTAGAGTCTGTCATACACAGTGAAGTAAGTCAGAAAGAAAAAGACAAATACCGTATGCTAACACATATATATGGAATTTAAGAAAAAAAAATGTCATGAAGAACCTGAGGGTAAGGCAGGAATGAAGACCTAGACCTCCTGGAGAACGGACTTGAGGTTATGGGGAGGGGGAAGGGTGAGCTGTGACGGGGCGAGAGAGAGTCATGGACATATACACACTAACAAACGTAGTAGGGTGGATGGCTAGTGGGAAGCAGCCGCATGGCACAGGGATATTGGCTCGGTGCTTTGTGACAGCCTGGAGGGGTGGGATAGGGAGGGTGGGAGGGAGGGAGACGCAAGAGGGAAGAGATATGGGAACATATGTATATGTATAACTGATTCACTTTGTTATAAAGCAGAAACTAACACACCATTGTAAAGGAATTATACCCCAATAAAGATGTTAAAAAAAAAAAATCTTCCAACAAACAAAAGTCCATGACCATGTGGCATCACAGGTGAATTCTATCAAAAATTTAGAGAAGAGTTAACACCCATCTTTCTCAAACTCTTCTGAAAAATTGCAGAGGAAGGAACACTGCCAAACTTATTCTATGAAGCCACTATCACTCTGATACCAAAACCAGACAAAGATACTATCAATAAAAAATTACAGATCAATGTCATTTATGAATATAGATGCAAAAATCCTCAACAAAACAGTATCAAACAGAATCCAACAACACATTAAAAAGATGATATACCATGATCAAGTGAGATTTATCCCAGGGGTGCAAGTATTCTTCAATACATGGAAATCAATCAATGTGATATACAATACTAAGGGTTTGAAGGATAAAAACCATATGATAATCTCATTAGATGCATAAAAATCGTTTAACAAAATTCAATACCCATTTATGATAAAAACTCTCCAGAAAGTGGGCATAGAGGGAACTTACCTTAACATAATAAAGGCCATATATGACAAGCCCATAGCAAACATCATTCTTAATGGTGAAAAACTGAAAGTATTTCCTCTAAGATCAGGAACAAGGATGTCAGCTGTTGCCACTATTATTCATCATAGTTTTGGAAGTCTTAGCCACAGCAATCAGAGAAGAAAAATGAATAAAATGAACCTAAATTGGAAAAGAAGAAGTAAAACTCTCACTGTTTGAAGCTGACATGATAATATGCATAGATCATCATAAAGATGCCACCAGAAAACTACTAGAGCTAATGAATGAATTTGGTAAAGTTCTAGGATACAAAATTAATGCACAGAAATTTCTTGTATTCCCATACACTGACAACGAAAGATCAGAAAGAGAAATTAAGGAAATGACACCATTCACCATTGCAACACAAAGAATAAAATACCTAGGAATAAAACTACTTAAGGTACCTACCTAAGGTACAGTATGGTACTGGCACAAAAACAGAAATATAGATCAATGGTGCTGGATAAAATGTCCAGAGATAAACTCACATATATATGGGCACTTAATTTATGACAAAGGAGGCAAAAACATACAATGGAGAAAAGACAGCCTCTTTAATAAATGGCACTGGGAAAACTGGACAGCTACATTTAAAAGAATGAAATTAGAACACTCCCTAAAACCATACACAAAAGTAAACTCAAAATGGATTAAAGACTTAAATGTAAGGCCAGAGACTATAAAGCTCTTAGAGGAAAACATAGGAAAAACACTCTTTGACATAAACCACAACAAGATATTTTTTGATCCACCTCCTAGAGTAATGGAAATAAAACAAAAATAAACAAATGGGACATACTTAAACTTAAAAGCTTTTGCACAGCAAAGGAAACTATAAACAAGACAAAAAGAGAACCCTCAGAATGGGAGAAAATATTTGCAAACAAACCAATGGGCAAATAATTAATCTTCAAAATATATAAACAACTGATGCAGCTCAATATTTAGGAAAAAAAAAAAACAAAACAAAAAACACCCCATCAAAAAATGGTCAGAAGAACTAAATAGACATTTCACCAAAGAAGACATACAGATGGCCAAGAGGCACATGAAAAGCTGCTCAACATCACTAATTATTAGAGAAATGTAAATCAAAACTACAATGAGGTATCACCTCACACCGGTTAGAATGGGCATAATCAGAAAATCTACAAACAACAAATGCTGGAGAGGGTGTGAAGAAAAGGGAACCCTCTTGCACTGTTGGGGGTAATATAAATTGATAGAGCCACTATGTAGAACAGTATGGAGGTTCCTTAAAAAACTAAAAATAGAATTACCATATGACTCAGTAATTCCACTGCTGGGCATATACTCACAGAAAACTGTAATTCAAAAAGACACATGCACTCCAATGTTCATTGCAGCACTATTTACAATAGCCAGGTTATGGAAGCAACCTAAGTGCCCATCAACAGATGAATGGATAAAGAAAATGTGGTACATTTATACAATGGAATATTACCCAGCCATAAAAAGGAATGAAATTGGGTCATTTTTAGAGAGGTGGTTGGACATACAGACTGTCATACAGAGTGAAGTAAGTCAGAAAGAGAAAAATATCATATATAATGTATATATGTGGAATCTAGAAAAATCGTACAGATGAAGCAGTTTGCAAGGCAGGAATAGAGACACAGATTTAGAGAACTAATGTATGGACACCAAGGGGGGGGAAAGCAGGAGAGGTGAGGTGGTGGTAGTGGGATGAATTGGGAGAATTGGGATTGACATATATACGTATGTATATATATACATATATATATATATATACATATATATGGATCTCATATATGTATATATGGGATCCATAATAAAATGGATCACTAATAAGAACCTGCTGTATAAAATAAAATTTAAAAAAAAAAGAAGTCAATGTCCATGACACCTCATAATTAAACTTCTGAAAACTACAGGCAAAGACAAGAACTGACAAGGGCCAGAGAGTAATAATGCATGGCTGATGTGGAAGATCAGTTAGAATGACATCAGATTTCTCATCTGAAACCATGGAGGACAAAAGAAAGAGCCACTACATCTTTCAAGTTCTGAGATGAAAGGAATGTGAGATGTGAATTCTCCAGCTGGTGAACATGTCCTTCATGAATGGAGGAGGAACACAGACATTTTCAGACGAGGCAAACTTAGAGAAATATTGCTAACAAACCCACCCTGGAAGAATTGCTAGAGGAATGTCTCTACACAGAAAGGAAACAAAAGAAGAAAGCTTTTGTTTCTTCTTCTTCCATGGAAAGATTAAGGGACTTAAAGGGACAATTCACATGAATTGTCAAAATGTTGATACCAGTAGGCTGTGTTAGTGAAATAGGTGTATGGTAATACCGAGAACACTAAGAAAATTATACAAAGTGAGATACTCGAGAACACCATAAATAAATCAGGAGGAATCTAAAGCTTTCACATATCTGATCTCTTAGAAATTCGTCATTAAAATAAATTATTAAGAAAAAGTGGCTCAATATTATGTAACAACCTAAATGGGAAAAGAATTTGAAAAAGAATAGATACCTGAAGATGTATAATTGAATCACTTTGCTCTACATCTGAAACTATCACAAAATTGCTAATCAAATTATACTTCAATATAAAATAAAAAAATTAAAAAATAAAAAAATTAAAAAATATTTTAATCTTTCTTTTTTTATTAAATTTATTTACTTCAATTATTTTTGACTGTGTTGGTTCCTCATTGCTGCACACGGGTTCTCTTCTAGCTGCGGCGAGCGGGGGCCTCTCCTTGTTGCAGTGCATGTGCCTCTTATTGTGGTGGCCTCTCTTTTTGCAGAGCACAGGCTCCAGGAATGCTGGCTTCAGCAGGTGTGACACTAGGGCTCAGAAGTTGTGGCTCGCAGGCTCTAGAGAGCAGGCTCAGTAGTTGTGGCAAGTGGGCTCAGCTGCTCCATGGCATGTGGGATCTTTCCAGACAAGGGCTTGAACCCATGTCCCATGCATAAGCAGGCAGACTCCCAACCACTGCACTACCAAGGAAGTCCCTCAGCTTTCTTTTAAGCTATTCTTGTGAGTGTATAGTAATAACTCATTATGGTTTTTAGTTTACACTTTCCTAATGATTAATGATGCTGAGCGTTTTTAATGTGTTTTTTGTCATTTTAATATATTCATTTAGAAAATGTCCTACAAATCTTTTGTCAGTTTTTAAATTATATTTGTCTTCTTATTGAATTATAAGTGTTCCTTACATAAAGGACAAATCCTTTGTCATGTAAGGATATATATATATATGTATATATATATATCAGATAGATCTGACATATGACATACATGATAGATAAATAGGTAGATATGGATACAGATATAGATTATGATGCCTTCGTGAAGTACTTTTTCCCAATATGAAGCTTGTCTTTTCAATTTTTAAAGTGTCCTTAAATAAGCAAAAGTTTTAATGGAGTCCTCATTAACCAGCTCTGCCTTTTATTAGGTAAAGAAATAAAATACCTACCTTGTTAAAAACCTCAGTTATTTTAGTCTCAGTTAAAGCAGCCAAATCAATAATCTAATTAATGTATAAATATTAGTACACCAGAACACTACCGACTATCTACAATAAACACAAACTGGAAGATGGCGGAAGAATAAGATGCAGAGATCACCTTCCTCCCCACAGATACACCAGAAATACATCTACACATGGAACAACTCCTACAGAACACCTACTGAACACTGGCAGAAGACTTCAGGCTTCCCAAAAGGCAAGAAACCCCCCACGTACCTGGGTAGGGCAAAAGAAAAAAGAAAAAAACAGAGACAAAAGGATAGGGATGGGACCTGCACCAGTGGGAGGGAGCTGTGAAGGAGGAAAGGTTTCCACACACTAGGAAGCCCCTTCTTGGGCAGAGACTGCGGGTGGCGGAGGGGGAAAGCTTCGGAGCTGTGGAGGAGAGCACAACAGGGGTGTGGAGGGCAAAGCAGAAAGATTCCCGCACAGAGGATCGGTGCCGACCGGCACTCACCAGCCCGGTGAGTTGTCTGCTCACCCACCAGGGCAGGCGGGGCTGGGAGTTCAGGCTCGGGCACTGGGAGAGGACTGGGGTTAGCGGCGTGAACACAGCCTGCAGGGGTTAGTGTGCCACAGCTAGCCGGGAGGGAGTCCGGGGAAAAGTCTGGAGCTGCTGAAGAGGCAAGAGACTTTTTCTTCCCTCTTTGTTTCCTCGTGCGCAAGGAGAGGGGATTAAGAGCGCTGCTTAAAGGAGCTCCAGAGACAGGCGCGAGCCGCGGCTAAAAGCGCGGACCCCAGAGACGGGCATGAGACGCTAAGGCTGCTGCTGCCGCCAACAAGAAGCCTGTGTGCAAGCACAGGTCACTATCCACACCTCCCTTCTGGGAGCCTGTGCAGCCCACCACTGCCAGGGTCCCGGGATCCAGGGACAACTCCCCCAGGAGAACGCACGGTGCGCCTCAGGCTGTTGCAACGTCACGCCGGCCTCTGCCGCTGCAGGCTCGCCCCGCACTCCATGCTCCTCCCTCCTCCTGGCCTGAGTGAGCCAGAGCCCCTAAATCAGCGGCTCCTTTAACCCCGTCCTGTCTGAGCGAAGAACAGATGCCCTCCAGCGACCTACATGCAGAGGTGGGGCCAAATCCAAAGCTGAGACCCTGGGAGCTGTGAGAACAAAGAAGAGAAAGGGAAATCTCTCTCAGCAGCCTCAGGAGCAGCGGATTAAATCTCCACAATCAACTTGATGTACCTGCATCTGTGGAATACATGAATAGACAACAAATCATGCCAAATTGAGGAGGTGGACTTTGAGAGCAAGATTTATGATTTTTTCCCCTTTTCTTCTTTTTCTGAGTGTGTATGTGTATGCTTCTGTGTGAGATTTTGTCTGTATAGCTTTGCTTCCACCATTTGTCCTAGGGTACTATGTCCTTTTTTTGTTTTTTTTTTAATTTTTTCTTTTTTTCTCTTAATAATTATTTTTTTATTTTAATAACTTTATTATATTTTATCTTACTTTATTTTATTTTACTTTATCTTGTTTCTTTCTTTTTTCCTTCCTTCCCTCCTTCCTTCCTCCCTTCCTCCCTCCCTCGCTCACTCCTTTCTTTCTTTCTTTCTTTCTAATTCTACTAATTCTTTCTTTCTCCTTTTTCTCCCTTTTATTCTGAGCCGTGTAGATGAAAGGCTCTTGGTGCTCCAGACAGGCATCAGGGCTGTGCTTCTGAGGTGGGAGAGCCAAATTCAGGACACAGGTCCAAAAGAGACCTCCCAGATCCATATAATATCAAATGGTTAAAATCTCCCAGAGATCTCCATCTCAACACCAGCACCCAGCTTCACTCAATGACCAGCAAGCTACAGTGCTGGACATCCTATGCCAAACAACTAGCAAGACAGGAACACAACCCCACCCATTAACAGAGAGGCTGCCTAAAATCATAATAAGTACACAGACACCCCAAAACACACCACCAGACATGGACCTTCCCACCAGAAAGACAAGATCCATCCTCATCCACCAGAACACAGGCACTAGTCCCCTCCACCAGGAAGCCTACACAACCCACTGAACCAGCCTTAGCCACTGAGGACAGACACCAAAAACAATGGGAACTACGAACCTGCAGCCTGCAAAAAGGAGACTCCAAAACAGTAAGATAAGAAAAATGAGAAGACAGCATAACACACAGCAGATGAAGGAGCAAGATAAAAACCCAGGAGATCTAACAAATGAAGAGGAAATAGGCAGTCTACCTGAAAAAGAATTCAGAATAATGATAGGAAAGATGATCCAAAATCTTGGAAATAGAATAGACAAAATGCAAGAAACAATTAACAAGGAACAAGAAGAACTAAAGATGAAACAAACAACAATGAACAACACAATAAATGAAATTACAAATACTCTAGATGGGATCAATAGCAGAATAACTGAGGCAGAAGAACAGATAAGTGACCTGGAAGATAAAATAGTGGAAATAACTACTGCAGAGCAGAATAAAGAAAAAAGAATGCAAAGAACTGAGGACAGTCTCAGAGACCTCTGGGACAACATTAAACGTGCCAACATTTGAATTATAGGGGTTCCAGAGGAAGCAGAGGAAAAGAAAGGGATTGAGAAAATATTTGAAGAGATTATAGTTGAAAACTTCCCTAATATGGGAAAGGAAATAGTTAATCAAGGCCAGGAAACACAGAGAGTCCCATACAGGATAAATACAAGGAGAAATATGCCAAGACACATATTAATCAAACTGTCAAAAATTAAATACAAAGAAAACATATTAAAAGCAGCAAGGGAAAAACAACAAATAACACACAAGGGAATCCCCATAAGGTTAACAGCTGAACTTTCAGCAGAAACTCTGCAAGCCAGAAGGGACTGGCAGGACATATTTAAAGTGATGAAGGAGAAAAACCTGCAGCCAAGATTACTCTACCCAGCAAGGATCTCATTCAGATTTGATGGAGAAATTAAAACCTTTACAGACAAGCAAAAGCTGAGAGAGTTCAGCACCACCAAACCAGCTTTACAACTGCTAAAGGAACTTCTCTAGGCAAGAAACACAAAAGAAGGAAAAGTCCTACAATAACGACCCAAAACAATTAAGAAAATGGGAATAGGGACATACATATTGTTAATTACCTTAAATGTAAATGGACTAAATGCTCCCACCAAAAGACACAGATTGGCTGAATTGATACAAAAAAAAAAAGACCCATATATATGCTGTCTATAAGAGACCCACTTCGACCTAGAGACAAATACAGACTGAGAATAAGGGGATGGAAAAATATATTTCATGCAAATGTAAACCAAATAAAAGCTGGAGTAGCAATTCTCATATCAGACAAAATAGACTTTAAAATAAAGACTATTACAAGAGACAAGGACACTACATAATGATCAAGGGGTCGATCCAAGAAGAAGATATAACAATTGTAAATATTTATGCACCCAACATAGGAGCACCTCAATACATAAGGCAAATACTAACAGCCATAAAGGGGAAATCAACAGTAACACATTCATAGTAGAGAACTTTAACACCCCACTTTCACCAATGGACAGATCATCCAAAATGAAAATAAATAAGGAAACACAAACTTTAAATGATACATTAAACAAGATGGACTTAATTGATATTTATAGGACATTCCATCCAAACACAACAGAATACACATTTTTCTCAAGTGCTCATGGAACATTCTCCAGGATAGATCATATCTTGGGTCACAAATCAAGCCTTGGTAAATTTAAGAAAATTGAACTCGTATCAAGTAACTTTTCCAACCACAACGCTATGAGACTAGATATCAATTACAGGAAAAGATCTGTAAAAAATAAAAACACATGGAAACTAAACAATACACTACTTAATAATGAAGTGATCACTGAAGAAATCAAAGAGGAAATCAAAAAATACCTAGAAACAAATGACATTGGAGACACGACAACCCAAAACCTATGGGATGCAGCAAAAGCAGTTCTAAGAGGGAAGTTTACAGCAATACAATCCTATCTCAAGAAACAGGAAGCATCTCAAATAAAGAACCTAACCTTGCACCTAAAGCAATTAGAGAAAGAAGAACCAAAAACCCCCAAAGTTAGCATAAGGAAAGAAATCATAAAAATCAGATCAGAAATAAATGAAAAAGAAATGAAGGAAACAATAGCAAAGATCAATTAAACTAAAAGCTGGTTCTTTGAGAAGATAAACAAAATTCATAAACCATCAGCCATACTCATCAAGAAAAAAAGGAAGAAGACTCCAATCAATAGAATTAGAAATGAAAAAGGAGAAGTAACAACTGACACTGCGGAAATACAAAAGATCATGAGAGATTACTACAAGCAACTCTATGCCAATACAATGGACAATCTGGAAGAAATGGACAAATTCTTTGAACTGCACAACCTGCCAAGACTGAATCAGGAAGAAATAGAAAATATGAACAGACCAATCACAAGCACTGAAATTGAAACTGTGATTAAAAATCTTCCAACAAAGAAAAGCCCAGGACCAGATGGCTTCACAGGCGAATTCTATCAAACATTCAGAGAAGAGCTAACACCTATCCTTCTCAAACTCTTCCAAAATATAGCAGAGGGAGGAACACTCCCAAACTCATTCTACAAGGCTACCATCACCCAGATACCAAAACCAGACAAGGATGTCACAAAGAAAGAAAACTACAGGCCAATATCACTGATGATCATAGATGCAAAAATCCTCAACAAAATATTAGCAAACAGAATCCAACAGCACATTAAATGGATCATACACCATTATCAAGTGGGGTTTATTTCAGGAATGCAAGGATTCTTCAATATATGCAAACCAATCAACATGATACACTATATTAACAAATAGAAGGAGAAAAACCATATGATCATCTCAATAGATGCACAGAAAGCTTTTGACAAAGTTCAACACCCACTTATGATAAAAACCCTGCAGAAAGTAGGCATAGAGGGAACCTTCCTCAACATAATAAAGGCCATATATGTCAAACCCAAAGCCAACATTGTCCTCAATGGTGAAAACCTGAAAGCATTTCCACTAAGACCAGGAACAAGACAAGGTTGCCCACTCTCACCACTCTTATTCAACATAGTTTTGGAAGTTTTAGCCACAGCAATCAGAGAAAAAAAGGAAATAAAAGGAATCCAAACTGGAAAAGATGAAGTAAAGCTGTCATTGTTTGCAGATGACATGATACTATACATAGAGAATCCTAAAGATGCTACCAGAAAACTACTAGAGCTAATCAATGAATTTGGTAAAGTAGCAGGATACAAAATTAATGCACAGAAATCTCTTGCATTCCTATACACTAATATGAAAAATCTGAAAGTAAAATCAAGAAAACACTCCCATTTACCATTGCAACAAAAAGAATAAAATGTCTAGGAATAAACTTACCTAAGGAAACAAAAGACCTGTATGCAGAAAATTATAAGACACTGATGAAAGAAATTAAAGATGATACAAATAGATGGAGAGATATACCATGTTCTTGGATCGGAAGAATCAACATTGTGAAAATGACTCTACTACCCAAAGCAATCTATAGATTCAATGCAATCCCTATCAAACTACCACTGGCATTTTTCACAGAACTAGAACAAAAAAAATCACAATTTGTATGGAAACACAAAAGACCCCAAATAGCCAAAACAATCTTAAGAATGAAAAACATAGCTGGAGGAATCAGGCTCCTTGACTTCAGACTATACTACAAAGCTACAGTAATCAAGACAGTATGGTACTGTCACAAAAACAGAAAGATTGATCAATGGAACAGGATAGAAAGCCGAGAGATAAACCTACGCACATATGGACACCTTATCTTTGCTAAAGGAGACAGGAATGTACAGTGGAGAAAGGACAGCCTCTTCAATATGTGGTGCTGGGAAAACTAGACAGGTACATGTAAAAGTATGAAATTAGATCACTCCCTAACACCATACACAAAAATAAGCTCAAAATGGATTAAAGGCCTAAATGTAAGGCCATAAACTGTCAAACTCTTAGAGGAAAACATAGGCAGAACACTGTGACATAAATCACAGCAAGATCCTTTTTGACCCACCTCCTAGAGAAATGGAAATAAAAACAAAAATAAACAAATGGGACCTAATGAAACTGCAAAGTTTTGCACAGCAAAGGAAACCATAAACAAGACAAAAGTCAACCCTCAGAATGGGAGAAAATATTTGAAATTTAAGCAACTGACAAAGGATTAATCTCCAAAATTTATAAGCAGCTCATGCAGCTCAATAACAGAAAAAATAAACAACCCAATCCAAAAACGGGCAGAAGACCTAAATAGACATTTCTCCAAAGAAGTTATACAGACTGTCAACAAACACATGAAAGAATGCTCAACATCACTAATCGTTAGAGAAATGCAAATCAAAACTACAATGAGATATCATCTCACACCAGTCAGAATGGCCATCATCAAAAAATCTAGAAACAATAAATGCTGGAAAGGGTGTGGAGAAAAAGGAACCCTCTTGCACTGTTGGTGGGAATGTAAACTGATACAGCCACTGTGGAGACCAGTATGGAGGTTCCTTAAAAAAACTACAAATAGAACTACCATATGACACAGCAATCCCACTACTGGGCATACACCCTGAGAAAATCATAATTCAAAAAGAGTCATGTACCAAAATGTTCATTGCAGCTCTATTTACAATAACCTGGAGATGGAAGCAACCTAAGTGTCCATCATCGGATGAATGGATAAAGAAGATGTGGCACATATATACAGTGGAATATTACTCAGCCATAAAAAGAAACGAAATTGAGCTATTTGTAATGAGGTGGATAGACGTAGAGTCTGTCATACAGAGTGAAGTATGTCAGAAAGAGAAAGACAAATACCGTATGCTAACACATATATATGGAATTTAAGAAAATAAAATGTCATGAAGAACCTAGGGGTACGACAGGAATAAAGACACAGACCTACTAAAGAATGGACTTGAGTATATGGGGCGGGGGAATAGTAAGCTGTGACAAATCGAGAGAGAGGCATGGACGTATATACACTACCATACGTAAGGTAGATAGCTAGTGGGAAGCAGCCGCATAGTACAGGGAGATCATCTCGGTTCTTTTTGACTGCCTGGAGGGGTGGGATAGGAAGGGTGGGAGGGAGGGAGACGGAAGAGGGAAGAGATATGGGAACATATGTATATGTATAACTGATTCACTTTGTTATAAAGCAGAAGCTAACACACCATTGTAAAGCAATTATACTCCAATAAAGGTGTAAAAAAAAAAAACACGCACTGCTTTTGGAAACAGAAAATTATAAACATTTTTAAGATAAAGAGTCTTCGTGTTCAAGAAAGCACCATAATTAAATATATTAACTCCAGTCCTCTCACAAACTCAAGTGGCTACAATAAAAACAACAGAAAGAGGGTGAAATTAATATCTGCTCTAGAAACTGGGAAAATACACTTTTTATACATTCAAAACATTGAAGAATGCAACACTATGTTTTGCGGGACTGCATTGTAAGAGCAAATTTTTAAAAATATCCATTTTAGTAATAATTAAAGGACCACTTAAGAATCCTGTTACTTTCTCTGTACCGATTCCCAGCTCAAGGGAAGCTGAGACTTGAGGCAGTATATTAAGATTTTATGAAAATAATCTGTATCTACTATATAGCACAGGGAGCTCTACTCAATACTCTGTAATGGCCTATATGGGAAAAGAATATTAAAAAGGGTGGATATATGTGTATGTATAACTGATTCACTTTGCTGTACACCTAAAACTAACACAACATTGTAAATCAACTATACTCCAATAAAAATTATTAAAAAAAGAGATACCCAGCAAATTCTGAAAATACTTTATGCTATTGATATTTAGATTCTCATTGTAAACACTCCTTCATTTTCAAATACTGATTTCATAAATATTTAATGTGATTATTTTTTATCTTATTCCCTGAGGAGAGTAATATAAGGATTATGTTGTATTATACCTATGCTTGAAAACTGTATTAAATATTTATATAATGAAAATAAAAGATTATATGAGCAACTTTGGAAAATTTTGCACATATTGGAACTACATAGACCAAAAATTTCAAAGTTGACCTAACTCATTTCCCATTTACCACAGAAAGTGGGCCAAAAATTAACAGATACATGACTGCTGCTGATTCAGTAGAAGATTAATCCTACCACTTAGAGAATGTGATCATTAAATCACCTTATTGTAGTTATCTAATGGAATAAAATGAAAGGAAGAGCTAGAGAGTGAAGAAAAGAGGGTGAGAATGAAATAAAATCAAACAGACAAATGTTTTCTTAATGCTGTAGAATTCTTCTTCTGCCCAAAGTTCAAGCAGACCTAATTTGGCAAAGTTGAACCCACAAACATCTTTGATAGAATCTGTCTCAATTCTTAAAATTGAAGTATATTTGATGTACAATATTATGTTAGCTTCAGGTGTACAATTTAGTGATTCAACATTTAAAATACATTATGAAATGATCACCATGATAAGTGTAATAAAGCATCATTACAGTGTTATTGACTCTACTCCTTATGCTGTATATTACCTCCATGTGACTTAATTATTTTATAACTGGAAGTCTGTACCTCTTAATCCCCTTCACCTATTTCACCCAACCCCTCATCCCATCTCAGTTTTTAAAGCTGAAATAAAAATTCATTTAATAAAAGAAGAGAGGAATTAAGCTAAAAATGTAGAAGAAAAATACCCTAAAGAAAAGTTTAGAAAATACCCCATATCTTACTACCAAACAAACAGATGTCCTCAAACTCTGAAGTCTTTTCCAACCCTGCAGCATTTGCTCCTGTTGACTGTTTTTCTTTATGAAGCCTTTCCTCCAGATTATAAAGATGTCATCCTTTCCTTATTAACTCCTCTTAGAACATGCATTCTATCCTTCACTTCATTTGTTAGCTCTTTGCTCTACTACTTTTCCATCCCTCTCATTAGATATAGTGTCATCACTCTCCACTGGTGAAAATATCCATACCCATGCTTTAAAATATTATCTTTATGACCATGAAATTTACCAGTAACTTCTGGGAAATTGTTAAACATTTTATGGACATCTCCAACAGGATGGTAATTAAGCATGTCCACAGCAATCTGTGAAAAAAATATCCAATGTCTTCTCCTTGTTTCCAGGTGTTTTGTGAAAGATTTACATAATGAATCTTTGATAACAGTCAAAACTTATTTTTCCCCTCACTGCAATACATTGGGGACATTGGCCTTACATATACCTTAAATATATCCTGTTTTCTATTCTCACTAACACCAGCATCAAGGAATACAAAAGTGCCCTGCCTCTAATTCCTTCCATCTAATGTGCACCCTGGTCTTAGCTTATTAATTTGTCCATAACTGCTTCTCCTTCAGTCCATCCCAGATGATATTGTTAGACTGGTCTTATGATATCACAATGAAGATTACATGACACTCATGTTGAAAAACACTTGAAGACTCCTTACAGCCTGTAAAATTAAATTCAGTTAATTCATTGTTTAAACATCTTTTTCATGATGCTTATGGAAACATTTTCCTTTTCTGAGTCCTGTGATGCCACATATTCTTGTTTATTCTACTGCAGTAGTATTCATTCTCTACCTTTTTCTCCTTACATGCTCTCTCCAGATCATCTCCATTATTCACATGACATCTAAGTTACAATATGCTGAGTTCCAAATATATATCTCTAGCCTAATATCTCTAGAAAGCATACATTAAATTCCCTACTTGTCAATTCTATATCATTGTCTTATATCTCAGAACTCACTTGTCCAAAGGAGCATTTTTCTTAACCTCTGAAATCTGTACCCTTACGCAGGTGTTTCTCATCATAGTAATGCCATTTTCCCATTTGCTGAAATGAGAAATCCACATTTATTATCTATTTCATTCTTCTATCGAGCCTCTGAACCCAATTCATCAGCAGATTTATATTCATATAAAAATTAGCTTTAGATTATTACTTCTCCTTGCTTGAACTATGGCATCTTTCTAACTAGTCTCCATGTTTTAATTCTTGCCACCCTCCAAACTATTCTTTGAAATAAAATTCAAATTTCTCAACATAATTTTAGAAGTCCTGCAGGATCTTGGTTCTGCTTATCTCTTCTGCCTCATCTCCTGCTGTTCTTAGCAGCTGCTCTAATCCCCTTTACTATACCATGCTTTCACCAGATTCAGGACTTTGCACATACATTTGCTTCCATTTTACCCATAATCCCAAAATAAGCCCTTCTCTTCTTTCAACTCTCACCAAAAGTATCTCATTATCAGAGAAATCTTCCCTGAAGACCAAAACATGATTGGCAACCTTTTGTTTATACCTGTTTTAAACCCTAATTGGTTCTCCTTTCAGTCTTTATCACAATTTATAATTATTTAATGTATTTATGTTCTTACTCGTTCTATTATCCCAACTATGTATAAACTCCCTGAATGCATGCATTTGGTCAGCCTAGAAGTCTAGGCCTGCCTGGGAGCTAATACAGTACATGGCGTATGGTAGATAGCTGAATACATCTAATGAATGGATAAATAAACTCTATGCATCATCTCCCTTGTCTACTTGATAATTTTCAGAATAGCTAAACATATTTCACTTCTAGTGTTTTGGTTTTACTCTTTTTTCCTTTGAAATCCCATTTTACTTTTAAAGCTCCAAAGTAATGGAGCTTTCCTGAAATGTCACTATCCCTTTGCAAAAACAACTAATTAACCAACCAGTTATGAAAGCAAGATTTTCAATAAATAGACTGTAATTTATTTCTCTATGAAATCTCACAGTATTAGGGGAACGGGGTTTTTCCTAAGGAATTCTCATGATACATTTCTGTGGATATAGAAATTGTGTCTCATAAAAAATATCCTTTATTTTATATACCAGAGTGTTTTATTGTGCAACACTGAATGCTGAGAGGTGTTTTTGATATATCTAGAAACATTTGTATTAAAATATTTACCTTTTAAATGTTAACTACTAGTTAATAGGTATGTTGGCTGTAAGTGAGGCATGCAGCACATTCAAAAGACTAAAGATTTAATATTATTGGGTTTTGTTTATAAGCAGCAATAAAAAACATGAACAATTATGCTTCTTATGTTTTTCAGGAGTATATATAAAAGCATAATTTAGAGTTATTAAAGAGTCTAAACTGAAAAAAACCTGTTCCTGCATGATTCCTGGAGTTAAATCCATGGTAATTACAAGTGGGTGGGTGGGTGTTATGTTTGTGTGGGTTTTATCTTTTTAAGGGACTGGAGTTAGAAATGATTCCAGAATACATCAATAAGTACCTGCCTTTTGTTTCCTGCCTTTTGTTTCCTCAATTGTTTCCTGCCTTTACTGCAATCCAGTATAACATAAACCTTGAAAGTAATAGGTATCCTGATTTGAGGTTAACTTAAAACATAAACATTATTATTAATATAAAGAAAAAAATCACTCTTTTCCTGTGATGTAAACATGTTTTTCTTTTATTGTTTTTCTGAAAAAATGGGGTCATCCTATGACCTTTAAGTACAGAGAATGGGTGGATTTAATTCATGAAATA
The DNA here is from genome assembly GCF_964374135.1 of Grampus griseus. NCBI lineage: Eukaryota > Metazoa > Chordata > Mammalia > Artiodactyla > Delphinidae > Grampus > Grampus griseus. The sequence continues at coordinate 52,858,496 of NC_139012.1, read as the reverse complement.
GTGTGTTGCTTAATCACACAGACCTCGTGAAAGCCCTTTCTTATAGACATGAAAACTTGTTTTGGAGACAGAGCTAAGAAATCTTTGCCATATAAATTATTATTTTACTGGGATTTGCATGGAGGCTTAGTTGAGGGCAATATATTTTTAGCTCTTCATACACAAAAATATCCTAGCCAGCTGTCATGGTAAACTAAAATTTTTGAGAGATGCCATAAGTCAAAGAAACATCACCACTATTTTATGAAGTAATATTAGGCAATGTCTGCATAAAAAAGCAGGACATATTAAAAAGGCCTTGCCTGTGATCTCAGAATGCAGATTGTTTCTTGTACGTGCACATCTAATAACTACAATCTTTCATTACATGAGGTAAATAAATCCATGGTTCAATAATTTGGCCCCCAAATCTGGCTTAAGTCTTAACTTTCTCTAATTTTCAAGTCCACTATTTGATTTAATTGCATGTTACTTTATCTTATTCTCACTTACTCATTAGGACTTTCTTTCTTGATTGCATGTAGTGACTACTAATTATATGTAACCTGTTGACCTCTAGTCTTAAATTCTTCACTAGTGCTAGTTTTCTTATATCTAGTTTTTTAATAATCATTAATTCTTTTACTCTTTATTTTTTGTTTTGTTTATAAGCATCACTATAAAACATGAAAATTATGATTTGCATATTTTCCGTGAGTGTATTTAAAAGCATAATCTAGAATTGTTAAAGAGCCTAGGGTGAAAGAAATATAACAAATATGCTGCTTCTATTTTGTTACAGGTGGGAAAGGTAATTATTTCTCTAGCTCTGTTTCTTCTGTAAATGTGTTCTAAGTGTCAGAATTCTATATCTGTCTGTCTAGGTCACACCTATGGTTGTAGGCTAAGTGAGAAACCAAATATGAAAGAAATCCAAACATTCAGCACAAAAGATGAAACTGTAATATTTGAAAGAACCCATAAGAGAAGTAGCTTTTCTGATACTCTTTATTGATTTATATAGTTCTGATGTTATCATTTTTATAATATCCTCATTTTTGTTTAGACCTTCAATACTCTTTGGTAAATTTGTTTTGGGGGATTTATCAATATTACCTTTTATAATCATTGCCAGCTTTGTGTGCCTTGACAATCTTCCCAAACCTCTTCACTTCATTTTGGTCAAGGCTGCTACAACATCAGATATATTGCTTTTCTAGAGCAATCTGTCTTCCATCTCTAGTTTTGAGAATTAATTTGTTAATCTAGTGCAAGAAAGAGATGGCTTCCTGAAAGAAGAATGTGTAGAGGTAGAACATCTTCTGGGAGGAGAAAGCAAGGGCCTTGAGTTTCATGGATGCACAGGGAGGACAGAGAGCAGATGTAGGAGCATCACACAACCAGGTCACTAGTCAGCTGAACATGGAGTTGGGGGCTCAGGGGATGGCACAGGAGAAAGATGTGAGAACTCATGGTTTTGCCTCCACTTACAGGGGTCTGGAATTTAAAGTACAGTCATTTAAACAATGTACAGAATACTAAATACTTAGATTTTACAGAAGGCAGAATTGAAAGAAATACAAACACAATGTTTGAATTTAGACCTAGTTTTAAATTCCATTATAACTTCCTGATTGGCAAAGGACCCTCAGTTTACTAATTTTTAAAATGTAGATACTAGTTCTCCACAAGGCTACTGGTGACATTGAGGTGATAGTATTTAACTGCTTTGCATCAATAGAGAAGAAAGAAAGCACTTATGAAAAAGTCTCCATTATCATTTTGATGTAGAAATAATGCTCCGTTTGGTTTTGGATATCTTCCCTGAGCTAAAACTGTGATGTGGATGCTCCCTGTTTTCTGCGCCCACCATGGTCCAAGGCTATTGTACTAGAAAGAGCCTCATATTGAGGACTATTTAGTACAAAAACAAGTAAGATATTATTTTTACTTTGCAACATATTCTTCTGAATATTCCACATGTAAAAATAACAGTAAAATACAGAAGAGAGGGTGTTGGGTCTTTGTCAACTTTGGATCTTCTATCAGTTAGTGTCAAAATAAGAAACAGAGGGCACGTGGGAAAGAGGAGTGTTCCTTACAAAGAAACCACATAGGATAGTGCTGTAATCTGAGGCTAGTAGTGGAGAGTTATTAACACATATAGTCCTGAAAGAATTCCAGCTATATGACATTATGGAAAAGGCAAAACTATGGAGATAATAAAAAGATCAGGTGTTGTCAAGGGTTAAGGAGGACAGAGAGATAAGAAGAGATACTTAGAGGATCTTTAGGGCAGTGAAACTGTTCTGTATGATACAACAGTGGTGGATATATGTCATTATACACTTGTCCAAACCCATAGAAGGTACAATGAGTGACCCTAATGTAAACTATGGACTTTGTATGATAATGATGGTCAAAGTAGTTTCATCAATTATAATAAATGTGCTGCTCAGGTGAAGGACATTGATGGTGAAGTCAGTAACTTGTGTGATGGCAGAAGGTATGAAGATATGCTGAAACTCCCTGCTCTTTATGCTCACATTTGTTGTGAACCTAAAACTGCTCTAAAAAATAAATCTATTAAAGTAAAATTACAGTAATCTTATTCTCTTCCTTTCCTCCAATCTCTTGCCTGGTTACTTATGGGCTAAAACAACTGGAAGCCATTAGTGTACAAGAGCCTTGTTGAAATACACTATGTAGTCCAGCCAATCAGAGGGGAGGAAGAGGAGGGAGAGTAGATCCTTTGAGGCATAAATGGGAGATGTCCAGCAAGGACTTCTTATGAATGTTTCAACTGTTACAAAAATTCCTGACAGTGTTTTCAAAACAGCATTCCTTATTATCAACGAGTTAGAGTATTGCATTAAAACTTGTTGGGAAAACTCAATATGTGTTGAGTGACCCTGACAACACTGGTTACAGAAAAAAAATCCATGGAAAACACCATTGGATCATATGTAGCATAGTCAAATATAGCACATAATTATTTAAAAAAACTATTAATATATATAATAGCATAATAGGTAGATTTCTAATAAATATTAGGATGGTTATTAATGTGTGGATGAAATAGAATATTCTAGAGAAGGCACAAATAAAATAAATCTTAGTAACAGTGTCCCAAGATGAACTTAGTATTCTTAAAGCAGTATAAGAGAGTGACTAGCAACTTGGATGTGACAGACACACCTGGGTATAAAACACATCTGTGATAATTTCTAGCTAGATAATTCAGATAACTTGTTTTTCATCTAAAAAAAAAACAGAATAATAATATCTACCTCAGAGATATCATGGTGGAATTTAAAATAGATAATGTATATAAAATATTTAACCCACTGCAATGGTCATAGAAGTCATTCAATAAATATTGACCATAGGGCTTCCCTGGTGGCGCAGTGGTTGAGAGTCCACCTGCCGATGCAGGGGATACGGGTTCGTGCTCCGGTCCTGGAAGATCCCACATGTCGTGGAGCAGCTAGGCCCGTGAGCCATGGCCACTGAGCCTGCGCGTCCGGAGCCTGTGCTCCGCAACGGGAGAGGCCGCAACATTGAGAGGCCTGCGTAACGCAAAAAAATATATATATATATTGACCATAATACGACTACTACTGAAATTATTATTAATATTAACATTAGATTTTTTTATAAATTGTAATACTACTGATTTTTAAAAATGTTCATTCATTTCTGCATTATAACATTTGATATAGTTGTAAAACCGTCCTGTGTTTATCTTCCCGCGTATTTTATTTAGTAAATAACTTATGAGAAGAGCACATTTTTTGTCTTTTAAAGCTACTATTGGCCAGTCTGTACCTAGGGGAAGCTAATCTTTATTATCTGTTTTTTCACATGCAAGGGAAACATTGCTACTAAAACCTTTATATTGCTGCCAGGATATTGGCAATGCAATGAGAATAACAGAGGAAGTGCTTAATCGAGGGTCATCTACTCAAATCATATTCGCAGTGTGGAATTTATTGCTAAAGAGAGAACCAAAGACAGACAAAAAATTTGACATTTGAGAACCAATATCAAAGCATAAAATATAAAAATTCTGTAGCTTTGGGACTCAAAATTATCTGGAACTTGAGCAGTAGCCATTAAAATACTTTAATTATTTCAATATGATACAAATATTTCAATTAATATTAGTTTTTGACTATGACACCATTTCAAAACTATAACAACCTCAAACATTATACAGATCTTCAGAGTCGTTTTATTATCATTAATAACAAAGATCAATCATAAATGATTCATAATACAAGCACCCTGTAATTGATCTAGCACCCTTATTAAATAACAATCTGGAGATTGTAAACAATTGTCATTCATTCCAACTTTCTTGGGGACAATTAAGCCTCATGGATGTCTGTGTTGCAGGGATACATGCACATATTTTTTTACTGAAACTGCTTGTAGTGGAAAACGCCAAGTGAGAAAATGGCCTTACCTGTAGCAGTGTTTTTGAAAGAATAGGAGTTATCCAGGTAGGAAGCAAAAAACTAAATAAACAATATCTTTTGTGCCAGGTTTTTTTCTCTAGGACCTAATAGAAGAGGTATTTACCAAACTTGTTAAATTGATGTTAAATGTGGAGTGATATATCCCGTTATTTAAACTAGACTATAAGAAATGCTCAGCATTTAGATACGGTGTGTTCCAGATCCTGAACAAAGGGAAAATTCTTAAATGATGTATATATGTACAGAAAAAATCTAATTAGTGAACTAAACAACTAGGAAAGACATTCCCATGAAAAAAGATAAAAAACAAGATATTCAGTCATATATGGATTGAAACTGCAAACCTCACTCCTTGAAGTTTTGACAGGGTGAGATGACAAGGATATTGAGAAGATATGAAATTTTAAATTGTGAAACTGAAAATAGGAAAAAATTTCTCTAAGCTCATGATTCTTTTGTGGAAGTAGGAAAACAAAATGGTGAGAATTACTGGGGTAATTACAAACAAAGATGTATATGATAGTTTCAAACACTTTACATCTGTTCTTCTCTCACATTTTATTACATTTGTGGATTTTATTAAATATTTTATTTGTATAGGGATTTTAGCATTTATCACAAACTTGGAATAATGAACAGATGTGCTGAATTCATAGATCTATGCAGTATAATATTACGTGAAGCATTCTAAATTGTGGAGAGGAGAAAGTGTTTCTAGAAATACTTAAAAGTCATATATAATTTCAATGAAGTAATGGAGAAAGGGCATCAATTTGTCTTTAGGTTAATGATTTGGTTTTGGGGAAATAAATATGCCACTGGACACTGATTTTAGTGAATCCTCTAAGTATGTGTCAAGATGCAAGAAAGAGATGGATTCATTTTCAGGTGTAAAGAAATAGCCTCACAAGAAAGAAAGGAAATTCTAATAGCAGAATTGGATCTAAGTATTTGCCAGTTATGCTGTTGGATTAAAGGAATATCTCAGAGAAAAAAAGCTCCTACTTGTCGATTTCTGTTTTTGTTTTCTCTCTCACGTTTTAGAGATCTGATGAGAAGAGATCTTATTTACCTTGGGGAACAATTCACTTACTCCAGTGAGATTGAAAGTATGTCCATTTAGCCTAGGTGGGGATACCACAATCCATAGTAAAAAAATGGATTGTGTTGATACCGAAGACCTCTGCTGTATGTAAACAGAAAAACCTTTCCATTGCTGACAGGTGGACTGGAAATCATAAACCTGTGATTAAAAATATTAGAATGTTTAAATCTATTAAGTAATATGTGTTTGCTTTTCTGAAAGGGAATTTTGACTAACATCACGGTTCAGAGAACATTTGTTTTCAAGGTAAGTGTTTTTCATATAATTTTATATCTTAAAAATAACACAGTGAAAATGGTTTTCAAGTGGGATCTATTCTTGCTTATGAGTTCTAAAACAAAAGACATTTGTCCAGATTCTTGGTGGATTATGATGGAGTGGTAAGTTTGGAATAAAATTTGTGCAGCTGGGAACATCCATGAAACTGGGAATTCCCTGTCTCCCAATAGCAAGATTACCTTAATGTCCTTTAATTTTCTATTAACATGATACTTGTGACACATTTGTTACCTGACCTGTAGAGTTGCTAAAAAGGAAAAACACCCAGAAATTAATAACGTAAAAGAACAAAAAGGAATAAGATATTTCTCTGGTTGCAAAAATATATCTAAAAATTAGTTCTGAGTTTTGCATGAGCTATTATTCCTATAGCCAGGAAATGCCAGAAAGTGTTAGATGGAATAACATATCAGAAATAAGTTGTTTATAAAAGGTTTTAAAAATTGGAAAGTTATCTAGCAAATCCTAAAAGTCAAAAGGTTAAAGAACCCTAGGACTGGGCTGAGGTGAAGTTAAAAACAGCAGTCAAGTGGAAGGAAAAAATCAAGCTTCCCTCATGTTTCTCTTTCTTTCCCTGTAGGTTGTTTCCAGGAAAGGACATAGGGAGGGAATGCTTCTAGTGTTGAATCCTGATGTATAATTTATCAAATCCACAGGGTAACTCAGTCAATGATTTTTTATGTTTTTTCCTTTATGCAAGATTGCACTGTGCATTTTACTTAGTCTGTTAAATGGATAGGAAGAACTGAAGGCAAAAATGTTTTATTGAATTTTCACTTAGAGTCACCAGAAGCCTAAAGATTTCAATTAGTCGAGTTTTCATTTTGTAGGGCAACATTCTGTCCTGAAGATTTATCCTTACCCTATGCTTCCTCTGGCATTGTTCTTAAAGTAGGCAACATTATTTTAAATTATTTCCTTTCCTATTATAACTTACACTTTTGTAAAATCAATTCAATGAGTAAATTGTTTTCTTTCCATTCTACTTGTATTAATGCATGAAAAACAAAATGAAAGGAAGAATTTTGTAGTTTCTGTGCTTAAAGAATTTTAAATATAATTAGAAAATAAAAGAAAAAATCACCAGCCAAAAATATTCTGAAGTGGGGAACAACATTTCTTGAAGCAAAAGGTATGTTCTGTAACAATTGATGTGATGTTTTCTAAAGAAGAATCTATTACTCATGTTGAGGGAGAACTAGAGAAGAACTCTCCAAAGCAATACAAGGGAGTTTGAATTTTACCTCAAGGATTGTCTTTTTTGTGTGTGTGTGTGTGTGTGTTTTTTTGGCCTTCAGCTTGTGGGATCTTAGTTCCCTGATCAGGGGTTGATCCCAGGCCATGGCAGTGAGAGCACCAAGTCCTAACCACTGGACCACCAGGGAGCTCCCAAGGACTGCCTCTTTGGGGATACTTACCTGCATGTGCTATGAAGGAGATCAGAAGACCACATTATATTTTCTTCCTAATAGTTCATGACCAGAATTAAGACATGAAATACAGATTAGCAAAATGTTACCTTTTTTTTTTGTATTAGTCTATGTGAGTGGATATGAAATAGAATTTACTACAGATTATTAATGCAACTAGCTTCATGGGTGTAATACTTAATAAAATTATTCCAGTGTGGTAGATGTTGAAATAAAAGCACAAAAAAAAAACACTTTTTTTTTTTTTTATGGGACGATGGTAACAGTGGTCTTTCCTTAAGTATATGTTCAGAGGAGATGAGATTTTGCATAAACTTGATAGTTTATTACCTAAACACATAATTTTAAATTTTCTTTATTTATATTTATCTATATAGTACATAAAACAAACACTTGTAATGTGTTGTATCATCTGACACAAAAAAGTTAAGACACTGGCAGTACTAGCTGCAACTATTTAGGATAAAATTCTCGTAAATCAAATAAAAATAATGTTATTATGTTGGAGTTTAAAGAGCCTAGAATGAAAAATAGTAAAAAAGGAATTACAGTTTCATATGTTTTGTAAATAGGAAGTTCGTGAGTTTTGAATAAGTGGGAAGGTGATTGAAAAGAAAGGGAATCCTAGAGAATTAAGGAATAAAAAGACAATTACAACAATAGATAACCTTTTGCACAATAGGCAAAGATGTATGAGTAAAATGGATTCTTATGAATAGCAATTGGATTTGAGAATTTCTCGGTTTCTCACTGAATACGGGCTTCTACTGAGTAAGGCAGTTAGCACAAAGCCATCCACCATTCTCCCTGCTTGTAAGAGAAAGTATAAAGAACATAACGACTGATAGGTTCATTAACACTCCCTAATTTAGTCAAATAAAGTTAATGTACATTCAGGGGACTCTGACCTGTAAATAGATTTTTGTTAGATTTCAGGAACAGTTTACCTGAAATAGCCATTTGACTGCTTTACAGAAATGAATCTGGGCCTGCTTCATCTCTAATGTGCATATTGGGTAAATCTGCCATGATTATGGAATGTAGGAAGGGGTAAAAGTACAGCCACTTATGTGACTGAATTTTATTTTTTTAGAGAAAGGAAAATCAAATTGTGTATAGTGAGAAATAAAATGACATATTCTAGTATTTGCTAATGTGATATCTATAGGACGTGGAATTTTTTTTTTTTTTTTTTTTTTTTTTGCCTCTCACTGTTGTGGCCTCTCCCGTTGCGGAGCACAGGCTCCGGACACGCAGGCTCAGCGGCCATGGCTCACGGGCCTAGTCACTCCACGCCATGTGGGATCTTCCTGGACCGGGGCACGAACCTGTGTCCCCTGCATCGGCAGGCAGACTCTCAACCACTGCGCCACCAGGGAGGCCCCTAGGACGTGGATTTTGAGCAAGTTTTTTAGCACATAAGATCCTTTTAAATATCAGATGATTACCTAAGGACCTTTAAAATATGTTGAAGCTGTTAATTTATTGACTTTCCAATGGACTCCATGGTCATACTATATTCATAAAATATTTGAAATAATGGGATTCAAGTTCAACTATTACTATCCTCTAACCATTGATGCCATTTAACATTTTTGAATATCCTCATTGGAATAATTCCCTGTTTACTTTAAGTGGCTACTGTAAGAACTAAATAAAATTATATATATTAGTTTGAAAATGTAAAAATATTAAATAATAATGATTAATGTTCCTAAAATGTTATCAGTATTTTTTCTTACCAGCCTAACTAGCTCTCGCTTTACAAACAAGGGTGTACCCATGAGTATTCAGGAAAAAAAATACATTTTTTTGATATGTGTATGTGCCGTGATAATTTTTTAAGACTAAATATCAGTGAATTTAATTTCTGGATGTATTAGTAGATTACAGATGAGTAGAAAACAAAATAACTATGTGTATAACTTTCCTCAGACACATTTTGTGATTTATCTTTCTTTATATATTTAGCTTTAGTTAATTAATGTTTTTAATAACGTTTCATTTTGGAATGATTTTAGTATTACAGAAAAGTTGCAAAAGATAATATGGATAGTTCCTATATATTAGGATTCTCCAGAGAAGCAGAAGCAATAGGAGGTGTGTGTGTGTGTGCGTGTGTGTGTGTGCGTGTGTGTATCTTCCTAACAGTGATATCTCCTCACTTTCTCATTGTGAGGTAGGAACTGATGCCACTGGGAAGCACATATCCCTGACCATTAACTACTTCTTTGTTTTCTTTGTAAGAGGAGATACGTTGGGGAGGGACATGCACACAATATGAAATATGAAATGCATTACAGCTGCAGTGTGGAGCAGCCACCGTGAGTTTCCATGTTTGCTGGAAAGAAGGGAGGGCTAGCAGCAGATTCAGTTACAGAACGGGGACTGTGGTGGACACAGGAGGAGCTCATTTCCTCTGCACATCTTGGCTATTAGACCTGTGTGTGTGTGTGTGTGTGTGTGTGTGTGTGTGTGTGTGTGTGTGTGTGTGTGTGTGTGTGAAAAAGAAGAAAAAAGAGTCAGTGCTCACTGATTTAAATATTATTATTATTATTATTATTATTTTTTTTTTTTTTTACTTTCCAATGGAGGCTGAGGGGATTGGAGAAGCAAGTCAGGGCAGGACCAGAGTCTTCCCTGGAATCACAGCCCACCAGTGCCACACTACAGCCCCAAGTGAGCACTACAAGTATGGCTGTCCCAAAGGATGGGTTGGAGAAGGGGTATAGGACAGGGGCTGGAAGAGGGGCTCCGGGCCCATCACGGCACAGGCATTACCTCACATAGTATTGGTGAAGCCTGAACCCGGGTGCCACCTTGTCAGCACAATGACCACATCTCCCTTCTTGAAGAGATATTATATATATATATATATATAAAAGACTTATTCTAATAAGAAATTGACTCACACAGTCATGGAGATTAAGTCCTATGCTATTCAGTGTGTAAGCCAGAGACCCAAGAAAGCCTATGACACTGTTCCAGTCTTTGTTTTGTAAGTCCATTGGCTCTAGACCCAGGATGAGCCTATATTACAGTTTAAATTAGAAGACAGGAAAAAAAATTGATGTCTCAGCTCAAAGGAGTCAGGCAGAAGAGATTCCCTCTCACTCATGGGAGTGTTACCCTTTGTGTTCTATTCAGGCCTTCAACTGATCGAATGGGGTCCATACAGATTAGGGAGGCCAACCTGCTTTACTTAGTCTACTAATTCAAATATTAAGCTCATTCAGAATCACCCTCACAGACACGCCCAGAATGAGGTTTGACCACGTCTGGGCACCCTGTAGTTCAGTCATGTTGACCCATAAAATTAACCACCCCAGCGCCTGTATCCCGTTATCCATTTTCCCCTAATGTTAACAATTTACTTTACCACAGAATATTTATCAAAATGAAGAAACCTACATAGGAACATTACCATTAACTAAACTTCATACTTTATTTGATTTTTGCCATTTTTTCTCATTAATGCTTTTTTATTTTTCCAGGATCCAGTCCAGGACACTGCATTGCATTTAAAGTTAATTCATTTCAATTGTGTAATGTATTTTATTGTAGGATTATGCCACACTTTATTTGTTCATTCTCCTAAAGGTGGTCATTATTTACAAGTTTCCACTCTTGAAAATATAACTATCCAATGAAATCAGCTGAACTCAGAGACATTCATGAAGAAACCCTATTCTTTCTCTCACTGTCTCTTCAATATGTCCTGGGAAATAAATCTGACTCATTCCACAGCATTTTGTGTTAGTCTTAAAACCAGTGCCCTTTTATTTTTTTCAACCTTATTGATGTATAATTGACAAAGAAAATTGTGAGATATTTAGAGTGTACACTGTGATGATTTGATGTACATATACATTGTGAAAGAATTCTCCCCTATTGAGTTAATTAACACATCCATCACCTCACTTATTTACCTTTGTGTTTTGTTTTGGTGAGAACATATAAGTTTCACTCTCTTAGGAAATTTTCAAAATAAAATATAGCCTTACCAGTCTTGTACTAATAACTAAAATGCATAATGTGATATGGTCATAAAAGCCTTAAATATTATTCACATTAAATATACTCTTTTTCCTCCATCTGGGGTTGGTTTCTGGCTTTCAAGTGTGCCATGGAGAGTGGAGCTTGGCTAGGAAATGTTATTAGAAGTGGATTTTTAATCCTTGAAGACTGGGCAGGATGAATGGAGTTTAAAATAAAGATACATTAAGAAAAATTATCCCAAACTTGGAGATAAGTTTAAAAATTGGGCAATACATCACTTTAAGGTCATATGAGGGCACAGACCTCATATGAGGTTTAACAGACCTCTCTGAGGATTATCCAGAGAACTGTACTTGATCCAATTCACTTCAAACAAAGTCTAAGATTAGTGAAGTTACATGTTAAATTGTATATTTTTGTCCAAGAGAGATGCAGACACTTTCTTTCTGATAGAAAAGATAATCCTCCAAATTACTAGTTTTTTTTTCCCATAAGAAATCAACAAGTTTTGTAAGTAACCAGTCTTATTCAGTATTCATTTATTATATTGTCTACAAACCTCAAGTCCTCAAATGATCTTTGACCTGGTTATACTGTCTTAACGGTTTCCTTCTAAATTCTTTTTCTTTGACACATGTTCATTTTGTATTTATTTGAGCCATATGTTTAAACTTTTTGAAAATCAGTCTTTAGCAGACAAAAGCATTCTGCTTTACGTGTTGGGTGATATTTAATCTGGCCTCTGTTCCCTCTGGGAAATGCAGATGCATACATAGTTGCTAGCTGCTCTTTTTCAGTATGCTTTTTTGTATTTTCAGAGATTCTCTTGCAGTAACTTCTGACTGAAGCCACTTGGCAAATGATGCCTGTTTTCTGGAAGGCTGCTTTACACTCCTTTCTTTACTAATGGGTCTACAGACCCATCAAACTCTTTTATTGGAATTCCACTTCTTCTGTAAATTCAAGTGACCCTCCATGCATCCTTTCACCACCATTAATAAGTACAGCTTGCTCTGAATGTGATCAACTGGAAAGACTGTTTCAAAAACAGCCTTTCTTCTTTATCCTTCTCTAAATGATAACCAGGCACCAGGTTCTATGATTGCCAAACCTGAAAGAACACTTTTTCAGCTCTCTAGGTGGTTGGCCTGAAAACTCCTCACTTAGCTTGAGATATGAGGAAGAAGTATTTTCACTTTCTATTTTTCTTTCCCCAATGGGAATTCATTATATCAGCACTTTCTCTTTCTCTGAAGCAACCTTCTCTTCTGTCTCTTTAATATCCACGTAATTATAACTCTTACCACTTTTATTCTATATTTCTTTGGTTATTCTTGACATGTACAGTTTGTTCCTTTGCATACATATTTTCAGGTTAGCTAGTTTTGAACCCAGTACTGTGAAAATTTTGCTAATATTCTGAATGATAATTGATAAATTTATGAATTAATTTTTTGATAGTTAGAATCTTCATACTTTTGAATAGTATTGTCCATGAACATGGTATGTTTGTCCAGTTTTTTAGATCTTCTTTTATATATTTTATCATAATTTTATAATTTTCTTTATAAAAGTCTTATACATCATTTAGTAGATCAATTTATGCATAGTTTGTAGTTTTCAGTTTTTATGAGGTTTTTTAAAAAATTATTATTTAATTATAATTGTAAAATGTTCTGCCTTTTGAATAATAATTTTTATACCAATCAACATTGTTGTTCACTGTTTTATTTCTAATAATTTCTAGATTCTCCAAGGTTTCCCTGTCCTATATAATTAATGACATTTTTCATCTAATTTTATATCATGTATTTCATTTTCTAGATTTATTGAAATTAGCCAGGATCTGATACCCTCCCTGACCACACACAGAGCCTATAAAGTTAAAAGGAAAGAATGATAGTGAGTGTAATTCTATTCTTGATCTTATGGGAAACATGTCTAAAATAACTATATATGTGATGCCAGATTTATATTTGTTTGTAAGTTTGGGCCATTCCCTTAATTAGTTAAAAAAAAATAGCCAAACTTGTTGACAAATGTTTATTTGATTAAAAATGAATTTGGATAAGGTCTACTTTTTTCTGAATTTATTAGTATAATTATATGCCTTTTCTTTAAATCTTTCAATTTACTGCATCAATCACTGTTTTAATATTTTGAAAACCTTGAATTCTTGTGATACAGCTTTATTGATGATCATACGCATAAATACCTTGATAAATAAGCATGAACAAAATGTTATAATAATTGTGTACAAAGAAACAAGTGTAGGAGAGTTGCTTTTAAATCTTGTATTCTATATGAATTATCTGACAACCCTTATCCCTCATTTCCTTTTGCATTAAAATGTCTTTAAAAAGTAAACTTTAAGTGAATAAAATAGTTTATATAATAATCTACTTTTATTCAAGCATTTGTGATTGCCATAGGTTGAGTACTTTTTTTTTTTATTTAAACTTGGATATTACAGTAGTTTAGGACCTTTTCCTTAATGTTTCCAAGGGGATTAAAATATTTTGTCTATGTAAATATTAGGGAAATTAGAAGAATCAGACAAATCATAAATATGCAATACAGTTATATTGTGGAAGAAAAGTTTTATTATTGTTCTAATTCAGGAAATGTTCTCTCAGTAAGCACTGGCTAGCTTAACTAAATGCAGCTGTGTTTCTAGGGATAGAAGAACCAATACAAAGCAGCATAACTATCCACACATCATCTAAAATATAAGGCTTGAATACAATTCATACAATTGTTGGGTAGATTCTTTTAAGCTATGTTTATTTATATAAATGTTAACAGAACTGTAATTGTTCTACTCATAATTTTTTCTTTGAAACACTCTGAACATGTAACAGAATCTTGCATATTGTGGATACTCCATAAATACTGTTGAGTATTTGACTGTCTTCATTTTATTATTCTCATTAACAGTAATATACATATTGACCATCTACCTAGAAAAAATAGCCTTCAGGCAAATTTTTAAATAAATGGAAATTATTTATATTAGGAAAGAGAAAACTCAAAATTGACTTAAAACACCACTTTTAAAAGTATAATTTTATTTTTTCAAAGATATATTTTAAACTTCAACATGTATGATTATTATTATAAAAAAACTTGGATAGAAAGAGTTATTAAATGATGGTCATTATGATCATTTGTTTTCTTGTCTACTTTGTGGTCTCCCCTTTTTTAATGGCTTGTTTTTGTAGTGGAGAACAAAACTCATATTTTACCCCCAGTCTCAATGACAATGAAGCAGGTCATGACCAGGCAAATATCTATTGATGTATTTTGGTATATCCAATATCACTTCAAAAGTAAACAAAACAAACAAACAAACAAAAAATAAGATGTTAGCCCCAATCTCTGCCCACTAATCAAATTTCTAACTTCTAACATTGGACTTTACAGCTTTCACAGAAATTCCTTGAACTGGTTCATCAAAAATCACCTGTGTTACTGTAGCCAGAAGATATTTACAATGATACAAAGAAAATAGCAAACAAAATCTTCTAATAAAAGTCTGAGTGGGGCATAACTCCTTACACTGTCAGAACCTATGCCAGTTCAAAAAGAAAGAAATAAGGAGGGTGGGAGGGAGACACAAGAGGGAGGAGATATGGGGGTATATGTATATGTATAGCTGATTCACTTTGTTATAAAGCAGAAACTAACACACTATCGTAAAGCAGAGAAGATGTTAAAAAAAAATGAAGATGTTAAAAAAAAAAAAGAAAAGAAAAAGCAGAGAGAACTACAACGACACGGACACACACAAACACAAACGCAGGCAAACGCACACTCTGTTCCCTTCCCCAGATCAAATAACAACATCAGACATGAACAAAATTCAGAATAGCAGATAATTCACAGAGATTTTGTTTAAGAATCATAAACATTTTCAGAACACTGGAACCCAGAAAGGAGGTGAGGAACAAAGAAATAAGTATCATGATATAATGCCCATGATGGTATGATTCCATGTTACAATCATATGGGTGTATGAGTAACATCTTTGGAAATTTGTAGAATTAAAATATTAACAATTAATCATCAAAAGGAATTAATGATTATGAACAAAAGTCAAATTAAACCACTATTTCATACCATATATAAAAGTAAATTCCAAAAAGATGAAAGTTCAAATTTAAAAAAAATTAGAAAGACATTCTGCAAAATAGAAGATACCAAAGAAAAACCATATGTAATATATTTGAGTGCAAGAAATTAATATTTTCCAAATAGAAGAATAAGTCAGAGAAACATAAAAGAACCGGGAGAAAAGCTCTGAAACATATAAAAGGAAAAAGGAGTGGAATGATATTTTACTGTTCCAGTAGCTCCTGCAAATTAAAGAATAAAAGATCTTTAAACTAAATGGAAACGATGGTAGAGATTATGACAAGAATATACAGAGTAGAAAAGACTATCAATTCAAATTTTCAATAAGTGTTTTAAGAGATGTTCAACCTCTTTTTTAATCAGGAAAAAGCTAATCAATGACTAACAATTTTCATTGATTATACTGGCAAATATGTTAAAGACTAATATCCAATGATGGTGAGGGCAATCAAAAGGAGCTCTCTCATGCATTTCCAATGCAAGTGCCAATCACAACAACCTTTTGGGAAACTAAGCTGGCAGAATCTAAAACTGACATATGCATTCCACTATATTCAACATTCTCACTTCATAATAAAAATATGGAAAGAAAAGTCCCATTGTTTAAAGATTCCCTGCAGAATTCTCTGAAGGGATAAGAAATAAAAGGATCCTAAATACCCACTAATAAGAGAATGACTAAAAAAATCATAGCACATCCATAAATATCTGATATTACACAGTCATTAAAGAAAAAAATCGATTTCTTTATAAGCATAATGCTCGGTAAAAGAAGCAAGTTTCAGAGTAATGTATATAATAGCATTTTTATAAAAACAGATTTTATGTATGTGTATGTATATATATATATATGCTTTCATATGCTTACATGGACATAGAAAAATTACTTGAAAAGATGTCCATTATACAGTTAATATTTTTCCTTGTGGAGTGAGAGAAGGGAATGGAGAGAAGGGAGTGAGCACTTAGTTTTATCATGTGCTCTTTTGTGTCAACCATTGCCATGTGTAGTTTGTAAGGACAATCCAATAGAGTATAATTCTTGATTTTTACTGAAATAAGTGTACAATTCTTACAAATATTATAGAACACAAGGCTCAATTTCTTGTGGAAAAAAGGAAATTTTTCTCTTCTATTTCACAATTAATTTAGTGTCAATCCAATAGCAGATATTGAGCTTTACCAGAGTTTATGAAATCTTTAAAATTGCTAGGGAACCTTCAGCGGCAAGTAACACTTCCTTTAAGGGCATTTTAGCTATTTGGATGAGAGTTAACAGATTGTAGCTGTTGGAACATTGTGAACTAGTCTGAGTGATAAAGTGAAGCACTATAGTTCATGGCAATAAATGCCACCTGCAGTGAATTTATCAGTCAACTAATATTAAGAACATATTCGAAGGCACAGTATCATTTCTCAGTACTTGACATCCAGGCACAAAATATTTTCTAATGTTTATTAGCACCATATCAGTTGATAAAAAAGGTGGCTTTGCTGGTTTCAGAAGTGCTTTTCCCCAGGACCATAATACACTGCTGCTTTTGGCAATGTAGAACATGAGATTTTTGTAAAACTATAAAGTTCAATGCATTTACTGTATATTCCATTAAGTACTTACAGTCATAATATAGTGCGAGTCATGTACATTCATTAAAACATTAATTTTATTACATTGTTTCAATAGAAGAAATCAAAATAATCAGAATATTTTTTAAAATAAAAGGAAATAGTAGTTTTATAAAATTTAACATTCTGATTTGATGTTAATAGCTTCTATATTACCATTGTTTAATAACATTCCAAACTGTTCAATAACCAGAGAAAATATGTACAATTCTTATTAAATTAAAATATATCCCATAGGACAAAAATAGCAAATACTTTGAAAAAATGCTCTTCAAAACTATCTGTATGCTTAAAAGCTTAATTGAAAATAAATGTTGAAATGATATCTTGAAAGACAGTTTGGAACCTCATTCAGTTTGTATATTGACTGTGGAAAAGTGCTTGCTTTCAGGCTTCCCTGTGCTTAGGCTGACTTTTCACACCATTCTTCTCATATTACTGATTAACTTGTGTGAATGTAAATTTATGAATGTGTGCCTTGGTAGGTTATAACAGCTTTTCATACAGTATTTCTCTCTGGGCTTCAGATTCCTATTCTTTTTTTCATTTTCTTTCTGTTATGCCTCCAACTTCGTATACCAACATTTGCAGCTAAGTAAACTGAAACCTCTATTAGTGGCTGAAAATGTGCCTTCTGATCCACTCTTGTGCCAGAGATAAAGATTTTGCCCTACAATTTTTATTAATTTAAATAATTTTAAATTACTTCTGCTTGTCTCTTCTTCTATTCTCTCAATTGCTTGTTGAGTTTTACTTATGTTTCCTTGATTATTTGTATATACCTTATATTTCCTGGAGAAAATATGATCTAACTTACTCATTTTTCTTTTTATTTGCTTGCTTGCATTTTGTGAAATATGCTTGAGTAATAATAACTAATTATATAGATAGGAAGTGTAAACCATGTTCAGGGCACCAAAATATCCTTAAATAAATATTTATTTTCAGTTTACACACCACATTGTAGAATGACAGTTCAAATGCAAAGAAGTCCTTAGTGAACAAAAATGTTAATATTCCTGTCTTAGGTTTGAAGAAAAAAAGTGAGGGGTCCTAAAACATATACATTGATTAACCTCCCTAAATTCTGTTGCCTGCTTTTGGGATTGGACTATAATTTATTTTATTTTGTTTTTAAGATATCTTAATTGATACACCAATTATTATTTAGATATTAACTGAAACTCTACAAGTAAAAGCCCAAAACTACTCTGGTAAGTCCATAAGGAATCCGTTTTTCCTTTCTACTTATAAGATATATACATTTCAGTTTAATCAATTTACAAACGTGGAACTGAGGTTAAAAAAATAAAATACAGCCTCTAGTCATTTTCCTCAAAGAAAGAACCCCTCAGGGCAATCTGTCAGTTTACACTGCAGTTAAAAATTGTTTCAGAAGCATTGGCCTCCAAGTAATAAGCACATAAGAAAGTATAATATAAAACCTGTATCACAGAATTATTTTGATTTATATGAGTAGCACAGATAGAATTATCTAAGGGGATATGCAGTACAATTGAAATAAAACCAAAAAAATGCTAAATTTCACATTGTGTCTCACAATAGTTTGCAGAAAAGAGGGCTTGCTCAAGATGGTCATAAACTGACTTTAATGAAAGTCAGTAATTTATATACTGCATGTTGAACCATCTAATTTTTGTTTATGTTGATGTAATTGCTATGATGAAAGTGGGGGAAAAAGGACCAAACCACATTTTCAGAATATTAGAGTTTTATTTAGAGTGGTATTTTATTAAGTTAAAGATGAATAATAAATCGATTTGACTGGCCACTAAATCATTTTTTTTTAAATTTTACCATTTATATGCTTTATAATAAGGGACAACAGAGAGAAAGAACAATGGCAAACAATGAATGCTGCTGTAAAGAAGGCTGATTACCACTGATAAGTCTCTTCTTTATTCTTCTCTGATTTTCTTATTCATAATTTAGGTTAATTTAGAAAGACTTGATATTATGTTATTGAATCAAAATTATGTCTATAAAAAATGAGATTGCATGGATCAGAAGAAAAGTAGGAAATGTAACATAAATATATCCACAAACTCCTTTTCAACATCATAGTCAAAAACTCTCATTAAATATGAACTTCAGTACAACAAATAGATGAAGCCTACAGCAATGATGGAAACCAGGAAAGAATGATATTCACACAACAAATTTAATCAGTTTATACAATTGAAATTATATTCTACGATAAAAAAATGAAAAGTCCCTCAGAGATAGGCTCAGAACACACAGAACCTGCTGTGATGTTTCAAGATACCTAAAAAAATATGCTTTTAAAAATTCCATGAGATGAAAGGCTTAGTTTATAGTCCCAGTGGTTATATAACAGTCATGAAGCTCTTGGCCTCAACTAACAAAGCATGGAATTAAATAAGACAAAATATGTACAGGCATACCTTGTTTTATTGCACTTGGCTTTACTGTGCTTCACAGACATTGTGTTTTTTACAAATAGAAGGTTCATGGCAACCCTGCATTGAGCAAGACTGTCAGCACTGTTTTTCCAACAGTACTTGCTCACTTCATGACTCTGTGTCACATTTTATTCATTCTCTCAATATTTCAAACGTTTTCACTATTATCATATCTGTTATGGTGATCTGTGATCAGTGATTTTTGATGTTACTACTGTGAGTCACTGAAGGTTCAGATGATGGTTAGCATTTTAAAAATATTAATTATTTTTAATTAAAGTATGTACATTGTTAATTTAGTCATAATGCTACTGCACACAGGCTACAGTATGGTATAAACATAATTTTTATATGTACTGGGAAACCAAAATATCCATGTGACTTGCTTTATTGAGATATTTGCTTTATTACTGTGGTCTGGAACTAAATCCACAATATCTCCATTGTATGCCTGTAATGAGTTCAATAAAAATCAACATAAACAACTATTTAGGAAGACTTTAATAAATCACTCTGTCTTTGAAAGAAAATGTAATCTAAAATGCATAAGTATATATCTTAGGGTAATATAATTCATTAGACTTTTTGATGCTATAGATATATAAATTAACATATAGATATGTAAAATGAAGTAGTTATATGAAATGATTTATACAATTTTTGGCATATAAATAAAGGACACAATTTTTTTTTTTTAATGTTATTTATTTTTGCTGTGTTGGGTCTTCGTTTCTGTGCGAGGGCTTTCTCTAGTTGTGGCAAGCGGGGGCCACTCTTCATCGCGGTGCGCGGGCCTCTCACTATCGCGGCCTCTCTTGTTGAGGAGCACAGGCTCCAGATGCGCAGGCTCAGTAGTTGTGGCTCACGGACCTAGTTGCTCCGCGGCATGTGGGATCCTCCCAGACCAGGGCTCGAACCCGTGTCCCCTGCATTAGCAGGCAGACTCTCAACCACTGCGCCACCAGGGAAGCCCCAAGGACACAATTTTTTACAATAAAAT
Organism: Grampus griseus; assembly: GCF_964374135.1. NCBI lineage: Eukaryota > Metazoa > Chordata > Mammalia > Artiodactyla > Delphinidae > Grampus > Grampus griseus. The sequence continues at coordinate 52,838,019 of NC_139012.1, read as the reverse complement.
TTAAAACTAATTCTGCAATCATTTTCCAAATTAATGTGAAAACAACATTTAAAGGCCACATTCCTTAAACTGCATTGCAATAAAACTAGAATTCAATGATTGCACGATTAATTATAAATCACCCAAAGTTATCAAATAATAAGTATAGCTGAACAGATCAATAGCCCAGAGAAAATTCAAAATAGTTTAATATATTTAGATCAAATAAACTTTCAACTTCTTGGCTTACTTTTTTAGTTAGCTGTAACTTTTACAATATACCCATGTAAATAGTTCAAGAGCACTAAAACAATTTAAGAAGTGTTCCAGTTAATTTATGAAATGATCTAAATCCCACCTTTATTGGAGAGCAAGAAAAAGTAAACTGAACACCAGCCTTGTTTATCTGCAGGGTTTGAAACGGAACAGTGAGGAGATTGGTACAGCTTGAATCACTTCTACTCTTAGGAATATGCCCCTGACTACTGTGTGGAGGATAGTGAATACAAGAGTTTGGGGGTGCGGGGGGGAAGCTGTTAAGGTCATGATGTCTGGAAGCAAGATGGTAGCAGTAGAAGTCATTGGATGTGGTGGGTACTGGATATATTTTGAAGATAAACCTAATTTGATTCTTTAAATAACTGAAGGTGGAGTGTCAGAGAAGTAAGGGGCCAATGTCTTTCCATGGCTTAAAGTCTAATTTTATTATAAACTATGGGCTGTGCACTTGCTTGATCAAACTCAGCTCCTCTTCTCTTTGCCTGGAGCATTAGACCCCAGCTTCACTCTCCTTTCACTTCCCAGATTGTGCCCTTAAATCTTTGGCATAATATTTCTCAAATGCTTTTCCTTAGTTCTTGTCCTGGCTGTTTTTGTCGTTGTGGAATCATATTGTAGATCTCAGCTTAAATTTGCTCTTTCATAATGACTTCCATGAACATTGTGCTAAAGTGCAAGCCCTCTTACTCTCTTCTACATTCCACCAAAATCATTCTGTATTGCAACACATTATTTGTTTTCTCTGCAATACTTTACATTTTGGAATCATTTACTTATAGATTTGATTTCTTACCTTGTTTTTTCAGTCTCACTGAAATTCAGTAAGTTTCATAAAGGCAGGAACTAACTCTGAATTAACTTCTAACGCAAATTGGGCACATGCTGAGAACTTGGCTTATAACTGGGCCTCAGAAAACATGTAAACAAATGAGTAAATGCAAACAAAATTGGAAAAATAACATCTCTTCCTGATATATTAGAAAATAGTTAATTATTAATAGGATAATAAATTACTTTGTGAAAGAGAAATTTTATTTTAGTTAGATCATAGAACTCATATTTAGCTATGAAGAAATAGAAACACACGAAGCCATGTCAGGATGTGACAACACTGCCCCTCAACTGGATATCTTTCACTATCCCCTCATATACACCATCTTCTGTGTCCTGCAAGGTCAACCCAAATAAACAACATTAAACGTTCCTTTATCCTAAGGCTTCCTTTTAGGTTTATCCAAAGTTGAATACCTGCAGAGGTTATAGAGGAGGTAGGAGAGTTAAGTTGGTGAGTATATTCCCTTGGTTTGCTGCATTATGGTTACTCCACACTGATTGCATTTCTTAATACACTCTGTCTCCAGTCCTGATAACTGCTTTCTCCCTTGTCTCTGTAGCATAAAGGCAGGATTAGCACCCCTTTCTTATGAGGCCTAGAACTTCACTCTATCATGCTGTTTTCTTAACCCTCACCCATATATTTTTAAATAGTCTCTGTATTACTGTTTTAATTACTCAAATTTAGTGTGCTTTTTTACCCGTGCCAGGACCCCAACCAAAAAAACACTATTAAAACTATTATGTTGCAAATTATGTAACCTCTAGATATAAATAGTCCAGCATAGGAATCAGAAATAAAAGGTATAAGGGTTGAAAATAGAAATGATACAATTATTACATATAAATGACAGAAATATTTATTAAGCAAAATTGAATAAAAAGTTTTATAAGAACTTTAAGCAGTTCAGTAAGAAAATACACATATAATATAAAGTTTTCCCTACATATTTTCCAAGTTTTATTGAGTGCATCACAGAAGATAGGGACCTTACCAAGCTCTTTGCCTCATAAAAACTCATCTAATCCATACCACAACTCAATGAGATTATTATTATTATTGAAATGTTATCTTAATTTTATGGAGGAACTAATTTATACTCAGAGATTGGGTAATTTTCCCTACCTGAAAAGCAAGAGGATCAAGATCTGAGCCCAGACAGTCTAGAGATGGATAACTGTACTTGTTACTTCCATACAGTACACAAGATTAATCAGCTAGAAAACATAAGGGAATATAAGTCCTCTCAAACTACTATTTTAATACAAAAAATAGATATAAACCTGTCAAGAAATGTTGCATATCTTTTCTAAGAAAATTACACAATTTTATCTAGAAAAACAATTAAAGATTAATAAATGAAGAGTCAGTATGTTATTAACTGAGAAAACACATTTTTATAAAGAGTTCAATTCTCCCTAACTTATTTAATAGATTAAAACAAAATCAATTTAAGCTCACCCTGGGATATTTTTACCCCAAACTTGACCAATGATTTTAAGGTTAATGTGGAAGTATAATTGGGCAAGAATATACATCAAACACTCAAACAAAAAGAGAGTATTATCAAGAGGCTTGCCAGACACTAAGATATAGTATAAAGACATAATAATTAAAGTGTAATCCACATGGAGAAAATTAATAAAAAGAAATAGACCATATGACATTTAAGTATTTAATGGATAAAGGAAATGTTTAAGTCTCTGGAAATTTTTCAATGAAAAGTCTCTAGCTTAGCTAAATGAAAACTAAGGTGGACACCTACTTAACCAAATGCTAAAAAAAACTTCTGAATATATCTGAGAGTTAAATATGAAAAAATAAATCAATAAATAACTAAAGAAATCAAATAAGATTATTAATATTATTTGTTAGTGGGAAGGAATTTCTATGCTCAAAAAGAACGTATATACACACATGCACAAACTATATGCATATATATTTTTCTATCATTTGAGGCATTTATAAGTCAAAGTATTATCATAATATTGTGCAAATAATGCACTTAATAAAGAAATACATATGACAGATAAAAGGCTAATTTTCAAAAGGTATGATTTTTAAAATTAAAAGAAGACTCCTCAAAATAAAAATGGACCAATGACATGAGAAACCAGTTCAGAAAATTAGATTTAAATTTCAAATGTCTAGATTGAAAATTCCATATTTAGCTAGTAAGCAATACATTAAAATTAAAATGAGCTGTATCTTTTATACAAAATTGGCAAAAATTAAAGATAATGACATTACATCATTAACAAGAGGATAATGGATGATGCTTTCTAATATGTAACACATAACCAAGCTGTCTTCATATCTGAACTATTACTATTTTGAAAGTGAGTCCCTGAGAGTTAAAGAAACATTTCTTAGACTACTTAGTAAGGAGGAACATAACAAGTGTAGAAACAAAAGTTTCTTTTTAATTTTTTTAATACCAAAACTCATGTTCTTAACCATTATGTCTTATACTGTTTAATATTTTCTCAGAAAATTCTATTATAATGCACCAAAATGTCAACATCCTTTTATTAGGAGAGGAGGGAAGATAATAACTGGTGAAATAAAAATATGTATTTCATATTATGTTTATAAAAAATTTAGGATGCAAATTTAAAATTTTATTGTTATCTAAACATTATAAATATAATTGCCCAGAAGTAGATATTATCATATGTTTTCAACTATGATTAACTTGGATGGCAGAAATATAGGTTTAAATATTGATACTTTAAAATACTGTTTTGGATATTTTCTATAATAAGCATATAATGCTTAAAACATTTAACAAAAACTGATACTTTTAAAATTTTATTTTTAAATTTAAATGTGTAGATTAACGTGGAGGAGTCACTATACATTTCTAAGTAGAACATGCTTCAGCCTAAGGTAATACCTGTATGGGTTTAAATTTTCAAGAGCTGTTTGAATAATTTTGGCTGCACCCCAAGCACAGGAGAAGGGTGAGGGGAAGCAGCAAGATCTTCACGAAAGTATTTATTGACCTTTACAAGAGCAGTGACACCATCAGGTGAACAGAGATCTGGCAGCTTCTAAATATGTTTGCATCAATGAGAATTTCACCAAAATTATGAGGTTTCATTATGATGATTCTGACAGCTGTGTGAACTACAGGAACCTCTTCTACCCCCATCTTTCATGTTCTAGCCTCATTCTTCTCCCTATTCTTCCATAGAGCTTTGGCTTGACATTTAAAACTTTGAACTAGTAAAGTTTATTTTATTTTCCCAATCTTATATCTCATGACTACAGGAAAAGAAACAGCTACTAGAGCAGCCATCTCATGATTCTCCAAATATTCTATAGAAAACTTTGTCATTTACCTCTCTTTCCTCCTTTAGCTCCTAACATTCTAACAATTTTTCAAAGTCAAGATGTAATGCTACTTGTTTAATATTTCCTTCTGATTTTGATAACTTTAGTATATCTGCCCTCCTAAAATAAGTAGAGTATAATCCAATATATGAAATATTTAATACAAGATTCAATAAGGTTAAAAACAGTTTTGAAAAATATTTTTTTAAATATGCTGGAGAATCTCACATTAAATAGGAACAACAGAAAAATAAGCTAATGAAGTAAAAAAAGTACTAATTATTGTTACACTCTTTATTATACCTCCCTGATTTCTCTTTAGGTCTTTTCAACCATATTTCTCAAAAATAGTATTGGGTTGGCCAAAAAGTTAATTTGGGTTTTTCCATAAGCTGTTACAGAATGAATTTTTGGCTAATCCAATATTTAATTGCTGCCTCCATTTCTTACATACACAATCTGTAGGAAACTCCAAACTAGATCAATTCATTTTCCTCACTTTAATTAAAACAGTACTTGAAAAAGTTAACCAAAGAAAGCTTTTCTAAACTTTCTATGTTATGTTCTGTCTCAGTAGAATTTGATACAATTGATGACTCCTTCCTTCTTTAAACTCATTTTTCCTTGATTTTGGTGACACTTCCACTTTCATTATGGTTAATCACCATCACATCCAAAGAATAATTGTTCTCGCCACAACCTCCAGTTACTATACCCTTAACTATTACCTACCCTGACTCTCTCCCAAGGCAGTCTCTTCCAAGCACACAACTACAGTTTCCACATATAAGTCAAAGATTACCATTTTATCTTCAGCTAAGATTTCTTCACTGAGCTTCAGATTTATATCCACTGTTCTTGTGATGTCACCACTTGAATGCTTCAAAACATCTCCAAACTAACAGGTGAAGAATTGAAATAATGATCTCCCCTCTTTCTTCCCCTGAACCAAATCTCTTCTATTGTTTCTTGTCACAGTGAATAATACTTGCTCTTATATGAGCCAGAAACCAACGTGTCAAATGACTTTCCTTCTTTTCCCCATATCTGATATATAAATTATTCTGTTAGTATTATCTTCTAATTATATGTTAAATCCATTTTCATCTCTAATATTAAATCCAAATTTCAGTTAATTTTGCTCATGCAAATTGTTGTTTATGCACTCTCTTTGTTTCTGCTCTAGGTTCAGCTACCTTCACACTTTAGTATAATGCTGTGTTTACAAGGTCTTCTCCAGTCATGCACAACTTCTGATTAAAGTAGTGCACGTTGTGTTTTGAACATCTTTAGGGGGCATTCTTCACTCCATAATCTTATTAGTTTAAATAGATATTTGGCAATTTCCTAGCAGATGTCAGTAAAGTGTCATGAAGAAAGAAATCCTTTTGCTGATTTACACAAAGTCATTCTATGGTCTGGTAACAGAACACTTACCCTTCACTCTCTTGCTTAAAGTCATTCAACTCCTCCTCATTTATTTGAGGATTAGATATACTAAATATACACTAGATGTTCTCACACATGGGCTGACTCTGCCTTTCAGTCCTCCTTTATTCTATACCACACTCTCCTTATTATCTTTGCTCAGTCATCCTGACTCTTTTCAACTCCATGAAGCATTACAGGCTCTCCTGCCACACAACTTTTTCACCTTTTATTTCTGTTCATGGAGTGCTCTTCCCTCTGCATTTCCTCAGTTAACTCCTAATCTTTCTTCACATCTCAGCTCTGCTTTTTTCTTCCCAGGAAATATTTTCCCAGGAAAATATTCTCAAATCTTTTATCTAGGTCAAATTCCTCTATTATGTTCTCTGATTGATCCATGAACCTCCTTACTCATAATATTTAGCATAGTTATAATTTCAAAATTTTCTGTAATGATTTGATTAACATATGGTTGGAGGAGTTAATCAAGAGGACATGACCACTGGTTGACCCACAAGCTGGACTCAGGCAATCAGAGGCTCCTCACTCCTTCACCTGTCCTTTGAATTCTGCCTACAATTCCCACAGTGGGAGCTGTTCCAAGGATACAGTCTTGAGAGAGTAAGGTGTTGTTGTGATCATCAGGACTGAATATGTGACCAAACGGGTTAAGACCTCTATGGAAATTTTTTTAATTGAAGTATAGTTGATGTACAATATTATATAAGTTACAGATGTACAATACAGTGATTCACAGTTTTTAAAGGTTATACTCCATGTATAGTTATTATAAAATATTGGCTATACTCCCCATGTTGTACAATATATCCTTTATATATAACAGTTTGTACCTCTTAATCCCCTACCCATATAGTATCCATCCCTGCTTCATTTTCCCCACTGATAACCGCTAGTTTGTTCTCTATATCTGTGAGTTTACTTCTTTTTCCTTATATTCACTAGTTTGTTGTACTTTTTAGATTCTACATATAAGTGATATATATAGTATTTGCCTTTCTCTGACTTATTTCACTTAGCATAATACCCCCCCCCCCAAGTCCATTCATGTTGCTGCAAATGGCAAAGTTTCATTCAAGGATCTGGTAGTTGTGTGTAGAAATCTACTCTTCCTGCTGCCACCCAAGACAAGCCTCATTGCTTATGAAAATTGCCACCTACCAATCTGGAATGGTATTCCTCTTCTTCAGTCTCTTCCTGTCCTCCTTGTAGGGAAGATAGTTTCAAATTACACCAAGGAAGCTCCCTAGAAGGTTTTGAAACAACACATATGTATTCTCTACTAAACTGGAACTTGATAAGTGATAGCGACCACATTAGTTTTGCACAATTTGGATCTCTAATTCTACCTCAGATCCATGCCCCTAGTAGGTTGGAAGGAAGAAAGAAAGGATGAAAGGTAAAAAATTTGTACCTAAAAACTGTTGGTGGCATGACCAATGGAGATGAATAATTGAATTGTGTGGAAGGTTTTATTACATGTTTTCTAAAAATGATGGCATTGTTTGCAGGATGGATATTTCTGCTAAAATTTAGAGTATAGAGAAAACAAATAAGTAAAGATTTAAATTTAATGGGGTTTATAAAGTAATTTTATGTTAAAAGCATGATAAACAATTTAGAAAGAATTCCTAAAACATAAAAATTGAAACTTTTTCAGTTGTACATAATGTATTTTGAAGTTTTGTAAAAAACATGTTATTGACAATAGACTGTCTTTAACTACTTAACACATTAAATATGTTTCACACATTTTCCATTCAGTATAATTTTTTATATAAAGTTTCCTAGCAAGACTTTTCATTAAAATTTTACACTTCAGTAACTGAAACTTTAATAACAGGTGAATATATCTTATCTATTTTGGTTTCAGAAAATTAGTAAAAATGTTATATTTGAATAATACTCAATTTTGGTTAATGATATAAGCATTTAACATGTCTGTGACTTAATTTTTCTTTATTGTGAGTAAATAATTTGTTAAAAATAAGAGTTATTCAGATTTATTTTATAAAGTAGGTTTCCTTTGTTTTTAAATCTTGCAAAATTAGAAAGATGGGATAAATTCATTAAAGGAATTAATAGGATTTCTGTTGGCCAACAAGATAGATGGTACATTCATACAATCTTCCAACTGTTCAATAAATATATATAAAAGGTATATATACGTATGTATGTGTATACATATATATGTATATATATATATATACACACTATATGCTGTGTCTCAGACTAGCAGCAGTAGTTAGGACACAGTCCTTGCTCTCACAGAGCATACAGTTTCATGAAAGGGACAGATTTTAAAACTTACAACACAATATCTAGTTATGAGTGTGAAGATAAAATGCTACAAGTGTATATGAAAGAGATTTCAATTTTTGGATTCCAAATAAGGATTCATTAAAGGAGAGATAAGAAGAAGGAAAAGGAACTGATAGAAAGAAACTACTGGAGGTAGATGTAATGAAATCAATCAAATCTTGTTTTAGAGAAGACTAAGGAAAATATATTTAAATAAATGTTATGTATGAGAAACAGATGGTGGTTTCTTTGATACCAATGTATGGTTTAAGGAGAAAGCTAGTGAGAGGTGAAGCTGGAAATTTGAAATAAGAACCAGATATTGGCTTTGATTTACAAATAGAAATGTTTTGTTTAATTTGTTAATGATTCATAAACAGAGATTTTAGAAGGGAATTATAGCAAAATGCATCTTTCTTTTAAAACTATAATGATGATGGCCCTATAAAACATGGACAAAATGAGAAGAAATAAAAATAAAAGTATAGTAAGAGTCTCAAATTTGATCAGAAACATACTGACCAATACCAGAATTGTAAGAAGGAATTTCATAGCATTTCTAGACATCATAACCTGAGAATTAATAGGTCTCTTTGGGAAAAAAAATAATCATAATCTTGAAATTTTGAGTCAAGATGATGGAATAAATGCTTGTTAATTTTTATTCAACAAATATTTATTATGCATAAAAACATTCCAAGCAATCTTTTGGGTCCTGGAGATACTATAGTAAACCAAAAAATACAAAAAGCCCTGCCAGGGAGACAAATAGACTTCCATTCTAGCCAGGGAGACAAAAAGACTAACAATACACACAAAATATATTAAATGTTGGCTCGTGATAAAAAAATTAAGAAAAAAATAGTAAGGCAGGGCTTCCCTGGTGGCGCAGTGGTTAAGAGTCCGCCTGCAGAGGCAGGGGACATGGGTTCGTGCCTGGTCCGGGAAGATCCCACATGCTGTGGAGCGGCTGGGCCCGTGAGCCATGGCCGCTGAGCCTGCGCGTCCGGAGCCTGTGTTCCGCAATGGGAGAGGCCACAACAGTGAGAGGCCCGATTACGGCAAAAAAAAAAAAAAAAAAAAAAAAAAAAAAAATAGTAAGGCAGGGAAGTAGACTAGGAAGGGGAAAGGGTGAAATATTTGATACCAAGAGAAGCCTCAATATATAAGTCAAAGTCAGATAAGGGCTGAAGGAAGAGAGAGAATAATGCATGAGGCTGACTGGGAAAAGCTCATTCCAGAAAATAGGGAGAACTTATGCCAAGACTCTGAGGAAGGAGGCAACATGGTGGATACATTGCAGGTGTCTTTGGGAAGGCATTAGGAGACCAGTGGTCTGTAGAGAAGTGATTGGGAAGGACAGTGGTGAAGTCAGAGAGAGAACAGGGCGTAGGTCATACAGGGACTCATGGGTTTTTTGTCTGAGTGTGATGGGAGCCATTGGAAACTTTTAAGCACAGCAGTGACATGATCTGAATTATATTTTAAAAGGATCACTCTGGCAGACAGATGGGGAAAATAGTAAAAGCAGGCAAGCCAAGGCAGGAGGTTTTGCACAATTTACAAGAGAAACAATTATGGCTTAGACCCCTACATCCAGTTTGAAGTAGTAGAAACACTGAGAAATAGTAAAATCTGATTAAATCTGGTGGCATAGCACAGTGGTCAGATGACCAGCCTCTAGAGTTCAGTTGCACAGATTTGAAATCCAGTTAGTTACTTAAAACATAAAAGACAGTGGTCTATTTTTTTTTGTTTTGTTTAACACTTCTCCGTTTTGTAAAAACAGGAATAATAATAATAGTAACTAATTGAGAGGTAATCTCTGAAGAGCATTTAGAAGCATTCCTACATGCTAGGCAGGTAGGAAGCACTAAGGGTTGGCAAAACAGGGAAAGAGGAGGCACAAGGATTTGATAATAAACCAAATGTTAAGAGTGAGCAGAAGGGCTTCCCTGGTGGCGCAGTGGTTGAGAGTCCTCCTGCCGATACAGGGGACGTGGGTTCGTGCCCCGGTCCGGGAAGATCCCACATGTCGTGGAGCGGCTGGGCCCGTGAGCAATGGCTGCTGAGCCTGTGCGTCCAGAGCCTGTGCTCCACAATGGGAGAGGCCACAACAGTGAGAGGCCCGTGTACCGAAAAAAAAAAAAATAGTGAGAAGAAGACAGGCGTCAGACGACTAAAAAACTGGAAGATCTCAAGTTTTTCTTTACTAAAAGGGAGAATATTGACTTAGGAAGAGCAGGCTTGAGTGAAGATATAAGGAGCTCAGTTTGAGATGTTTAATGTCTTGGATATCATTTAGATATCCCTGTGGGGTAGACTACTGTAGGTCTGAGCTCGTAATATGAACTTAGGAAGCTTTAGGATGTAAAGAGAGTACATGATGATAGAAAAGACAAGAGTTCTAAGGACTCATCTATTAATACTCTATTAATACTAACAGATAGACTCTATTAATACTAATATTAAAACATACAACTTTAGGGAATTGGGAAATGAGGAAGAACCAAAAAATGAGACTAAGAAAGAGAAGTAAAACGGGAAGAAGAAAAAGAAAAAACAAAACCAAAACAAAATCCCCAAAAGCCTATGATATTTTGGAAGCCAAGGGAAAAGGTGTTTAAAGGCCAAGGGAGTCATCAACTCTTCAAGTAGGATGAATGCTGAGAAATGACCATTAGATTTAGCAGTTCTATAGTCTAGTAGCCCTAGTCAAGTGTTTCACTGGAGCAGTGGGAGCAAATATCTTATTGGAGTGGGGGGTTCAAGGTAGAATGAAAAGAACAGAAGACTTTCTGTGAAGAAAATAAGAGAAACGAGATCTCAACTGAGGGGAAAGTATGGTCAAAAGGTTTATTTGTTTTTGGTTTGTTTTAGTTTTTTGAAATATAGGATGTTTGCAAGTTTATATAAATGGTTCAGGAGAAAGGGATAATTTGATGAAGTCGAGAAAGGGTATACTTGCTGGAATATTATCCTTGAGTAGATCAGAAAAGATTGGCCCAATGTGAACTGCAGAAGCTGTCCTTAGCTAGGAGCATGGACAGTTTAATCCATATAAGTAGGAGAAGGTATAATGTATGGACACAAACCCATGAAGTTAAGTGGAAAATTGTGGAAGTTTTCTCCTGATTACTTCAATGTTCTCAGTTTAAAAAGATGCCATTTCTGTTATGCAAGATGAATAAATTCTGGAGATTTAATGTACAGTATGATGACTATAGTTAATAATACCGTATTAATACTGTACTTAAAAGTTGCTAAGATAGTAAATCTTAAGTGTTATCAACACACACACACACACAAATGATACCTACTTGAGTTGATGGATATGTTAATTAATTTTATTGTATTAGTCATTTTGCAATGTATATGTATATCAAACATCACATTGTGCACTGTAAATATATGTAGTATTTATTTTGTCAATTATACTTCAATAAAGCTGAAAAAAAATACACGATATTCTCAGCAAAGAACATTAATGAAAAAGAAGTAGTATGGTGTGATGGTATGAATGGTCACATAGGAGAGGAAATGGCACATACATACATGATAAACACTTATGAATATACACATACATTAAACATATATTTGTATGCACATATATTCATAAACATATATAGATAATAAAGAAAATAAATATTTAATTATATATGCATGCATATACATGCATGTATGTATACACATGTGAGTACATACACACAAATATACATTCTTGTGGCAATGTGTGTCTATGTGTGTATAAATCTAAGTTACCCACTTGAGCCTAGAAGATCTTCACTGTTCTGAGATGATATGTTTGTTTGTTTTGGGGAGGTCACGCAATTGTTGAGTAGAGGACATTCATAGATAAAGGTGATGAATAAGAACAGGAGATAACAAAACCTTAGTTCAAGATGAGGCTTAAAAATGTAAACACTGTATTTGAATTTAAATCCAGAAAGCAAGAGTAATATTTTTATGCTAAATTTTCTTAAATGTACATTTTCTTGAATGAAGTAGAAATTAACAGGTAGAAACTAAAGGCTGAGATTCTCAGTAGTCCAGAATATTTGTAAAAATATTTAAAAATAAAAATACCATCACCTGGCTACTTCTTCATAGTGATCAGAATATATACTAGCAGGACTTAATAGTAGCTTAGTAATAAGTTTTCTTTAGAGCCAGCAAGAAAAATTGAGCCGGTCTTGAAAAAAAAGTTCTCAAAGAATATAGAAAGTAATGGTTACTTTAAAAGAGGGAAAAGGCAGATTTGGCAACAAAATAAAGAGAGAGTGTGTGTAGCCACCTTAGGGATGAGAAGTAGCCCTTGGGCTTACTAGTATATAAATCACAAGATTAGGAAATGCAAAGACAAATAGCTCCCTGAAGGCTATAAATGTTATAGTGAGTCAGTCGAAGGCTATAGCCAAGCTAAGAACTATTCATGAACTGATCAGCAATACTCTTGCAAAAGATACACTGTAGACAGAGAGGTAGAGAAGTTGTTAATGCTCTTTTTCTGACAGCACAGCATCTGATGAGCCAGTGAGCACAAAAACAAGATAAAGGTCAATAAAATTTCAGTACAATCCACCAATCACACAAACGTCAGATTTGGAAGACCAATGTTCTAACTTTAACTGCCAGGGAAAAACTGTAAAATCAAAGCACTTGAGAGTGATCTGTAAGCTGGCATAAATGAAGTACATGGATCTTATATTATTATAAGAATCAATATATTTTGAGGGTACATTGTAAGCCATAAAAATAATCTTAAGACGCTGAAAGATTTTAAAAGCTAATCAAACGAAAGTCTTAGAAATCCTACTGAAGACCACATATTAGAACAAATTAACATTTATATGCATGCTGATATATTTTAATTTGATAATACCCACTTCATTGACTATCAAATGGAGTGAGATTCAATGAAGGAGGTGAGTTTCATAAGGAGTTTTGAAGGATTATGGCTAGAAATGTATTTGAGGATAGTTAAATGTATGGACCTCAGTTCTGCAGTACTCTATGAACACGATTGTTAGCTAAAAATGAGATAGTCCACAAAAACAAAATATTGTCTCCACTTGCAAATAGTCATAAAAAAAAATAGCCCAAATGAACTGCCAGGCTTTTATTCTGAGAAAATACAAAAACAAGTTTTATTTTGTTTCCAAAAATTCACTCATACATATTTGTTTCAGAGGAGTCTCTTTGATAAGTGATTCTTATATACTGTCAATCTGTTGAAAAAGTGAAAGATTATATTAACTTTATGTTCTTTGATTGCATTATTCATTGGTTCTACTATGGTTTGAACTTTTTTGAAATGTGGAATATAGTAGAGCATTCACTAAACACCTTTCTCAGAAATGTTTATTGATGCTCTTTGCTTTGTGTTAATAACATCTGAATTGCCAGCTTTACTCTTCATACTGAAGCCAACCTCAACACAAGCTTTGGCTACAGTGAGTGGGCCTTAAACCTCAGTCTGTTACACTCAGCACCTCTGTGTGCTTCTTCCCCATTGTAGAGGGATTTCTTGAATTCTAACTTGTACCGTGTAGCTCAATCATGCTGGGTTCTTACACCCAGCTTTGCCTTTTCGATCTCTCTCACTCAAGGGCATGGGATTTTCCAAAGAGCTTTAGAAACTGGTTGGGTGTCACTTCTACCTAAATATACTTACTAAAACTTTCCAACAGGTGACTGCTTTTATTACGTTTAAGGTATAGCAAATGATATCTTTGGACACCATGATCTTGAAGGAAGACCATTCCTAAAGAGGCCAGTCAATTGCACAACCAGGTTGGTTTATCTCAGATTCAGCCTTAATCATTCTCAGATTATTATTATTTTTTTTAATATGGAACACTTCAAGAACCATTGCACAGGATCCAGGCTAATCTTCTCTGTATGATTCTAATTTTAGTATATGTGCTGCCAAAGCAAGCATCATTCTCAGATTATTCTCTCAGATTATTCTGTTTCCATATTATTTTGCCTCATCAGTAAGGACACATAGGACATAATAATACATCTCCAGGATTCAGAAACACTTAGACCATATTTCTTTGTTGAGTCTTTGTCTTTTAGTACTAATTTATCTATTTACAAATACATGTCTCTACCATGGGTTTCTCTAAGGTAGAAATACCTTTTTTCCCTTGTATCGACATTACGTAACAATGTGGTAAGTATTTAATAAGTCACTGAAAAGTTACATGTCTGAAGTTCACAGTAATAATAATAATATGGAAGTAATAAAGTTCAATAATTGTTATAAAAATATAGATATCATAGCTACTTATATCTTAAATAATTACTAGTTTTTGATGAAAGATATATATCAGAGTTGTATTTTTTAATTGAATAATTGTCTTTTTTATTGAGTCATTAATGGATGTTTGTTTAGTTTTCATAATTAAGGTAAAACAACTATCAGAATTTTGCTTCTACATATTCGGTCACTCCTTATGTATATTACATACATTTGTATATGTTCTGTATATTCTAGTTTGTAATCAGTTTTTTAACATAAAAATAAAATCCATGTTTGTTTTGCTCAGTATTTCACAATCTGTAAGTTTTGCTTTCAATACACCTTTTATATTTTAGTTAACCACTCCTGTAATTAAATAATCCCATATTAGTGTATGTTTTAGGTTTCTTTTCACTTTTCAGGATAAATGTCATATAACACAACTTTGGCCACAGCCTAATTCTCTTATAATAAGTAGCTGTAAATATGTTGTTGAGTAAATTGTATGCATTTAAAATGTTAATATACATTGCTAAACATATAAATATACTATTAATTTTAGAATTCCTAACAGTAGTTTGTATCTCTTGCTTTCTCACTCTCTCATTTAAATGACTATTAGACATTTAAGTTGGTCAATTCTTCAGATTGTTGCACACTACTATCAGCTATTAATTATCATTAGTTTTATTTTAATTTTTCTTATTTCCTTCTCATCCATATTCCCCAATCATATTTGTATTCCCCTCCCTCACACAAACACCCTTTGAATGTGTTTGATATATACCTTTAGATACATACATTATTCTAAAATATGACATGTTCCTTTGTCTCTGTATGTATTTTTGATTTACAGAAATGATGTCCTGCTTGAGAGCTCATTATTTTTCTTATCTATTATTCTCAACAGTATATTCTATAAGATCTATTGGTACTTCTGAGAGTACATTGAGTTCATGCTCTTAACACTGCATATTTCACATTTGCTTTTGTTCTCTAGTGATGAGAACTTAGGTTGTCCCTAACTCCCTCTACCAGAAAAAAATGACACAATAAATGTGTAAATATATATATTTTTTCAGACTGATACTAGTGATAGGGGTGTTAGAGGTTCTAGGTATACCTAATTTTAATAATTACTTTCAAAATTCTCTCTATGATGACTAATCATCTAAATTACACTCTTTACTGCACACTATGCATTTTTCTCCATATATTTATCAAAACTTGATGTTATCTGACTTTCTATCTTTTGCCAATCTGGTGTTCAGAAATTCATAACTTATTCCTTTTCTATTTACACTACTTTAATCCTTAGTGAGAATGAGCACCTCCTTATAAACATGTTAGTAATTTGAATTTTGGTGTCTCCTGGATCTTATGGCCCACGTGGCAGAGCACCTGGCTTGACATCCTGGACCTGTTGTACAGTCTTTTATTGTTTTGGGCCCCAATCAAAACTAGCATTCCTCAGGTCACTGGGTAAATGGCCCACTGTAACACACCCAAGTGGGGGATATGTTGCTTCCAAAATCCAAAGATGCCCACTAGACATGGAGTCTCTTTTTTTGGTTATAGAGGGGACAGATGTGACAACTTATCCTTCACTTTAGAACAGGTGTCTTGAAATGCCCTACACCACAGGATTCCTGGACATTTTACTGAAGTGGAAGTCTACTGAGTTTTTGTGGAATTGATTTCTCAGTTTTTGACATGCAAATATCTTAACATTAAGTCTAGAGTAGTTGCTACTTCTTGCTCATTAGATCTAATCAGCACAATCTCACCAATGTGATAAACTAATGTCATGTCTTGGGAAATGGAAATGTGATCAAGGTCCCTACAGACTAAATTATAATGTTAAGGCTGGAGATAGCCCTTGAGGTAGAACAGTGAGAGCACACTGCTTCTTGTAAATTTTTTACTACTGGGTATCAAGAAAGAAGCACTGGCTGCATACTAAGTACCAGGGGATGTGTTAATTTGCTGAAGCGATGAAATCACATCTGGAAGAGCAGCTGCAATTGAAGCCACCATTTGGTTAATTTTACAAGAATACACTGTCACTCTTCAAAATCCATCTGTTTTCTGCACAGGATAAATAAGGCAAGTTGAATAGGGATGCAGTGGGAATCAATACCTCTTCACCTCTCAAGTCCCTGATAGTGGCAGTAATCACAGAAATACTTTCATAAATGTGATATGGCTTTTGGTTGACTATTTATCCTAATTAGAGGCAGTCTTAGTGGTTTCCATTTGGCCTTTGCTACCTCACTCCACAGGTAAAGGAACCAGTGTGTGGTTTCTTCCAATTAAACAATCTAGAACTAGAGAAATAACCACAGGGTGGACTCGGATCCACTAGACCCAACGTAAGGTGGACCTGAGCTAAAACACCATTTATCACCTGACGTTAATAAACCCCTACTCTGAGTAATAGACCACAATGACTTATAGATCTCCTGGAATTAGTGTCATTTCAGAGCCAATATTCAGTAATTCTCAAAAAATCTGAACATTTCCTTTTCCCCAATCCTTAGTAAATCTGGTAAAAAGGCATATGTCCCTTTCAAGAAGTCTGGGAGAAAGATTGACAGTATGAATTTTGGTGATGTAGCTGGATTCTTTCTCAAGAGGAGTAAGCATTTTCATTCAAGGAATTCTGGGTCTATAAATGGGTTCAACATCTGGGAATTGATCAGGGGGACATAGTTCTCTGTTTTGGTGATTAAAGTTAGACTTTTGTCTAACTCAATCTAAAGCTCTGATTACATTTCATAAAGTCAGAATTTCATAGACTCCCTATCTCTTTCTCAACTATTCTGGTTACTTCTTTGACTCCACTGTCCATTATGGAAACCAGACTCACCTTGTCTCTGGTGACTGAGTTCTGCCCATTGTTTCCTGACACTCTGGGATCCAGTTACTCCCATTGTATATAAGGATCTCTGTGCACTAGCAGCACTTTCCACTGTAATTTCTGGCCTACAGAGAAGAGATACCAAAGATCTCTTCAAAGATGCTGAGGCTCATCTCACAAATTATTTCTCAAAGTAATGTGAAAGGTGTGTTTTCTGGATCCTCTTGAAGTGGGTGAGCAACTCTTCCATGATTAATGTACTTTAACATTCCAATATTCCTAAGCCTTTCAACATCTTCCTCTACAGTATATCAGAGAAGTTCTTGCATTTTAGCTTCATGTAGTATAAGTTATTTTTTGATCCATGTTTCAGGCAACCAACCAAACATACTGTTAGAGCTCTTTCTAATCCATCAAGCTGAAAAATTGAATCCAGAACCTTTGCTTACTTGGCCCATATTAATAAATCCAGAGTGAACCAACTATATATTTCTTTCATCATTTTCCTTCACTCTTTTTATCCTTTCCTAAACATATTCCCCAGATTTCTGTCTATATCCATTGGCATGCAGTATACCTCCTTGTAGGACACATGTTTTACTTCACGCTTTATGACCTGCTGGGACTTGAGTGTAGTTATAGGTCTAGAAGCTAAGACAGATGGTGTGGATGGGTCCTGAGAAGAATCAGCAATGTCTTCAAAGGCAACCACTTCAAAATAGGACATTAGTTTCTTCAGGCAAATCACGGTTAACCTCCTCAGTCTGTAGTGAAAGAAAGACTGCTTTTATTATCAAAGAAGACTCAACAGAATTTAGGGGTTCAATGTTCACAGCTTCACAAGGATCTTGCCATTTCAATTTTCAAGATCCCGTTCCTTCCTAATGAATGCCCTCTCTTTAACAGAAGATATCCTATTGAGATGGTCGAGAATTCAGTTTGTGTTATGATCTACCATTCACAGGTTGTGGCACTGTAATTGTTTTTTAGAATATCAGTCCTATAGCCACAGGAAATAGGGTTTGTTTCAGGGCAGAATAGAAGTTTTCAGGTAATGTACTCAGGGCTTGAACTAGGAATTTGATGTGTTCATCCCTTCTTTCTCCCAGTTTCTCCACTGCAGTTAGGAACAATAAGCCACTCTCAGTGTACTCCTTATTTTAAGCCAAATGTTCTAAAGTATGAAATACATAGTTACCTAGAGTCTTACCATATATATATATTTGTTAACAGATCCCAATGGTGATATTTTGTGCATCTCTAATGCTGCACCTGCCCATGGGCTACCAATGTTCTCTTTAATAGTGAAAATAGAGTAATATGTACCTCTAATCAGATTAGTAGAACCAATTCCAGAAAACCCAGAATCCTCTGAGAAAACATATCCTTTAGAGCCACTTGTAACAAATTATCACAGAGTAGTTTATTTATTTTA
Source organism: Grampus griseus (assembly GCF_964374135.1). Lineage (NCBI taxonomy): Eukaryota > Metazoa > Chordata > Mammalia > Artiodactyla > Delphinidae > Grampus > Grampus griseus. Next base: position 52,819,301 of record NC_139012.1, on the reverse strand, counting down.
TTTATTTATTTTTTTGCAGTATGTGGGCCTCTCACTCTTGTGGCCTTCTCCCGTTGTGGAGCACAGGCTCCAGACACGCAGGCTCAACGGCCATGGCTCACGGGCCTAGCCACTCCGCAGCATGTGGGATCTTCCCTGACCGGGGCATGAACCCGTGTCCCCTGCATCGGCAGGCGGACTCTCAACCACTGCGCCACCAGGGAAGCCCCACAGAGTAGTTTAAAATAAGAGAAATTTACTCTCTCCCAGGTCTGGGGGTCAGAAATTGAAATCAAGGTGTCAGTAAGGCTGCAGTCTTTCACAGTTTATTGTTGCTTTTGTCTTTCCTTGACTCATGGCTGCATCTCTCTCTGCTCCATCTTCATATCACTTTCTCCTTTGTGTAACTGTGTATAAAATTTTCCTCTGCCTCTGTTTTACTTGTGATGACATTTAGGGCCCACTTTCATAATCCAGGATAATCTCTTCCTTTCCAGATTCTTAACCACTATTTTTGCCACATAAGCTAATAGTCACTACTTTATCATATAAGGTAATACTTATGGGTCCAGAAATTAGGACATGACCTATATTTTGTGGGGAGGGGTCACCATGCAGCCCACTACACTCATTATTTATAAGATCTTGTACCAGTCAATTTCACTCTGTCTTGCTTAAACCATGGCATTGTGGTTTGCCTTTAATAAGAAAAACTATTTTTACTATTTTTTTCCTGATGTTATGAATAATATCTCATTTTCTATTATATTTTAATTTACTATTGATGGTGCAGAAAAATACAGATGGTTTTATAAATTGACCTTTCATACAAGACATTTGCTAAATTTTGTCAGAGTTCTAGAAATGTCTCGATCCAATTGAGGTTTCTATATAGATAATCATAACATCTACAAATAATAGTACTTTAACTTCTACCTACCAATTTTTGCAGCTGTTATATCTTATTTTTAAAAATAATTTTGATGCCTGTAAATTCCAATCTTATGTATATTAGTAGTGGCAATAATAAGAATCTTTATCTTGTTTCAGATCCTATGGGAAATATTTCCAATAATTTTTCATTAAGAAGCATGTTTGTTAATCAAACATAAAAGCAGAGAGTACAATGGTACTTTCCAAAGGCTAGGAAGAAGGGAAGATGAGGAGATGTCAATGAAAGGATACAAAGTTTCATTTATACAAGGTAAAATCTCTGGAGATATACTGAACAAAAAACATAGGGCCTCTGGTTAAAAATACAATATTGTATACTTAAAAAATTGCTAAGGGGATAGGTATAATGTTAAGTACTCTTACCACAAATGAAAAAAAAAACAAGAAATAACATTTGTTATTAATTTTTTTATTTACACACTGGGCCAAGTTAAGAAAGTTTCTCTCTATTCCATATATTCTTGTCTCAAGCATATTAATAACATTGTAGTAATTTTGTATATATACTTCCTTTTTATTATGTGATTAGCACATCTCTTTGTGAGAGGTAAATTTAAAACTACAACAGCTTATTTGCTCTTTCCATCTTCAATTTTTTTTTTAATACTATCGAAGGCTATGTATATAAGGTACATATATATTTAAAGCTGTTATAACTTTTGAATCTTTTTCATTTACAAGTATTTAAAGTATTACTACTTATGATAATTTAGCTTAAATTATATATAATTTAATATTAAAATTTCTGTATTGAGTTATTTTGAGGTTTATGTTTGCCTGTCGTATTTGGCTTTAACAGTGTAGTTTCAGAATTATGTATCCTTTTTAGTTCAGTGAATTTCTTACACACAATATATTGAATTTTTTCCCTTATGTAATATCTCTTCTAATTGATGGGGCTTCCTTATGTAATGGACTAAATGATGGTCCTCAAAAAGATATGTCTACATCCAAATCCCCAGGACCTGTGAATATTACTGTACTTGGCCAAAAAAAAAAAAAAAAAAATGTGATTAAGTTAGGGCTCTTGAAAAGAGAAATGTATCTTGAATTACCCAGGTGAACCGCAAGTGTGATCATATATATCTTAAAGGAAAGCCTGAGGAAGGTTTAGGACAGACACACAGAGTAGAAGATAGAAGACAAAGAGAAGGCAATGTGACCATGGAGGTAGAGATTGGGTTGATGCAACCACAATGCAAGGAATGCCTGGATCCACCAGAAGCTGGGAAAGTAAAGGAACAGAGCCTTTGGAAGGAGCACAGCCCTTCTGACACCTTGATATCAGACTTCAGGCCTACAGAACTGTGAGAGAATACCTTTCTGTTGTTTTAAGCCCAAATTGTAGTAATTCGTTACAGCAGTCCTAGGAAATTAATATACCCCATTTACACTTATTGTAAATACTCCTGTGTTACATTAATTTCTGCCATCTTATTGGATGATTTCTCATATAAAAATGTCTTTTGATTCTTAGTGTTCAATTGAATATGTCCATTTTCTTCCATGGGATTCAAATTTTAAAATCATTAAAGTGTGTTGTGTCTGCTTTCTCACATTCTAAATAGGAAAATTAGCACCTGGCTTGTCTTCCTCATAGATTCTTTGTTGTGAGGATTAAATGGTTTACCAGGCCTCAAGTCATTTGGCTCTACTTTGACATGTTCTCATCTCCTAGTAAGTTTAAAAACTTAGATTGAGACCTTGGATAACACACACTTATGTATTAGATATAGAGATATTGAATATAGAAAGAAAGAAAGGACTTTTATTCTGAGTTTATTTTATATGAAAATTCAGTCATGAAATGTATAACTGAGATAAGTATGAATGCATATATATGTACAATACTTGATTTGGTAAAGTAGGTATAGTAAAGACAGGTAAAGCATCAAACAGTTTAAACACAGTAACCTAAGTAAACCAATATGAAATAAATGAAAATAATGAAGTATCCATTACAATTATTTATAGTATTTCACTGACGAAAAAGATTTGTTACTAACACAACAAGGAGCCATAAACCTCAGTAACCAAAATTGGATGGCAACTTCATAAAATATTGTTAAAATTATACTCTACCTACTACCACCAATATTAGAAATGGCTTAGAGTAATTACAGATCATGATGCAAGTAAATTATTAGGATATTTTTTCTAAATAAAATCATTATATGACATTTGAATGAAGAAATAAATAAAGCCTACATGCGTTAATGGTTGGGAAGTGATGGAAAATTATTTTATTCTTGTTAGTTTTATTTCTTCTTAATTATATAGAAGAACATAATTAAATAATAAGAACTATGAAAAGTACATTTTATGTCACTATAAAATTTATGTGTTTCTTGGAATTTGAAATAATTAAACATATGTACAGTACATGTTTTATCTCTAAGTAGATGAAAGCTTCATGAAAATATGAGCTAAATAAATTGAAAACTGTTAAGTTTAAATTAAAAATGTTTAATATGTCATAAAGGGATGGGAACATATGCTCACATTTATACTAGTCTGTGGAGTTAAGATGCTTAGTAAGATCTTAAAATGGCATACACTTAAACACAACTTGGTAAGCATTCATTGATTATTTTGTGTGTATGTGTAGAAGTCTCAAATTCATTTATAAACATAAATAAAACTAGCCAGAAACAATATTACTGGGAATCCATTTGCAGAAAGTACTATCATTAATATATATCTATAAATTTATATAAATGTATAATTAAATATATATATATATATGCTGTATGTTCTTGGCAGATTTCAGTCTAAGAATATCTAGCTCAAAAGCCATGTATGTATTATTAATATTCACTATTTTATGAAAGTTGCTAACATTTACATCTTAATTAAAATAGGCCATGCACTGTTACATTTTTTACTTGTTAATATATTTAGTATTTACAATAACCCTGTAAGGAATGCATTATCATCATCCACATTTTACAAATGAGGAAACAGTAGCAGAAAGAAGTTAAATAATGGCCGAATTCACACAACTAGAAATTGTTCTAGCCCAAATTCAAACCTTGGTAATTTGGTTCTAGAACTGATACTCTTCATCATTTTGTGACATTGACTCTGCAGTTATAACAATTAGAGTCAGTTCTCCAGGAAAATTGTGATAGAAACTGTCAACAAAATATTAACAAGTTGATCTAAGAAAGAAATGGAAAATTTTATTCAAGCCAAATTTGAGGATTATAACAAGGGCAGAGCATCTCAGAAAGTTCTGAGAATGAGGACTGTCTCATCCATGAGAAGTCAAGGCAGAGTTATATAAGTTTTTTGAGACAGAGGGCTATACGTCAAATGATGTATTATTGACAGTTTACATAATCCAGATCTAAGCGTCATTGCAGTGGGTTATGTGACCCCTTACAAGATCAAGAAGGGATATTATCTTTTAAGGAGTTGTCTTGTTGATGCTAGGAAAATATTGCTCTTTATGGTTGAGCAGATACTCCTGATGATGTGGGAGGCCCGGTTGATACATAATGCAGATACACAATGCACAATATGGGGGGAAGAGGAGGGCAAAGGGCAGAGAAGAATTTTTATGTTTAGATTTTTCTTGTCTTTCCATAAAATATTAATTTTATTTCACAAGACAAAATTTTCCCTCTACACACTCTGTGTTTTTATCATACCCCTCTGTTCCCATAACTCTAAGTAGCACTGAGGTTGCTACCCTTTCTAATTACTCTCAGGATGACAAATAATAAGATGATATATCACATATTGCTACCTTTATATTTTAACAATCATACTAGAGATGTACCCACAGATTTAAAGAAATAGATCTGAAATTGTTAAATTTTGAAATAACAGCAAGGCCCTGGTGATGATGAAGGCAGGGCTTTGGCAGGTGCATACTTGTCAGCAGGAGATCGTATTTAGTTCTCCTTAAACTGCACCAGAGATACTTAAATTTTTCATCTACTTATATTATTTAGCTAACACAAAAAGTTTAATATTCTTGCATACTTGTATTAATCAGTGTTCTCCAGAGAAATAAATCCAAGGACAGGAGGAGATGGAGGTCACAGCTCAGCAGGCAGGCAGGCAGGGGTAAATCCTCCCTTCCTCTGTTTTTTGTTCTACTCAGGCCCTCAATGCTTTGGATGATGTTACCCACACTGGGGAGGACAATCTACTTTACTGAATCCACCAATTTAAATGGTAATCCAATCTAGAAATACCTAGATATAACATTTAATCTCAGTACCCTGTACACTCGGTACACATTGACACATAAATTTAACTATTACAACATTTCATAGGTCATTTAAATGTATAATTGAATTAGACTTCCCAGCGTTTGGGGAAAAAGTAAATTATATTTAACCATTATCTAAAATGACACCACCCTTGAAGTGGAACTGTACTGGGATATTACTTGAAATGGCCAAATGCCATTTTGCAATTGTCCATAAAATGGTATTCCTTAAGATTTCTGTCCAAATTCAGCATTGGGATGCGCCACCCTCACCCTTGAGATATGTTGTGCCCTAAGGAAGACAGAGTAGCCATCACACAGAAAGACTTTTCAAATGAGGCTCATGTACCCTGAAAGCAAAACAGCTGCCGTGTGGACAACCGAAGGCTTGTGACCTTTGCTACTGGAGAAAAATGTCTGTTGACACTTGGGCTCATTATTTCACACACAGAGCCAGTTGGATTAAAGTTTCCTAGAATAGAAATATCGGTTTCCAACAGATTTTCTTTCTGTTGCAAGGATGTGCTATTTCTCTTTCTCTGAGAGCCATTTTTGAAATTTTGCATAATAAATTTCAGAGGCACAAAGTACCTTATGGAATAGGAATGGAAAATCCACTTTCCATTCCTATCACATTTTTATCACATCAAATCACATTTTTTCCATAACTTCAAAATCAGGCCTTAATGAGGAAAATCAGCCCTCCCATAAAAATAATTTGCTTTCACTTATTCTAAAATCAAAAATCTGTCTAAAAATACTGTGTCTCTCTTTTTTTGCAAATGCATATGTATATATGTATGTTTTACATGTACACTTTATCTTATTTTCTATTAACTCTCATTGTTTTTAAGAGGTATATTTGAATCTCTTCTCCAGAATATTTTACTCCTTCTCATTTATTTACAAACTACATACTTGAATTGCTGCCCAAATGAATATTATAAATTCATTCATGTATGTGTACTAGGGCTTCTTTTCACTGTAGATCTCAAAACACTTTCTGAACTATTTAAAGGAATACATTTTATCCTGGATAATACAAAAGAGAACCTGTAAGTCACATTTAAGAACTGATGATAAAGAATCACACAGCTTGATAGTAGAGATCCCTCTAATTTTCTTTGGCATGCACATTGAAAAAAAATTGGCAAAAGTCATATATCAAAAAAAAGAAAAAAAAGTTCTAGTGTGTGGTGGTGTTTCCAAAATAGCAGCAGCTTGAACAGAGATATCCAACTCTTTTGTTGCAAGATTGGTGTTGAAATACCAAAAGAAAATTTCCAGCAAACAGAAAAATCTCATTACAGCTACAGAAATAAAAGAAAAGTTTCACCTCACAGCCCAAAATTTGTGGGCTAGAGATGGAAACAATAGCACATTTTAAAAAACAAACCAAACCAAAAAACACCCAGAGAGAACCCATGTCTCCTCTCACATGTGCGAGGGAGGAATCGTGGAAAATGAGGTGAGAAAACAGACTGTTGGACAACTCTGCTATCATCACTTTTCTTAGTAGAATTCTACACACACTGTTGACTTATAAGAAAGCCCAGAGAAATGATCTAGGTACAAGGGAAATAGAACTCTTGTAATCTCAGTATTCAGAAACAGCTATTTTGGAGGCCTAAATTTTGTGTGATGACTATATTGTTCAGGAAGCTGGCAGAGTTTGTTCAGAGCTTTTCTTTGATGTAGTGGATCTGGCTGTATTAGCTAAATCAGGAAGGAGCCTGGATGTAGCCAGAAGTGAAGAAGCTCGGACAAAGGATGGCAGAATATCTATTTCGTGGTTCTGTCACTTTTCCAAGCAGAAATAAAATTTTTTGTACTGTCTGGAAAGCACATGACCCTTAGCCATTCCACTCAATGTTTAATTTACAACAAATAAACCATTCAGATTAAATCCTGTGTCTACATTTCTGAGAACAACCAGGTACCAAGGGGGAAAACAAGAGGAAAATACAGTCACCATGTTTATGAGTAAGAATCAGTTCTGGAAATTGTGTTTTTTGTTTGAGTATGGTTAAGTAAGAAACATAAGTAAAGGGAAAGTGGAACCAGCGAATCCATGAGAGTATAGTGTCAAGGAAGCTAAGGAAAGAGAATGTTTCAAGAAGAAAACTTCTCTTAGAAAAAAGTTGTCAACTGATCCAGATGCTGGGAAGAATATGAGAACTAAAAACAGTTTCTGCGTTTCAGATATTCAGATCCTTGGTGAATTTATTTATTCAGGGAGTGATGGGAGCAGAAGTTAGGTTAGAGAAAGCTGAAAAGTTACTGGACGGTGTGTGGTAGGTTCAGTAATGCCTCCCACCAAAGATGTCCAGAGATGAGAGATTCCTACCAGGTGGAAATTTACTATCTTAGTAAAGGGGAATATCTCACAATGCATATGTAAGTTGAATCATCACATTGTACAATTTAAATATCTTACAATTGTATGTGTCAATTACACTTCAAAGAGCTGAAAAAAAGAGGAATATCCATTGGGTAAGCAGAAATATGTATGTGTATAAATGCCTGAGTGTGTAAATGCATGTTTATATATATGAAAATATATACCTATATAAAAATCTACATATTTTTAAGTGGAACAATTATTTCCTTAAATGTGCTTTAGTAAAAAAAATTTTTTCACCTCCACTTTAGAATAACAACCAAATAAGAATATAAGTAATTTGTTCAGTTACATAGCCATAAAAATGAAACTACAGCTACCAAATCCCTCTTCTACTTACTTCTCATAGCATGTCTCTCAATTAGTGGAAAAACCACCATATGCTTATATCCTTCACTTGAGCTTAATTCCTATTGTGTCAACTTTATACAAATAAATTTAATTTTAAATTTACAGACCATATGTTGGGTTAAACTTGAAATCTCCTAGGAGGCCTACAATAAGATAAATATTCAAATCAGTGATGTAAATTTTCACATCATAACCCCTGCTTCTCCTCACTGCATATCCAACCATTTTTATCCCAGCTGCAGTGCATAAAGCAGACATTATATCATCCTAGGCCTGCCAGTCATATTGCTCTAACTGATACAGAAAACCTAATGTGAATTGTACCACTGCTAGAAGTGTTATTCCACCAAAAGTTTCTCAAAGTACTTGATTAAGATTCTGTAGTACAGACCACAATTTAAAATGAAATGCTAAAATAAAGTCACACCCTAAGAGGTTGAGCTCTCACCATCATTTGAGTTATCATCATTCTTTGAGACAGTAAAGCAAAAGAAGTAATTATCTTGCATGAATGAGAAGACTTCTCCCCTTTCAGAAACTATATTGGTGACCTCAGTTTGCCTGCCTTTGGCACTAAAATGACCTGAGTGCTTTCTTGCGGGAAGGAGTTGGGAAAATAATAAAGAAAAAGCAAGAGAGAGTTGGGGTAGAAAGGAGCAGGGATGGAAGTAAAGAAAAAAAAAAAAACCTCTTTGGGGTTTGTTCAAGAAAATCTTAAAATGATCTGATAACTATTTCTGATGAAAATAATGTATTTCCTTGAATATAGAAACCATTGCAGTTGTCAAGAGGACACACTTATATTGTTTTTGAAAGAGTATAAAAAGTATCTGCATGGGGCTTCCCTGGTGGCGCAGTGGTTGAGAGTCCGCCTGCCGATGCAGGGAACGCGTGTTCGTGCCCCGGTCTGGGAAGATCCCACATGCTGCGGAGCGGCTGGGCCCGTGAGCCATGGAGGCTGTGCTCCACAACGGGAGAGGCCACAGCAGTGAGAGGCCTGCGTACCGCAAAAAAAAAAAAAAAAAAAGTATCTGCATGAGGATTTCCACAGCAAGTCCAAGCTGCAGGTAAACTGACCTGTTACTTGAGTTGTGTAGCACTGGAAGTTCCTGGGAGATGTGGAGATTGTAGGAGCCTCTGACAAGCCTCAATACGGTAGTCATAACACAGATGCCTGGGCTTAGGAATAAGGCTATTTCTTCTTCAGGAAACACTATTGCACATTTGAAAAGCAGCTCCATGCTGGATCTTGGACCCCAACAGAGACCAAACCCTTGACCATGAGCCATTTCGTGATGATGGGATCCAAACAACCTATCATGATCCAGGTATTATCTGATCGTACAAATTAGAAAACATATAAACAAAAACAACGATAAGACCCCCACCTTTTTTTTTTTTTTTGGCTAAAAGGGTAATCTATGTTTTTAATTACTTGTTTGCCTTCATGATGGCTGTTTCCCCCATTTCTGTCATATGAAAATGTATCTTGATGGTGGCTAGTGTTTTACTTTAAATTTTGCGTAGGACTGTGGTTACATTGACACCATGCAGTGACAATATGGTAACTGATAGACAAAGAAAAGTGTATTCTGAAGGGCACATGGGGAGAACTGTGCTAGATATTCTTATTTTCCATCCCAGATCCACTCCTCTCTGCTGTCCACTACTTTCTTTGCTCCTAGATGTTGGCTTCTATCAGATTCAAATGAGTCCCTTTGTCTTCTAACTGAATGGGTTCAGAACTCAGCTGTAGCTACACTCTCTGGGTTCAGAGCTGTGTTGGTCACAGTTTGCTTCTGGAGTGTTCCAACTATCCATGTCATTTCCCTTAACCCTGATGACACATGTGTGAAAGCCCCTTCCCTAAACTCTCTTTAATTACCTTTTGAGAGTACCATCTGTTTTCTGATGGTTTCTAACATAAACAGCTGTTTTGATGAAGCTGTAACAAAATGGCTAGCTAAAAAAATTGTAAAGAAACTGTTCTTATGAATTATACCTGATATAAACTGCACATTCTTAAACTTCATGGTATCTCCAAGCCTTGTCCTATTCGTTATACTCTGTTTTCTCTCAAACCCTTGACCAGCAACTATCCACACTATATGCAATCAAAGATTCCCATAACATCCTTGATCTCAGTGGTGATGAGAGTCAGGGATGTGATAAACTTGTACTTAAGGAAGGCTGGGGAATGGTGTAATGATGTTTATTAGATGCATGACAAGGCAACTTGAAAAAAAGAAAATAGGTCTCTCATCTTCTGAGATGGCCCACACTCTGTTTGTGGAGTGTGTTTCTCTCTAAATAAATTCACTACTTACCTAAAAAAAGAAAAGAAAAGAAAAGAAAAGAATATATTTTTTTTACTTCTAAACAGAACAATTCCAAGGCCAGTTGTGCCCGTGCCAAAACAGCAAATTTCAAATGATTGTATATAGAAGTATTTCAGTATATTAATATTCAGGAGCATGAACTGATAGGCTAACTGATATCATGTATACTATACAATCAACAAAAGGAAGTTTCCAGCCTTTAGTTATGCAAGATAAGTTTCTCAAGAAGAGTAGAATTATGAGGTCTAGTTTAATGAGCATACATTTTCTTCACAGATTCTCTGCTGGGGCACAAATCCACCATAGTATTGTAAGTGCCTTTATTTACTTTTCAATGTTTATTTGATCCTGACCACTTGGAAATTCATAAGCATTCGATCAAGAATATGCAAGGAAAAAACAAGGTTAGAATAAGTGAGTAAACACTGAGCGTGTGAACTTTTATTAAGCTGAAGATATATGTTGAATTTAGATCAACTCTATTTCTGTAATAAAAGTTTATAACTATTTGCTAGCTTCTTTAAAAGCAAATACAAGAAAACACCAATTTTTTGTATTTATTTTTCAATTTCCCCACCTGTACCTTTCACGTGGATTTATCACTTGTTTCTGAGGGGTGTGAGCTACAGAAACATGACATAATTTTGTGCTTCTAAAACGGATCACTGACTGCTTGGCTGGATTTTAGGGCTTCATGATATAGAGGAAATTTTGCACCAGAGCTTCAAGTTCCAACCTGACTCTTCTTGCTTCAAATACTTTCTCTTTTACTAAATAATTCCAGTTTTGAGGCATAGAGCAATAACACCATAATAAGCATAACTACTTTCTTGGAATTTTTTTTTTTTTGCTGCGGTACGCGGGCCTCTCACTGTTGTGGCCGGTACCTTAACTTGTTCTCCTCAGTGTTGCCATGTTGTTCCTCCATCAATCCGAACTCACCCTCTTGTGATCTCTGTCTCTCTCTCTTTCTCTCTTTGACTTGCTTATTCATACCTCCTTTGTCACTTCAGTAAATTTTCACATGTATAAGGATCGAGTAAAAATGTTATAGTGATTGAATCTGTTGGAAAAATAAGAAATATATTTCAGATACCTAGATTACACTCCCTGCCCCCCCACAACAATGTTCTATTTGAGTAAAATTTAGAGTGAATTACTAAATATTCCCCAAACATGCATAAAATAGGTTGAATAAGAACTATTCCAAACTGATTCTTTTCCTTTTTTCACAATGATTTGAATTTGAAGACTAGTTCTATAGAATTAATTGGTAACTTTTCTTAGGATTCATGTCCACATTTTGAGAAATTTTCACCTGTGATTAATGTTTTTGTAAATGTTGACTAATCTGATAGATATTCTTTAATACAGTTACATGTTTATACATACAATTATATCCATAGCTATGTTAATTATAACAAAAATGTATGCATAATAATGTATGAATTTAATACAGATAGTTAATTGAATTACTAATTAAACACATCACTTTATCTCTTGGAATTTCACAAATAAAATTTATTTTTATGATTAAAGAATTTTTATTCACATATAAGTTAACAAGCGGTGTGGCTTTTAACAACTGATAATTCTCTTAACTCATAAGAACCTTGTTTTCCTTATTTGTCAAAAGGAAATAAGGATTCTTACCCCATGGATTTCTTGTTGAATTTAAATGCAGGATTTATGTAGTCAATTTTTGCAAAATGCCTTGTACAAGTTAACCACACTTTAAGCGGTGGTGGTAGAGATGGTGGAAGCTGCAGGGAGCAGCATTTGTTGTACACTCTTCCTTTTGACTTTCCAGCAGTTCCTGAAGGTCATTTAGAACTGAAGAGATGGACATTTCCCATTGCTGCCCTAACAAATTACCACAAGCTGAGTGGCTTAAGACCACTCAACTCTGTTATTTTAGAGCTCTGTATATTAGAAGTAGAAACTGGGTTTTACTGGACTAAAATCAAGGTATTGTCAGGATGGTGTTCCTTTTGGATGCTTTAAGGGAGAATCTGTTTCCTTGCCTTTTCCAGCTTCTAGAGGCTGCCTGTATTCCTTGGCTCATGGCCCCTTTTCTGTCATCAAAGTCAGCAGACCCGTGTCTCTCTGTGCCTTTCTCACATACTCATATGTTCCTCTGACTCACTTTTCTGCTTCCCTCTTCCACTTTTAATGACCCTGTGACTACATGGAGTCCACCTAATTCAAAATAATTTTCTGATCTCCAGATCTTTAACTCACTCACATCTGCAATCGCTTAGCCATGTAGAACGGTACCAGTATGTTTGAAGTCCAGTATGTAGTCCTAAAACAACCAGTTTTCCTCTCATGCAGCCCTAGTACTAGTTATAATGTTAAACTTAGTAGTGCAAACATTCTTTTGATTTTCTTTCTAGTATGCATAACCAAAAAGTTTTATTTTATGTTTTTTTCTTATTTATTAAATTTCTAGGTAACTTTGTTTTTGAATAGCATGATTTTCAAGATTACTCATATTGGTGAATAGAGTTCTATTTCCTTCATTTCATGTTTGCATTATATTCTTTGAATGAACACATGGCAATTTATCTCTTCTAATATTGAAGATAGTTTAGGATTTTCTTATTCCCTTGCTATTAACAGTACAATTTAAAGCACCCTTATACAGATTTGCTGGTGTTCATGAGTGAGTTTCTCTAGAGAAGATGCCTGGTATCAGAATTTGTCTAATGCTAGGGTGAGAGTCCCATTGCTTAACATTCTTGCCCAAATTTAGTGTTGTCAGACATTTTAACTTCTGAAAATGTATTGTATATTAATTTAAACCTCACTGGGTTTTTTTGTTTTGTTTTTTGTTTTTTTTCAGTATGCGGGCCTCTCACTGTTGTGGCCTCTCCCATTGCGGAGCACAGGCTCCAGACGCGCAGGCTCAGTGGCCATGGCTCACGGGCCCAGCTGCTCCATGGCATGTGGGATCTTCCCGGACCGGGGCACGAGCCCATGTCCCGTGCATCGGCAGGCAGACTCTCAACCACTGCACCACCAGGGAAGCCCCATAACTGGGGTTTTAATTTGCATTTCAGTTTCATGTAATGACAGTGCATACCTTTTTGCATGTTGAAACAATTTGGATTTTTTTTCTGTGAAATGTCAGTCTATTATTTTGCCTGTTATGCTTATTTTGCTTACCTATTCTAAGATTTTATTAATAAACTCTGGATACTAAACTTTTTTTGGTTACATGTATTCTACAAAGGTGTTACTAGTTTGAAATGTGTCTTTTTATATTCTTCCCTTACACAAGGTCATGAAGTCATTCAAATGTATTTTCTTGTATGTTAAACTTTGGCTTTTAATATTTAAACTTTTGCTTATCACACAAACCTTACAAAGACAGGATAGACACTACAAAGTATCTCTCTAACCATACTGCCAGAGGAACCTTAGTGCTTGCCTATTTGTGTGTTCAGTTCGGCTCTGGGCATGGGTCTCTGGGAAAGATGGGTTTGCTCTATTGGGAGGCATGGAGCTCTGTCTTGGACTAAATGATGCTTGCAGTGTGACTCTTTTCTACTCTTGTGCTTGTTTTTTTTCTTTTTTAAAAAAATTATTTATTTATTTTTGGCTGCATTGCTGCGTTCGGGCTTTCTCTAGTTACAGTGAGCGGGGGTTACTCTTTGTTGTAGTGTGCAGGCTTCCCATTGTGGTGACTTCTCTTGTTGTGGAGCATGGGCTCTAGGTGCGCAGACTTCAGTAATTGTGGCACGCAGGTTCAGTAGCTGTGGCTCCTGGGTTGTAGAGTGCAAGCTCAGTAGTTGTGGTGAATGGGCTTAGTTGCTCTGCGGCATGTGGCATATTCCCGGACCCGGGCTTGAACCTGTGTACCCTGCATTGGCAGGTGGATTCTTAACCACTATGCCACCAGGGACGTCCTCCTATGCTCTATTGAAGTGATGGGTACTCGGCTGGGTTGCAAATAAATCAGTTTTGTTATTAATTTTATTTTTTGGTGGGACATGATAAAATGATGATCCCTGATTGGTAGCAAATCTAAATATTTTATGTTATTTTTTATATGTTAGTGTGCAGGACATCTTGCAATAAGTGTGTTGAGTGAGTGAGGTGATCTGGATGAGTAACAGGTACTTCAGAGAATTTGTCAAAGAGCCATCAGCACACAAGTTAGAATGCCCTGTGAATAAATGGGTTTACTAAGGCAAATCTGAAAGGAGGCTGAGAAGAGGCAATCAAAGAGGGAATAAGAGAAGAACCGAAAGAGCTTAACATTGAGAAAGTTCAGGGAATTTTGGTTTCAAGGAGGAGGTTATGTTTTACAATATAAAATACTCCCTGGAGAATAGATAAATGAGTACTAAGTATTTATTGGATATAACAACAAAAAATCAGCATCAGTCTTTCTGAGAGCTTTGTTCAGTGGATGAGTAAAGGATGAAATTGGATATTGCCATGGTGTGAACAATAAATGGGAAAAGATGAAACAGATGAAGGAAAAGGATTTTTATTTTTTCATGAAGCTTGGCAATGCTAGGTAATAGAGAGGGAAATAAAACTGGAGAGGGCTTGACATATAAGAACAAATGGGAGAGACATGAGGATTTTTCAAAAATTCAAGAAGAAAAGGAAAGTATAGGAAAGAATGGGATAAGCTTTAATAATTGGAGTGAAATCCCTGGTGTAGCGTTCATGGGATCCAGAGAACAAGGGGAAGAGTTAGCCTTAGTCACAATGAGAAATTTACTATCATAATTAGAAAAAAGAAATTAGTTACAATATAACATCACTTTTATAAATGGGGTGTCAGGAATTTGAAAAAGTTCTTAACTGAGTGGTTCTATATTTCTGAGAAGTAGGAGACAAGATTTTCTGCTGAGAATGAGTAGGAAGGTAATAGAGTAGGACAGGTAAGGAGATAATAAATGGTTTGATTAGATATTATGGAAGATGGAAGAAAACCTTAGAACAGAGAATTGGTGAGCAGGGTAAATGGCCCTATTGAGCTCAGAGAACCTTAACTTATAGAGGCAATTTTCTGAGGATTTTGTGATTTTCTCCAGTTGGATTCAACTGCCCAGGTAAAGGAACAAAGAAATCATTCTGCTGGGTTGCTTCAGCTTTGGGTTTGCTAAGTAGTTTCAAAAATAGAAATTGAAAATGTTCACAAAGACGTGGTTGAAGAAATTGATCAAGTGTTATAGGCTTAAAAGGAAGAGAGTGAACCTGAGGCAGAAATAAGACCTTATATACAATTGATTGTATGTCACAGGACTGAATACAAGTTAGCCTGATGAAATAACAATATTATTTTTTTTGCATGCACTCACCCATTCTGGTCTACTTCTAGGAAGCACAAGAAGATTAGGAAGTGCTAAAGATACAGATATAACTTTTCTGTCAATCTGTTTGCTTTGCTTAAGCATGCTCTTTCTAACATCCGTCTAATGGTAGAGTATTTTGTCCATATTTGGAAAATGTGTCATCAGATATTTTCTAAACTATTAGTGCTTTTCTTGGATCACTAATCAATGCTGTATTGTCCTTAGGTCTTCCATCTGCACGTTTCTGGTGTGACATTTTTAATTTGGGGTTTTCAAGTTCATATAACCAAGGATACACATTAGAGGATAGTGCAATTTTAGGAAATCATTTACCCATTTGATTCACAGAGTCTTATAACTGTAAATCAGATTAATGTCACTTCGGACATTTCTTTGTGAGATCGAATATATTTTAGATATTTATTCTTGTTCAGTGTATATTCTCGCTTTTCTCTAAACCCCTTCCCTTGCCGAGTTTTAGCTGTTTAAGGAAATGATTCAGAACTCACTGGAAGACACAGATGAGTGTTGAAGGCTTCACATAAGATCATTAAGTTGGTTTGCAGGTCGCTAAGACAGGACTCAGCTCATGGCACTGCTGAGAAACTTTGAAGGCAGGAGCAAAAGATTTTACCAGCACTGGCCTTCAAGTTCATTAATGTTTCCTAGGACCATGCCCTTGCTGTTTTATGTCAAACATCTTTAAGTTGTGATCCATCCTTCCTACTATTGCCATCTTATTGTGTGTGAGCTGAAACGATTCTGATTTTATGTTCACACTCTTGCACAGATTCCACTTCACTAGTATAAACAGAGAGGCCTCATGAAAACTCTATAATTCTCTGGGGTTGAAAATTTCCCCCTGTTCTCATTTTGTATCTCCATCTTTCCAGCAGATTATGAAATATTCAGTATTTTTATCCGAAGACACATTGCTCTTAACATATTTGGCACAGAAGGTTATCTTTAAAATCCCCTCTAAATCTCCCAAATTAATCTTCTGTGTATTGAACGCTTGCCAGCTTGGATAGTTATAGGATTAGACATTTTTAAATGATTTTTGACTCTGAAGGTTGTTTGCATGCTGTTACCAAATCTGGCTTTGTTTCAGCTTCAGCATCTTCCTTTTCATAAAGGATATGCTGTAAACCTACTAAATGTTTTCATCTAATTTTATAATTATCATACCTAGGAAGTACCTTTATTAGAGCTTGGCATTTTGCTGCATATAAAGCCACTGCACCTGTAATTGACTTTAACTAAGTGAGTACTAATCCACAGTATTTCTTTGGGGCTGGGCTTGCCAGCAGGGGAGGCTCTTTACTATACCTCTTTTTCTCTGATAAAACAAATAAAAGCTTATTTATTCTACATATCAAATTAGATGTCATAATAAGACAAAGTTAATTCAACACTCATATGTTGTAACAGGTATAATAATATTAGTAAATGGGGAATTAAAACTGATCAGAGAGAAAATGTTAAGAAATAAACACTAAGCCTAATGACAGTAACACACTGCAAAATTTGCACATCATCCTTCAAAGACACTCAGGATGATGGATGCATGTGCCTCATTCATCTTGCTTTATTTCCTAAACTAAATAAAATGATGTATTTCACCTTTTGAGATAAATTTTATCTCAGGTAATTTGGGTATCTTTATTTCATCGTTTCTAACAAACAAGGTCTGGATCCTCTTGTAACATAAAAGAATTAGTCATCAGAAGTCAAGTGCTCTCAGAATCTATCTGTATAGAATTTTTTCAATAAACATCAAATAAATTTAAATGAACATGTATATATATTATGGTAAACCAAGGAAAACCATTTAGCTACTCAAAAAAGAACTAAAATTAAAACTAAGTAGAAATTGAGAATGCACATCAAAATTTTGTTATTTGAGTATTTTATTTCTTGTATACCTAAAAGACATATTTAATAATATTCCCAACTACTTTACCAGAGCAGATGCTACATCAGAGAAAAGATGTCTCTTTCACATTTCCATTCAACTTAGAGGGACTAATTTCCCCCAATTTCCCTTCAGCAAATTTTCCATTACCCTTAGTTTTTAAGCTTGATTTTTAAACTATGGTTATTTAGCTCTCCTTCTTAAAACAAGTACCTGTAATTGAAACTACTATGCATTGAGCAGTGAAATAAAAGTTTCAAATACAATAAAAAAAAATAATGTCTTACCTTCAAGTAGGGTATCCCCAAATGGCTGAGACAGATAAGAAAACTGGTAATTGCAGCATAATATATGGTTTGTGTAGTGGGGTAAATAATGTGATGCTATGAAAGCATAAGACACAGATTTTTAAGCCATGGTTTTAGGGATCAGGGAAAGGTTACTGAAGAGATGAAGTCTTTGCTGAATTCTGCAGTAGGAGGCCAGGTGAGTGGGGGCCAATTCTGACAGATAAAACATGTAAAAAATCTAAAGGCAAAAAAGATTAGGAAAATGGTGTGTACAACTGGGTAGTTAGCAGAGAGTTGTGCCTCTTATTGAGATGGGGATCAATCCACTGCAGCATAAAAAAAAAATGTGAACATTTATTAAAAATATTTCAGCTTGAAAGCATTTAGAATGTGAGAGTCATGGAGTCTCAAATCCCATGATGCTATACCTGAAGTAGAAAAAAGAATAGTGGAAAAGGTATACTTGTTTCTAACTTATCTGTTTAAATGAATAACATACATATGTGTTACTACTTTCCAGCACACCAATTTCCTCTCTCTCCTTTATGGAATACGCATCTCCAACTTACATACATTTTGCTCACGCTATGTCTTTCCAAAGTCTACCTAGAAAACTAGCATTACTTCTCTCAGAAAATGCATGTTCAATGTTCTTCTTAGACTTAGGTCTACTTCTAACTCATCCATTAACGAACTTTTCGCTCTCACAGACAAGAACTTTGTTTTCTTTCTCTCTCTTTCTGTTTCTTTCCTGCCAAGTGGGAAAGGACATGAATTATAGATGTACTGCATCTACATAGGCATTAAGCTATGCACTGATAATATAGAGTAGAAAATTATGAAAAACCTTAGTCTTAGATGGTCACTTTCAGCCATGAGGTAAGAAGTGAGGCATATATCCAGATTACTGAAGAGGTTTAAAATTTTTTCCTGCTTGGAGCTCTAGGACTGGGAACATCTGTTAAGGAAATGGGGCTGGCATTTGAAAAATATTCTCCAAGCTATGTTAATTTATACTTTGTAGATTAAACACCTTCCACACTTTGATATCCACTGCCTTTGCGCTGCAGAGTTTTGTAGAGCTAAGTTCAACAGGTCATAAACTTAGATGGTAAATAATAGGGAGAAACGACAATTTGGAGTAAACATTTAACGGTCATAATCTAACATTTAATTTTGGATCAAAGCAAAGTAGAATGTCGTTAGAGGTCTGTGAAGAAAGAGGTAACATGAATAGCTGTTTTAGTTGTGATGTAAAATGCAGTAAGAAAATGGGGATACTGAAGTTTTGAAAAGTTATATGACAAAGAAGGACCTCACCCATGGAAAAAGCTGTCAATTCATGAACTGTAAAATATCATAGCAGGTATATGAAAACAAAGTGAAATGAATTTGAATTCCAGAAAAAAATTTAATTTGAATGTTAGTTCTTTATTTATATTCTGTGTGACCATCGGCAAGTCATATTACTACTCTGAGTCTGCTTTCAAATATTTTAAATATATTAGATATAAATGTACTTCAGAAATAAATCCATGCACCTATGATCAATTAATCTATGACAAAGGAGGCAAGAATACACGATGGAGAAAAGTCAGTCTCTTCAATAAGTGGTGCTGGGAAAACTGGACCACTACATGTAAAAAAATGAAATTAGAACATTTTCTCACACCATATACAAAAATAAACTCTCAAAATGGATTAAAAACATACATGTAAGACTGGATAGTATAAAACTCTTTGAGAAAAACATAGGCAGAACAGTCTTCTACAAAAATCGCAGCAATATCTTTTTGGGTCCATCTCCTAGAGTAATGGAAATAAAAACAAAAATTAACAGATGGGACCTAATTAAACTTAAAAGGTTTTGCACAGCAAAGGAAACCATAAATAAAATGAAAAGACAGTCTACAGAATGGGAGAAAATATTTGCAAATCATGTGACCAACAATGGATTAATTTCCAAAATATACAAAGAGCTCAATCTGGATATACACCTCAATTTTAAAAGAAAACTGAAAAACAAACAACCCAATCAAAAAATGGGCAGAAGATCTAAATAGACATTTCTGAAAAGAAGACATACAGATGGCCCAAAGGAACATGAAAAAATGCTCAACATTGCTAACTATTAGAGAAATGCAAATTAAAACTACAATGAGGTATCACCTTACTTGCTATCATCAAAAAGTCTACAAATAATAGATGCTGGAGAGGCTGTGGAGAAGAAGGAACCCTCCTATACTGTTGGTGGGAATATAAATTGGTGCAACCATTATGGAGAATGATATGGAGATTCCTTAAAAAAACTAAAAATAGAGTTACCATATGATCCTACAATCCCACTCCTGGGCATATATCTGGATAAAATCATAATTCAAAAAATACATGCACTCTGTATTCATTGCAGCCTTATTTACAATAACCAAGACATGGAAGCAACCTAAATTCCATCGACAAATGAATGGATAAAGAAGTTGTGGTACATATATACAATGGAATATTACTCACCCATAAAAAGAACAAAATAATGCCATTTGCAGCAACATGGATGGACCTGGAGATTATCATACTAAGTGACATAGGTCAGACAGAGAAAGAAAAATATCATATGATATTGTTTATATGCGGAATCTAAAGAAAAAGATGATAAAAATGAACTTATTTACAAAACAGAAAGAGACTCACAGACTTAGAGAATGAAGTTATGGTTACCAAAGGGGAAGGTAGGGGAGAGGGATAAATTAGGAGGATATGAGTAACATACACATAGTACTATATATAAAATAGATAACCAACAAGTACAGGGAACTATATTCAATATTTTATAATAATCTATAAGGGAAAAGAATCTGAAAGAGAATATATATACATAAATATATGTATTATATATATAATGTATAAAATATAACCGAATCACTGTGCTGTACACCTGAAACTAATGACATTGTAAATCAACTATACTTCAATAAAAATGTACCACATTTTATTTGATTAATATTAAAATCAGATCATGGATGTTCAAGAAATGGGAGTTTTTATTATTATTTTATTTCCAGTATCATATAAAATAGAACCATGCTAAGAACTATGGACATTACAAAAGATATAAAAGTTATGAATTGTTTTGCACAACTTAAAATCTCCTTGTGGAGACTCAATGCAGATAAAACTTCGAATCCTATTTTAAAAATATGTTCAAGTATGTGACACTGTAAAGATGCCTGTAGTAGCACCTAGATCTTATCTTGAACATTCATTTTCTCTATAGACTACAGGAATCTGAAAAGGGGATATTTTCCCTTCTCCAAAGAGGAGAAAATTGGAGTTTAGAGACATGAGGTATTTTACATTTGGTCACATAACTATGAACTTGGGAGTCTAGGATTTGAACTAGAGACCATCTGCTTTCACAGCCTACCACTTTCCACTATAACATATGCCCCAAATAATTGTTTGTGTTTTGTTTTGTTTTTTAACATCTTTATTGGAGTATAATTGCTTTACAATAGTGTGCTAATTTCTGCTTTATAACAAAGTGAATCAGCTATACATATACATATATCCCCATATCTCCTCCCTCTTGCGTCTTCCTCCCACCCCCCCATCCCACCCCTCTAGGCGTTCACAAAGTACTGAGATGATCTCCCTGTGCTATGTGGCTGCTTATCACTACCTATCTATTTTACATTTGGTAGTGTATATATATCAATGATACTCTCTCACTTCGTCCCAGCTTACCCTTCCCCTTCCCCATGTCCTCAAGTCCATTCTTTACATTTGCATCTTTATTCCTATCCTGTCCCTAGGTTCTTCATAAGCAATTTTTTAGATTCCATATATATGTGTTAGCATATGATATTTGTATTTCTTGTTCTGACTTACTTCACTCTGTATGACAGACTCTTGGTCCATCCACCTCACTACAAATAACTCAATTTTGTTTCTTTTTATGGCTGAGTATCCGTTTATCCATTCATCTGTCATTATGTCCTGGCTATTGTAAATAGAGCTGTAATGAATATTGTGGTACACAACTCTTTTTGAATTATGGTTTTCTCACAGTATACGCCCAGTAGTGGGATTGCTGGGTTGTATGGTAGTTCTATTTTTAGATTTTCCAGGAACCTGCATAATATTCTCCATAGTGACTGTATCAATTTACATTCCCACCAACAGTGCAAGAGGGTTCCCTTTTCTCCACACCCTCTACAGCATTTACTGTTTGTAGATAGTTTGATAATAGCCATTCTGACCAGTGTTAGGTGATACCTCATTGTAGTTTTGATCGGCATTTCTCTCATGATTAGTGATATTGAGCATCCTTCCATGTGTTTGTTAGCAATCTGTATGTCGTCTTTGAAGAAATGTCTATTTAGGTCTTCTACACACTTTTGGATTGGGTTATCATTTTTTATCATATTGAGCTGCATGAGCTGCCTGTAAATTTTGGAGATTAATCCATTGTCAGTTGCTTTTTTGCAAGTAATTTCTCCCCTTCTGAGGGTTGTCTTTTTGTCTTGTTTATGGTTTCCTTTGCTGTGCAAAAGCTCTGAACTTTCATTAGGTCCCATTTGTTTATTTTTGTTTTTATTTCCATTTCTTTAGGAGGTGGGTCAAAAAGGATCTTGCAGTGATTTATGTCACAGAGTGTTCTGCCTATGTTTTCCTTCAAGAGTTTTATAGTGTCTGGCCTTATATTTAGGTCTTTAATCCGTTTTGAGTTTATTTTTGTGTATGGTGTTAGGAAGGGTTCTAATTTCATTCTTTTACATGTAGCTGTCCAGCTTTCCCAGCACCACTTATTAAGGAGTCTGTCTTTTCTCTATTGTATATTCTTGCCTACTTTAACAAAAATAAGGTGACCATATATGCATGGGTTTATCTCTGGGCTTTCTATCCTGTTCCATTGATCTATATTTCTGTTTTTGTGCCAGTACCATGCTGTCTTGATTACTATAGGTTTGTAATGTAGTCTGAAGTCAATGAGTCTGATTCCTCCAGCTCCTTTTTCTTTCTCAGGATTGCTTTGGCTATTTGGGGTCTTTTTTGTTTCCATACAAATTGTGAAAATTTTTGTTCTAGTCTTTGAAAAATGCCATTGGCAGTTTGATAGGGATTACATTGAATCTGTAGATTGTTCTGAGTAGTATGGTCGTTTTCATAATGTTGATTCTTCCAATTCAAGAACATGGTATATCTTCCTCTTTAATTTCTTTCATCAATGTCTTACAGTTTTCTGCATACAGGTCTTTTGTCTCCTTAGGTAGGTTTATTCCTAGGTATTTTATTCTTTTTGTTGCAATGGTAAATGTGAGTGTTTCCTTAATTTTTCTTTCAGAGTTTTCATCATTAGTGTATAGGAATGCAAGAGATTTCTGTACATTAATTTTGTATCCTGCTACTTTACCAAATTCATTGATTAGCTCTAGTAGTTTTCTGGTAGAGTTTTTAGGATTCCCTATGTATAGTATCATGTCATCTGCAAACAGTGACAGATTTAGTTCTTCTTTTTAGATTTGGATTCCTTTTATTTCTTTTTCTTCTCTGATTGCTGGGATTAAAACTTCCAAAACTATGTTAAAAAATAGTGGTGAGAGTGGGTAACCTTGTCTCGTTCCTGATCTTAGTGGAAATGATTTCAGTTTTTCACTATTGAGAACAATGTTGGCTGTGGGTTTGTCATATATGGTCTTTATTAGGTTGAGGTAAGTTCCCTCTATGCCTTCTTTCTGGAGGGTTTTTATCATAAATGGGTGTTGAATTTTGTTGAAAGCTTTTTCTGCCTCTATTGAGATGATCATATGGTTTTCATCCTTTAGTTAATATGGTGTATCCCATTGATTGATTTGTGTACATTGAAGAATCCTTGCATTCCTGTGATAAACCCCACTTGATCATGGTGTATGATCTTTTTAATGTGTTGTTGGATTCCGTTTGCTAGTACTTTGTTGAGGATTTTTGCATTTATATTCATCAGTGATATTGGCCTGTAGTTTTCTTTCTTTGTGACATCTTTGCCTGGTTTTGGTGTCAGGGTGATGGTGGTCTCATGAAATGAGTTTGGGAGTGTTCCTCATTCTGTTATATTTTGGAAGAGTTTGAGAAGGTTAAGTATTAGCTCTTCTCTAAATGTTTGATAGAATTCACCTATGGAGCCATCCAGCTTTTGTTTGTTGGAAGATTTTTAATCACATTCTCAATTTCAGTGCTTGTGATTGGTCTCTTTATATTTTCTATTTCTTCCTGGTTCAGTCTCAGAAGACTGTGATTTTCTAAGAATTTGTCCATTTCTTCCAGGTTGTCCATTTTATTGGCATAGAGTTGCTTGTAGTAATATTTCATGATCCTTGGTTTTTCTGCAGTGTCAGTTGTTCTCCTTTTTCATTTCTACTCCTATTGATTTGAGTCTTCTCCCTTTTTTTCTTGATGAGTCTGGCTGATGGTTTATCAATTTTGTCTATCTTCTCAAAGAACCAGCTTTTAGTTTTATTGATCTTTGCTATTGTTTCCATCATTTCTTTTTCATTTATTTCTTACCTGATCTTTATGATTTCTTTCCTTCTGCTAACTTTGGAGATTTTTTGTTATTATTTTTCTAATTGCTTTAGATGTAATTTTAGGTTGTTTATTTGAGATGTTTCTTCTTTCTTGAGGTAGGATTGTTTTGCTATAAACTTCACTCTTAGAACTGCTTTTGCTGCATCTATAGGTTTTGGGTCATCATGTTTTCATTGTCATTTGTTTCTAGGTATTTTCTGATTTCCACTTTGATTTCTTCAGTGATCTCTTGGTTATTAAGTATTGTATTGTTTAGCCTCCATGAGGTGTTTTTTTTTTTTTTTTTTTTTTTCGGTATGCCGACCTCTCACTGTTGTGGCTTCTCCTGTTGTGGAACACAGTATCCAGATGCGCAGGCTCAGTGACCATGGCTCATGGGCCCAGCCGCTCCGGGGCATGTGGGATCTTCCCGGACCAGGGCACGAACCCATGTCCCCTGCATTGGCAGGCGGACTCTCAACCACTGCACCACCAGGGGAGTCCAACGGGTTTGTAATTTTTACAGACTTTTTCCTGTAATTTTTATCTAGTGTCATAGCCTTATGATTGGAAAAGATACTTGATACAATTTTAATTTTCTTAAATTTACCAAGGCTTGATTTGTGACCCAAGATATGATCTATCCTGGAGAATATTGCATGAGCACTTGAGAAGAAAGTGTATTCTGTTGTTTTTGGGTGGAATGTCCGATAGATATCAATTAAGTCCATCTTGTTTAATGTATCATTTAAAGCTGGTTCTTCCTTATTTATTTTCATTTTGGGCGATCTGTCTATTTGTGAAAGTGTGGTGTGAAAGTCCCCTACTATGATTGTGTTACTGCTGATTTCCCCTTTTATGGCTGTTAGCATTTGCCTTATGTATTGAGGTGCTCCTATGTTGGGTGCATATATATTTATAATTGTTATATCTTCTTCTGGGATTGATCCCTTGATCATTATGTAGTGTCCTTCTTTGTCTCTTTTAATAGTCTTTATTTGAAAATCTATTTTTTTTTGATATGGGAATTACTACTCCAGCTTTCTTTTGATTTCCATTTGCATGTGATATCTTTTTCCATCCTCTCATTTTCAGTCTGTAGGTGTCCCTAGGTCTGAAGTGGGTCTCTTGTAGATAGCATATATATGGGTCTTGTTTTTGTATCCATTCAGAGGGAGTATGTCTTTTGGTTGGAGCATTTAAACCATTTACATTTAACTATAATCTCTTAAAATATTATGTCAGTCCCTTTCTTTTTCTCTTCTTCTTCTGGGACCCCTATAATTCGAATGTTGGTTCATTTAATGTTGTCCTAGAGGTCTCTGAGACTGTCGTCAATTTTTTTCATTCTTTATTCTTTATTCTGCTCTACAGTAGTTATTTGCACTCTTTTATCTTCCATGTCACTTATCAGTTCTTCTGTCTCAGTTATTCTGCTATTGATTCCATCTAGGGAATTTTTAATTTCATTTATTTTGTTGTTCATCATTGTT
Source organism: Grampus griseus (assembly GCF_964374135.1). NCBI lineage: Eukaryota > Metazoa > Chordata > Mammalia > Artiodactyla > Delphinidae > Grampus > Grampus griseus. The sequence goes on along the minus strand of NC_139012.1, from coordinate 52,793,502 downwards.
TGTTTGCTCTTTAGTTTTTCTATGTCCTTGTTAAACATTTCTTGTATTTTCTCCATCCTATTTCCAGGATTTTGGATCATCTTTACTATGATTATTCTGAATTCTTTTTCAGGTAGTTGCCTATTTCCTCTTCATTTATTTTGTCTGGTGAGTTTTTACCTTGTTCCTTCATCTACTGTGTGTTTCTCTGTCTTCTCATTTTGCTTAGCCTACTGTTTGGGGTCTCCTTTTTGCAGGCTGCAGGTTTATAATTCCCGTTGATTTTGGTGTCTGCCCCCAGTCGCTAAGGTTGGTTCAGTGGGTTGTGTAGGCCCCCTGGTGGAAGGAACTAGTGCCTGTGTTCTGTTGGATGAGGTTGGATCTTGTCTTTCTGGTGTGCAGGACTGTGTCTGGTGGTGTCTTTTAGGGTGTCTGTGACCTTATAATTTTATGCAGCCTCTCTGCTAATGGGTTGAGATATGTTCCTGTTGTGCTAATTGTTTGGCATGGGGTGTCCAGCACTGTAGTTGTTGGTTGTTGAGTGAAGCTGGGTCTTAATTTTGAGATGGAGATCTCTGGGAGAGCTTTCACCATTTGATATTACATGGAGCTTGGAAGTCTCTCATGGACCAATATCCTGAACTTGGCTTCCCCACCTCTGAGGCACAGGTCTGTCACCCGTGCAGAGTGTCAATACACTGTCAGCCACACAGCTCAGAAGGAAAGCAAGAAAATAAAAAAAATAAAGTTATTAAAATAAAAAATTATTAAAAAAATAAAAAGCAATAAAAAAGAAAGAAGAGAGAAACCAAGCCAAAAAAAAAAAAATAAATAAAAAAACAATGATAACAAGTAGTAAAAACTATCCAAAAAAAAGGAACAGACACACAGAACCCTAGAACAAATGGTAAAAGCAAAGCTATACAGACAAAATCATACAAAAAAAGTATACACATACACACTCACAATAAGAGAAAAAGGAAAAAGAATATATATACATCCTTGCTCCCAAAGTCCACTGCTTCAATTTTGGGATGATTTGTTGTCTATTCAGGTATTCTACAGAGGCAGAGTACATCAAGTTGATTTTGATGATTTAGTCAGATCCTCCTGAGGCTGCTGTGGGAAATTTCCCTTTCTCCTCTTTGTTCGCACAGCTCCTGGGGTTCAGCTTTGGATTGCCCCCGCCTCTGTGTGTAGGTCGCCTGAGGGCGCCTGTTCCTGCTCAGACAGGATGGGGTTAAAGTAGCAGTTGATTAGGGAGCTCTGGCTCACTCAGGCTGGGGGGAAGGAGGGGAACAGAATTCGGGACAAGCCTGTGGTGGCAGAGGCCGGCTTGACGTTGCAACAGCCTGAGGCACGCTGTGTGTTTTCCCGGGGAAGTTGTCCCTGGATCTTGGGGCCCTGGCAGTGGCGGGCTGCTCAGGCTTCCACAAGAGGAGGTGTGGATAGTGACCTGTGCTTGCACACAGGCTTCTTGGTGGCTGCTGCAGCAGCGTTAGCATCTCATGCCCATCTCTGGGGTCTGTGTTGATAGCCACGACGCACGCCCATCTCTGGAGCTTGTTTAGGTGGTGATCTGAATCCCCTCTCCTCGTGCACCTCAAAACAATGGTCTCTTGCCTCTTAGGCAGTTCCAAGCTTTTTCCCGGACTCCCTCCCGGCTAGCTGTGGTGCACTAGCCCCCTTCAGGCTGTGTTCACGCCGACAACCCCAGTGCTCTCCTTGCGCTCCGACCGAAGCCCGAGCCTCAGCTCCCAGCCCCGCCTGCCCCAGCGGGTGAGCAGACAACCTCTTGGGCTGGTGAGCGCCGGTCGGCACCGATCCTCTGTGCGAGAATCTCTCCGCTTTGCCCTCCACACCCCTGTTGTTGTGCTCTCCTCCGCGGCTCCAAAACTCCCCCCTCCGCCACCCGCAGTCTCCGCCTGCGAAGGGACTTCCTAGTGTGTGGAAACCTTTCCTCCTTCACAGCTCCCTCCCACTGGTGCAGGTCCCATCCTTATTCTTTTGTCTCTTTTTTTCTTTTTTCTTTTGCCCTACCCAGGTACATGGGGAGTTTCTTGCCTTTTGGGAGGTCTGAGGTCTTCTGCCAGCATTCAGTAGGTGTTCTGTAGGAGTTGTTCCACATGTAGATGTATTTCTGATGTTTTTGTGGGGAGGAAGGTGATCTCCACGTCTTACTCTTCCGCCATCTTGATGGCCTCTTTCTGTAGTTAAGTATTAATCTTTTCTGTCTAATATATTTGCACCTAAGTTTAAGCCCTTGTTTCCGCTCACATTCAGTTTTACAAAACACTTTCTAATTAGTCTCCACAACCTTAGTTTTCTCTCCATTTCCTCAATTCCTATTTATTGAGTAGTTAGTACACACCTGGAGTGGTTCTAGGTATTGTGGGTACAGAAGTTTCTCTGTCCCTGCTCTACTGCAGTTGTCACAGGCATGGGAGGCACACAACAAAGAAATAAACAGACATATATCCTATGGTAGGATAAGAGTGACATATACAAGTTGAGCAGGGCAAAAGCACTGAAAGTTAGATGAAAGTTATAATGGAATGGTTATTTATAATAAAGTTAAAGTGAATTAGAACAGACACTTGAAGGAGGCAGGAGAGTGAGTTGGGTATAAAACTGGGAAACAATATTCCCTGGAACAGGAATAGGAAGGCAGAGTGTGAGGATGCTCTGTGTGGTAAAAGAGCAGTGTGTGTGGAACAGAATTAGGGAGAGAGAGACAGAGAGAGAGCAGAGACAGAGAGAGAGAGATAAGAGGAGATAAAAATGAAGAGATAGTAGAGATAGTAGAGACTACACCAAGGTTCTCAAAGGTCAACATAAGGATTTTAGCTTTTCCTCTAAGTGAATTGAGAAGCCACTGCAAATTATTAATAATTAGAGAAGTGACATCAGGACTCTATTTTAGAAAAATCACTCTGTTTACTGTGTTTTCATCTAGAACACTGCTGGTCATCTTTTAAAGATACAATATCAATCAGACTACTTACTTAGTCATAAACCCACAGCACTTCCTCCTCACACCTCATTGGTTTCAGCTTCTATTTAGCAGCAGCAGTGGGACAGGGGTGGCAGTGGTAGTAATAGTCATAGTAATAGTCTCTACTCCATGACCACCTGCTCTAGAGATCTCTAGATCGATGGAGTATTTGATTTTTAATTTAATTCTCCCAGAGAACGCTTTACTTATTTCTAATGCAATATCCATTTATATCTCAATGGACAGTAATGTTCTATACAGTTTTGGAAATCCTTTTCAGTAGAATTAAAAAATGAAACTCTTTGACATTCAAGGCTTTGATATTGCTGCCACATTTGATTTCTCTCTTTGTGGATGGTCTTTTCTTTACCCACTTCCCACAAGTAAGTTTTATCAATTCTTCAAGCTTTGCTCAAGTCTTACTCTCCATTGGAAGTCTTACCTGATTTTTTTCATGGAAGTAACCTCCTTCTCTTATGATTTTCCATGATGTTGATTCATACATTTTTATGTCACTTAGCACTGATTATATTCTATCCTATACATGGTTAATTCTTTTTTATCCTTTATATGCAAGGATCCATGAGGGCAGGATAATCTACCTATGAGTCTCACATAATGACATAAACCTACTAGGAAATAAATACCTAAGCCAACAGTCAGCTTATTCTTATAAGGGTTATATCTATTCTGATTACATGTATCATTTATTTCCATGATTCAGTTGTAATCTCTTTTAAATAAAAACTTATGTTTGTCCCTTTAATATGTCCCCCATGTGTCCCACGTGGACATCTGTAAATTTCCCTTCAAGTCTTCAAAAGTTTATCAACTTAATGGTCAATTAATCCTCCGGGATGGAGAAATTTGCCAGTAGGTTAAAAGATTTAAATCATCCCTAGGGCTCCATTGTGAAAGAGAAATTTCTTAGCTTCAAAATGTTTGTGAAATGCCCCATGCACTGAGGAAAGATAGTGAGGCCAGACTCTCTAAAAAGCTGAGATGCCACAATTGGGGTCAAAAAGCTTAATCTTTCCTATCATATTTTTATTGCTCTGGCGTGCTTTGATACACTCCAGAGGGAACTGTCATTTTATCTTTCTTATTCCACAGGTCGGAAAACAGGCTGGTAGAGAGTACATTGAAGTAAGAGGAAGAGGTGAAATAAAACCTCCATTTTACTGAATCTTAGAAAATTACATGAAGGTGTAGTATCTTGATTATTCAATTGTAGAGATGTAGGTAAATTGCAGGAAAAATCAATTAATTATAACATACAAATTTATTTTTAACTTTGACATTTTTATAATGTTACTTCACTTATACAAATTGATACTGTACATCAAATAAGTTAGAAATCTAAACATAAAGTAATGTTTTCATAAATCTTTGTATCAGTTAATTAAGAAAAAAGTATAATCCAATAACGAAGCATTTTCCAATTTGCAAATAAACACAGGCGAATGATATGGAAAAATGTCAATACATGGTTTATGCAGACCAAAGCCAGATCATTTCATGTTCAAATATTATCTTACTATTTAAATTGTACATTATTATAATCTTACTATTTGCCCAAGGTAGGAGAGGGGACAGACCTAAATTTAGGAAAGAATGAAAGATTCAAGATTTCAGTCTAAAGCACAGATATAAGAGCCCAGATTAGACAGGAAAATGTATTCAAAGTTACATAGAGCAGGTGAGATTGACAAACAGTTTGGTCCAAGTAGTAAAATTATATTAATATGTCCTAGTAATGTTGGTCTGTCAAAATATTATGAATAACATTATTTTTCTTCTCCTTAGAATCATCGAGTTTACAATTCCAATAAGGGAAAAATAAGAGTTTGGCAAAAATTTGAGCAGCTTACTTTTTAAAAAAATCTAATGCAGATGCCTTAATGGTCTTTGAAGCAGGAAGGAAGGATAGAAGGTTTTCAATTTGATGGAAATAACATTAGCAATGAGTAATTTTATTAGAGTTACACAAAAGAAGAGATTGGCTGGGACATAGTTCAGAAAGTAATTGCAGTATTAAAAAAAATTTTTAAGGGAATGAAGAAAAGTCTTTAAACCTTTGGGTTTATTTATCTGATCTATGATAAGGCTACATCTAGAACTTGTTCCTCTTGAGCTGATAAAGTCTTTTTCATTTAGTTTGCAGGTATCTTGTTATCTATAATTCATTAAACTACTGCTTTGTAAATACAGTTGGCCCTCCATATCCTCAGGTTCCACATGCATGGATTCAATCCACCTTGGATCAAAAATATTTTTAAAAAAAATCTAGAATGTACCAAAAAGCAAAACTTTAGTTTGTTGCATGCTGGCAACATTTACGTAGCATTTACGTTGTATTAGGCATTATAAGTAATCTAAAGATAATTTAAATATATGGGAGGTTACGAATAGCCTATATGAGATTACTCCATTTTATATGAGACTTGAACATCCATGGATTTTGATTTCTATGGGGGGTCCTGAAGCCAATCTCCCATAGATGCCAAAGGATGACTCTTAAATAACTTTTCTTGAAAGCACTAGACAACAGAAATAATTCTTCTTTACAATAAAATTTATTGACTGCTTTTTTTTCTTTTAATTTTTGTTCATACTATCTCTCTGTTCTGAAAAAAACTAAAATACTAACTAAGTAAATAAAGTACCAGCCTTTCTCAGGGTAAAATGGGAAGCATAAAAAACAACTGAAGGTCCTGCATTTTCTTGTCATTTTTATGAAATGAAAATTTGTCACATTTATCCTTACAATTTTAGAAGATAAAATGTTACTTTGGTATGTCCAAAGAAACTCTTTATAAAATAACTTGCTTTTTAATATTATTGTTTAGAGATTTGCATTGAGTTCTAGAATGACAGCATGATATTCACCTTGCAGACTTCTCTTTAAAGCCTATAGTAATCCTAACTTAAAACGAGACTGAGGGCTTCCCTGGTGGCGCAGTGGTTGAGAGTCCACCTGCCGATGCAGGGGACACGGGTTTGTGCCCCAGTCCGGGAAGATCCCACATGCCGCAAAGCGGCTGGGCCCATAAGCCACGGCCGCTGAGCCTGCGCATCTGGAACCTGTGCTCCGCAATGGGAGAGGCCCGCGTACCGCAAAAACAAAAACAAAAAAAAAGAAAAAAAAAAAAAAAAGGAGACTGAAATTAGAGAAAGATAATGATGTTTTAAATGTTTTTCTAACATTTAAAATGTTTAAATGTTTTTCTAAATGTTTTTGTAGTTATTCAAAAGTGGATATTCCCTTATTTTCAATTTTGAAACAAAGTATTTTAAAAATATTAAAAAGATGTAACTTTTGATGAAAATTACTTTTTGCCAGTATTATAAAAATATTATCTATACTAAGAAGTTTTTTATCAGGTAAGATGAGCCTCTTTTTATCTGCAGCAGTAACAGTTATCTGGCCTTGAATTAAATTCATGGCAACTACAGAGCATTACAGTCTAGATGAGCATATAACTCTAGTGTTGGACCTAAGTCCTCACCTTTGCTGGAGAAGCTTAGATTAGAATTGTTTATCTAGAAGAGTGTGGAGTGGGAGGATTAAAGTGTTCATACATTGTTCTAGCATATGCAAAGGCTTTTTCATCCTCTGTTTATGAAACAGTGTATGGAGAACTGAAATTTAATGAAACATAAAGGAAGTAAGTCAATTATGAGACTTTGAGCCTATGAAAGGTCAAATAGATGTAGTGGATCAGGTCAAACAAGCAAATAGCACATCCACACTCAACGATTGAGCTTCCTGATATACAAAGCACTGTCCAGGGTGCTGAGGACAATCACAGATGCACAGACCATTCTCCCTGCCCTTAGAAAGCTTTAAAATTGTTCAGGGAAATGATACTCATAGAGCATTAAAATCCAAAACAGTATAAATATCAAAGATGTATTTAAAAGACATATAAAATAGATTTTTGCATATGAACAGTGAAAGCATATAGCTTATGGTAGCATCTTCTGAAACAAAAGGGATGTCAAATGTAATTCTAAACACTTAGAATTTTCACTTTAAATTCCTTTTTTTTTTTTTTTTTTGGTGGAATGAAACAAAAGTTGCCTTCTAGATGTTTAACACTCTCCATCATTTTTTAGTGCTGTACTTCATCATCATCAACTTGTTTTCCTTTCAATTTACTAAGGCTTGTCTGGTTTTCAAGTCCCTAAAGGAAAAATGAGTAGATGATTATGCTATTTGGAACAATTCAACAGTGACAGGGTAACTAATGGCTTGAAAGAGTTAATTAATCCTGTTCTCTGATGTGCTTTCCTATTCCTAAAGTGTTGTTTGGATTTAAGTATGTCTCACTATACGATTTTATTCATTTAGGAAATAGTTTGAGAGGACTCATGCTTAAAATCTTTTTAAGCAGGCATGTATGAAAGGGAAAAATACTGATACAAGAAAGGCCATGATTAAGCACAGAAGACATAATGAAGACAATCAAGAAAATTTCAAAAACCTATCATATCCTCTGTGAAAATTGTGTTCTGAAATCCCTTCAACTGTATCCAGAAATATGGACAGACTTTAGAATATAAGCACTGGAATAAAGTAGAATGACGGAGAATTGAAGAGAACAATTTTTGTCTCTCTCATCTCTTCTATGACAAGAGACATATGATATTTTGTTTGTGGTCACACAAGATGTTTCAAATGATCTTGTGAGAGAGCATTTTAATCTCTCTCTCTGCATTCAGCACTACATTTGGTATTTTATGTTGTTTTGTTTCAAGTGATCCCCCAATGTAGGGAAAAGGCTAAAAGAATAGCATTTTAGTTGAGAAGCACAAGGTGGTTTTAATGCTTCCTTTCACTGGCTTTCAGTGGACACTAAAATCTGTTGAAAACCATTTACCAAGAGGGCTACTCTTTGGAGAAGCAAATTTTTGAGGGAAATTAAAAAATGTTTTTAAAATTTTATTTCACCCAGAAAATTAAATGTAGATCAAGTGTTATGCCAGTAATGGATCTGTTTTCTGTTCTTTTCTCCTTGGAGTCAAGTATTTAGTTCTGTGTTTCCTATATTGAAAGACACCACACCGAGCAAGAATAGCAGTTATCTTTTGCATTTAGTGTGAATTGAAAAGGGAATTTTAAAAAATCAGTTTTTTTAGAGTTACATGTAATTTTAGACTAAAATAATTTTATTCACCTTGATCACCTACCTTGTTAAATGAATTGAAACACAGATAATTTTGAAATTCTTTAATACTTTAAAAGTTTATTCAGAAGGCAAAAATGTTATTATACTAAACATAAGGATTTGTTTTACTTTGGAGCCAGACTGGCTGTAAATCCTAGCTATGCCATGTTCTGCGATCTTGGGCAGTTTTCCTAAATACCTGTGACTGCTTTGTGACTAAAAAACTAAAAGATCCTGCATGCCGCAACTAAGACCTGGTGCAGCCAAATAAATAAATGGAAATAATAAAAACAACTATCTCACACTTTCTTGTATGAAGATTAAATGAGTGTGAGTGTGTATGTGAGAGAGAGACAGAGACAGAGAAAAAGGTATGTTAAAAAAGAGAATATAGGGGCTTCCCTGGTGGCACAGTGGTTGAGAGTCCGCCTGCCGATGCAGGGGACGCAGGTTTGTGCCCCGGTCCAGGAAGATCCCACTTGCCGAGGAGCGGCTGGGCCCATGAGCCATGGCCACTGAGCCTGCGCGTCCGGAGCCTGTGCTCCACAACGGGAGAGGCCACAACAGTGAGAGGCCCGTGTACTGCAAAAAAAAAAAAAAAAAAAGAATTTATAAGAATACAAAGACAGAGTAAGCTGTAATCAAATATTACTTTTATTAAAACCCTATAAAAAGCATTCCTTCATAATATGAATTAAATATAATACAATTGAGATTGTCTATTGTTCTTCAAAGGAGGCTTATTCTGGTTTCTGGTCATTTGAATAATCTCTTAACAATGTAATTCCTTATTCTATAAATTTGAATTTTTTTTATTCTTCACTTCTAGCAGTATGTTCTGGGATTATTATACTATATTTATATAGATATACGCATAAACATATACTATTATATTTTTTACAAAAATGAAGCATTTCTATTTCCAAAATATACAAACAGCTCATACAATTCAATATCAAAAAAACAACCTAATCAAAAATTGGGCAGAAGACCTAAACAAACATTTCTCCAAAGAAGACACACAAATGGCCAACAGGCAAATGAAAAGATGTTCAACATCATTAATTATTAGAGAAATGCAAATCAAAACCACAATGAGATATCACCTCACACTTGTTAGAATGGCTGTCATCAAAATGTCTACAAATAATAAATGCTGGAAAGGTTGTGGAGAAAAGGGAACCCTCTAACACTGTTGGTGGGAATGTAAATTGGTACAACCATCATGGAGAACAGTATAGAGGTTCCTTAAAAAACTAAAAGTAGAGCTACAATATGATCCAGCAATCACACTCCTGGGCATATACTGAGAAAAGATGAAAACTAATTCTAAAATATACGTGCACCCCAATGTTCATAGTAGCACTACTCACAATAGCCAAGACATGGAAGCAACCTAAGTATCCAATGACAGATTAATGGATTAAGATGTGTTCTATATAAATATACACAATGGAATATTACTCAGCCATAAAAAATGAAATATTGTCATTTGAAGAAACATGGGTGGACCTAGAGAATACCATACTAAGTGAAGTAAGTCAGACAGATAAAGACATATATTATATGATATCACTTATATGTGGAACCTAAAAACTAATACAAATGAATTTATTTACAGAACAGAAACAGACTCACAGATATAGAAAACAAACTTATGGTTACCAAGGAGAACCAAGTGGCAAGAGGGATAAATTAGGAATATGGTATCAACAGATACACACTAGTATGTAGAAAGCTGATAAGCAACAGGGATTTACTGTATAGCACAGGGAACAATATTCAATAACTTGTAATAACCCATAATGGAAAATAATCTGAAAAAATAATATATATATGTGTATAACTGAATCACTTTGCTGTACACCTGAAATTAACACAATATTGTGAATCAACTATATTTCATTTAAGAAAAATGAAGCACTTTTTTGGCATTAGTCTATATCTTGATATTTTTATTCAATATCAGTATCAATTTATATACATTTTCCCTATTGCTGGATAACATTAGCAGTTTAAACAGTGCATTTTTATGATTGTACAACTTCTATAGGTCAGAAGTATAGGTCTGGCTTGACTGGGTCCTCTACTATTGGGAATATTCAAGATGTTGCTGGGGCTATGATCTCATCTCAGACTGAAGATCCTCTTCCAAGCCCATGTGCTTGTTAGTGGAGTCCAGTCCTTGCTGCTGTATGTCTCATGGTTGCTCTTTTCTTCAAGACCAACAAGAGAATCTGATTTCTCTCATCTCTTGACCCTCTTTAAAAGATTTCACCTGATTAAGTCAGGCCCACCAAGGATAATCTCCCTTTGATTGACTTAAAATCAACTAATCAGGGACTTTAATTACACCTGCAAAATCCCTTCACCTTTACCATATGATGATGTAACTTATTGTTGCTTCATTGACTATTGAATCTGTCACTCTGTTCTGACTCAGATTGTTTTTTTCAATTTTGATTTAGGTTTTTGCTTGTCTCAACACACAGAAGTATGCAACTTAAAACACTGTTAAAACATGTGTGCACCATTGTGAAATGTAAGGCAAGACTCAGGGGTGTGTGTTTATCATGGAGTAAAATTTGTACAACTCTCCACCATGATATATGATAACCTATCTTGTGTGTCTGAGTAAACCATATATCTGAATAAACAATTCTCCTACCACCAAGATCTGGCTGTATGCATTTTATCAGATTCAGTTCTTTCAACTGTCATTTAAAATTTTAGTTGAAATGGTCTATATTTTCATTAATAGTCACCATACTTTTATTTATCTTTTAGACCTATTTATCATAGATATTGTAAAGTCCTTTGTTGCTACTTGTAAAATTTCTGCCACTGCAGATTCTACCTACTTTTTCTCCCCCTTGAATATTGGTTATTAGATCCTGTACATTCAAATGACTACTAAGCTTATAATGAATTATAGACATTATGATTAAATGGATCATAGAGAGTCCAGTGATTTTTCTTCAGAGTGGGTCCACCCTTTCTTTTATTAGGCAGATAGAATGAGGAGTTGATCACTTTAACCCAAGCAAGAACTAAAGTAGTTTAAGGCTGATTTTAAATTTTGATAAGATTTAGTTAACTTTTGGCACTCTTCTGCTTCTAGGGCTCAGACTTTCACAGCTTGAAATTGCTTATTTTGCTGTTCCTTAGTACTCACGCATTCTACCCTCCTTTTAACAGGTTGTTAGATTAGCTCCAGCATTCTTCCCAAAACCACTATGATATTTGCCAAACATCTCGAGGATTATACTGGATATATGTTCATGTAGCTACCTAAAGCACTGCTGATTTTTTTTCTGATCCAGTTTTGCCTTCTTCCTGGGACCCACTCAGATATTCTGCCTCCTACCTACACATAGAATTGACATAGAATTGGTAAATTTCCCTTATTAAAAGGCAAGTATACATATAGCTGATTCACTTTGTTATACAGCAGAAACTATCACAACATTGTAAAGCAATTATACTCTAATAAATTTGTTAAAAAAAAAACTATGTGAGAAGAAAGGAAATAATAAAGATCAGTGTGTATATCAATGACTCAATACATTAGAAACAGAAAAACTGTATAGAAAATCAAAGAAACCAAAACATGCTTCCTCAAGAAGATAAACCTATAACCAGACTTACTAGGGAGAAAAAAAAAAAAAAAAGAACAGATTACCAATACCAAAATTGAGGGAAATGACATCACTAGAAATTCCATGATGTAAAAAGAATAATAAATAAATAATATGAATAAATTTGATGTTAGATAAAATGGACAAATTCCTTCAAAGACAGAAACTATCAAAGCTCACTTAAAAAGCAATATTTAATGTGAAAAACAATATATCTACTAAAGGAACTGAACTTGTTGTTTACAAACTTCCCACATAAAAGACTCTTCATCCAGATAGTTTGACTTGTGAATTCTACCAATTATTTAGGAAGAAGTAATTCTGATTCTACACAAATTCATCCAGAAAACTTAAGGAAATCCAATACTATGACCAAAAACATTAGTGGAAAAGAAAATAACACATACCAGTCAGAATGGTCATCATCAAAAAATCTACAAATAATAAATGCTAGAAAGGGTGTGGAGAAAAGGGAACCCTCTTACACTGTTGAAATGTAAATCGGTGCAGCCACTATTGAGAACAGTATGGCGGTTCCTTTAAAAACTAAAAGTAGAGTTACCATATGATCCTTCAATCCCACTCCTGGACACATATCTGGAAAAAAATACATACACCCCAGTAGGACATAGCAGCACTATTTACAATAGCTGCTAAGACATGGAAGCAACCTAACTGTCCATCAATAGATGAATAGATAAAGAAGATGTGGTATATATATATATACACAATGGAATACTACTCAGCCATAAAAAAGAATGAAATAATGCCATTTGCAGCAACATAGATGGACCTAGAGATTATCATACTAAGTGAAGTAAGTCAGACAGAGAAAGACAAACATCATATGAGATCACTGGCATGTGGAATCTAAAAAAGAATACAAAGGGACTTATTTACAAAACAGAAATAGACTCACAGACATAGAAAACAAACTTATGGCTACAAAAGGGGAAAGGTAAGGGGAAAGATAAATTAGGAATTTGGGATTAACAGATACACACTACTGTATGTAAAATAGACAACCAAGGAGGACCTACTGTATAGCATAGGGAACTATATTCAATATCTTGTAATAAATTATAATGGAAAAGAATGTGAAAAAGAAAAGAAAAATATGTATAAAAAAAGGTAAGTGGAAATTTTCAGTTCAATTCTAAATGATTCTGTTCTCATTGGAATTGTAATTCCTTGTCTTCCATTTTTTCATAGTTTTCTGATGTCTTCAAAAATATAATTTCTGTGATTATCTAGCATTTCTGGCTATTCTCTGTGGGACCGTTAGCTAGCAATGGACTACTCAGTCCAACTTAGAAATAAAATTCTTCTTTAAAAATATAGATAGATAGATAGATAGATAGATAGATAGATAGATAGATAGATAGATAGATAGATAGACAGACATATCTTCCTGAGGAATGACAAATTTGAGTACAGGTTTATAGATCATTTGAGTATACACTTTAGTGAAATATTTTTTTGTCTTTTCTGTTGTGCTGCATCTTTTTCATTGATTTGTATTAATTTGTTGTAGGATCTTTTCCCACTCTGCCATTTTATGAGTAGTGTTCTAATTTTAACATCATCCAATTATTTGACTTCTAAGAGTAGAATTTTTGTCCTGTTCAAGATTCTTTACATACTACACGGTTACTAGATATTCTCTGGTTTTCTTCTAAAAGGTTTATTCTTTTTATTTTTCATATTTTTATCTGAAATCCATCTGGAATTTACTTTGGTGTACAATGTGAAGTATCAATAGTCATTTTGTTGCATGTATGTATGAACTTTGCCATGATCTCCAGCTCCACACTACTCTGGGCCCTCAGAAAAGAGATCAAGCTCCCTGCCAAACCAACCAGTCCATCTTTATTACAGAACAGCTGGTCTCTGGAAGTCATGTCCCTGGTCCAGGTGTTGCTGTATTCCTTGCATCTGGAGGTCATTCCTTGCTCCACACAGCAAGAGACAGAGTATCTTATTCTTCATCAAAGTCTAAAGGCTTTGGTGAAGACTTCAAATCCATCTCCAAGATTCAGGCAGAATAGCCTAGAAACCTGGCAAAATGGGCCAACTTCAGAGCAGGAACGGAACCCTCCTGAGGATTAATTGAGCCACCCTCCTAAGGTCTGGACCTTCTACCAAGAGACAATTACCCAAGGCGAAAAGCCAAGTGGCCTAGGCAACTCTGGATACCCTGTGGGCCTGCAAGCTCTGTGCTGGTTTTAGACTGTAATTTTCCATGCTTCCATCAGAGAACACCCTAAGCCAACAGGTCTCAGACTGCATGCGGCTAGGATAAGGTGAAGGGAGTGTTTTTTCTGAACTTACCAGAGTTTAAAAGATTTCCACTAGATTGCTCATCAATTTGAACTGTCCCCGGGGAGAAGGGAACAAGGCCAAATTCCCTCACTATCTATCCTGTGTTGAGTAAACATTGCTGCTGCTTCATGGAAAAAAAAAAAAGGTAAAATGTAGGGGTTATTAGATAACCAAAAATTCCTTCACCACCGACTGAGATTATCACCAACAAATCTTCATTAAAGATACTCTAAGAAATGTACTTAAAAATTTTGTTTTCAAAATTTATATTCTTTTTTTTTTTTTTTTTTTTGTGGTACGTGGGCCTCTCACTGTTGTGGCCTCTCCCATTGCAGAGCACAGGCTCCGGATGCACAGGCTCAGCGGCCATGGCTCACGGGCCCAGCCGCTCTGCGGCATGTGGGATCTTCCCAGACCGGGGCATGAACCTGAGTGCCCTGCATCGGCAGGCGGACTCTCAACCACTGCACCACCAGGGAAGCCCCAAAATTTATATTCTTATTTTATTTTTTGTGTTAATACTCCTCTATTGTGTCACTGATGTTTACTCTTATCTATCTAAACACACTTGAAAACTTCATTTTTTTCTATCAAAATATGTTATTCGTCATGGCCTGTATCCTCCCCACAAAAGGACAATAATGTTCTCTTCTCCCCCCTTCTTGCAAGCATCTTGACTTTTATACCTAGATTGTCAATTACTTTGCATTATGAGTTAATATTGATTTAGAATTAACTCAATATATTGTTGCTATCTGTCGGTAATATTATTTCTTATAGTTCACAATTTTTATCTTGATTTTTTTTTTCTTAGTTTTGCTGTAGGGAAAATTGTAGTAAGTCTCCTAGGGAAAGTCATAGGTTAATTTTGTTTTTACTCTTAAACACTGACCCTAGTTTGGCTGAGTACAGAAAACTGTATTCAGCATCTTTTTTACTTTATACCTTCAGTGATACTACTGCATTGTTTTCTAGAATCAAGCACTGCATGTGAGAATTTCCACATTTTCACTTTTTTTCTTTCAAAAAAAAAGAGCTTCATTCTTGATTTGCTTTGGGATATATTTTGTATTGCGATCTGGGTATGTCTTTTACGTTCTACTTTTACATCTACTTAACACTCAGAGTAGCCGTTCCATAATGAAGTCTCATGAACCATGTCAAATATAGGAAACTTTCTTCTATAATTTCCTTGTCATTAGTTGCTTCTCAATTTCATCTTATCTGCATTTTTTATGCTGCTATAAGTACTATCAATCTATGTATTGACTCTGCTTTAAACATAATTTCCATATTTTTTACTTTTTTGCATCATATCCTGCATGATTAATTTTTTATTTTAGATTGTCAAAATTATCTTAACTATGTTCATTATGTTGCCTTTAAATTATTATTACTCATATTTTTATTTAGCAATTTTTAAATTTTGCTTCATTTACTTCAGTAAAAATCCTCTTCAGTACAGCTTTCTTACCAAGTCTAAGCGTACAGTTTTAACACCTTCAAATATTTAACATAAATGAGTAAATAAAGAGAAAAATAAATAACAAGTGGAAATATTAAAAGAGATGATCCCCCCCATGAAATAAACTTAATATAGTATACAGGCAAGATCTTAAAATAAATTTCTCCATGGTTTAAAAATGCTTAATGTGAATACAATGAAAGCTTGTATAAAAGTACCTAATACAGTGTTTAAGCAGGAAGTGGGTATTCAAAACATTTTATTTATTACATGAGTTAGAGCTGTTTAATAATCTACTTTCTCATATAGAAGATTATTTCTTATCTCTAGTAAAGTTTTGAAGACACTGACCAAATAAACAAATATTTTTATAGAAACTAACCTACATGGCCTCTGAGTTCCCTAAAAATTATATCAGTCATGTAAGTGGCTAGTTTTATATGTGATTAAAAGCTAGTTCCAAAAAACTTTAAATGATTGCATGTAATATTAGCTTGATGTTAATTGATACTGTTCTTTAGTGTATATGCAATTAT
Source organism: Grampus griseus (assembly GCF_964374135.1). Classification (NCBI taxonomy): domain Eukaryota; kingdom Metazoa; phylum Chordata; class Mammalia; order Artiodactyla; family Delphinidae; genus Grampus; species Grampus griseus. Next base: position 52,777,396 of record NC_139012.1, on the reverse strand, counting down.
GACAGTAGTTGTTTATTATCTAATTTACCTAACATATCAATATTATATTGATCTTTAAGAAGTTCTTTTATGAAATTTTTACTGAAATCACAATTATTGTCATCAACTTCACCATTATCAATTTTTATCTGAGTCACATGTTTGCTCTGTGCTTTTGGAATCAAACCAAACAGGGAGATATATTTCTGCCTCTAAAAAGATAACAACCAGAGTTCTAATAGTGACAAAAATACATTCATGAAACTGTAGGGCATAGGACTGAAGGAAATGCAATACAAAAGCTCAGGAAAAGGAGTATTTTCTTTCTTTCAGGAAGGATAAAATGGAAATTCCAGTGAAATGCAATGGACTTTAATTCTATGATGATTCAATGGTAATTATGTTTATAAAAAATGATCCTAAAATACTAAGAAGTTCTCATGTCTTCTGAATATTAAAGGACCTTTTTTTAAAATTTTAACTTAGTTCTAGTATTCAGTACATTTAAAATACTTTAAAAATTTCTTTGAGATTTTGTTATTTAAAATATTTGACTCAGGACATACTCCATTCTCTCACCATGGTCAACAACCAAGTGTTTGGAGAAAAGAAAGTGAAAAATAGAGAAAATAGGAGAAGATTTTCAATTTGGCTATATTTTATCAAGTAGTGTCTCTATGATTTTGGATGATTTGTTGTATTTTTTCTTCTAACCTCAAACCATATTTGTGGTAAAACCACATAAAGTCAAATTCATTTAAGTTACTTGGGCTATTCAAATTTTGTTTTCCTTTACTTATTTGTTCACCTAGTCAAATAATTGTTTTTGATACATTCTTAATATTTCTTCCTATGTGTTTTTTATTACGCCTTTTATCTCCCCCCTCCCCACCACACACACACACCCACACACACATTAGGATGAAGAGGAAGTACTCTGCTCTGTGGATACATTTTCTTTTCTTTTCTTTCTTTCTTTCTTTTTTTTTTTTTTAAACTAACACAACATTGTGGATACATTTTATAAGACTTGTATTTTCTTTAGAGAATCCAACAGACTTCACAATGTTCTCCTCCCTCTTTGATAACAAAATGAACAAAATGACAGACTAGTTAAAAGTACAGGATGAAAAAGGCCTTCACTCCTTGTGTTGCTCCTTTCTATTGAGACAGGAAAGATGTGGTTTCCTCAGTGCACTATTCTCAGTAGCATTTGGGTTGTCTTTGCAATCAGTTGTCTTTGTTTTGCATTTTTTGACAGCAGTGCATTATATGGAGAGATAGACTTAGTTCTAATTCCTTACCCTTTCTCCAAGTTTTATAACTAAATAACCTTTTAAATAAAATATTGCAACAGTCCTGCATTTTGAGGATGAAAGCGCTGTTTTCTAAAAGGTCAATTCAATCTGGGAAATGTTTTCAGTTTAGACAATACATTATAAACTGTAGAAACCTGTGGCAATTTTCAGCACCACTAACAGGAAATAAATTTCAGTCATTCACAGTAAGATGGCAATGTGGTGACATTTGAAGCCTGGACATGGGCTCTCACATTCATTGTATGTGACTGACTGCTGTGCAGCAGGGGCCTTTTTCCAACTGCTGGATGAATTTCAGATATAAATGAAAAAGATGATCTGAACACTTCACAAAATGAGTGAGACCCCATCATCTGAGTGACAATATTCTTTTATAGCAGACAAGGATTAAAATACATCAAATTAATAAATCCCTGGGAAACAAATAATCTCATGTTTGCTGAACAGTTGTATCTTCTAGTAGCTATTATCTTTGAATTACAGTGAGCCACTATCTTTGTTTCATTTTCCAGATATATGTCCTTGTCCATCAAAAACTATGGCAGTTGCACTACACAGTCAAGCAATAAATTTATGAAACATTTCTCTGAAGTGCATGCTTGTTTCATAATCCCGATTCCATATCTTTATTTACTTCAAAATATATGGAACTGTCAGCACGAGGGTCAGAAGATTACAACACTTTCTTTGTTTCTTTGCCAGTGCTTTTATTTGACTTGAAAAATAAGCTGCAGCACCAAGGGAGTGATGAAATAAAGGATATATAGAGTCACAATGGCATAAAAATGGTAAACACAGATACACTGTAAGAAAGATCATCGTATCAAATCATTAAAAAAAATGTTTACTTCAGTAACTCACATGCCAACTTTATTAAAAATTCTAGGAAATCCAAAATGATAAGCAAGAGCTTTAACATAAACAGAAAAAGCTCCTCTTCTCTCTGAAATTTCTCATGGTATCATCTGGCTTTTGACCTTAAGACCTCGTGTACCATGAATGCAATTCTCTATTGTAGTCCATGATGGATTTGTTTAGCATTTTTAATCTACATGCACTTAAAAACAGCAAACCTCATAGGACATCATATTTTGTAAAAGGCTGTGATTCACCTGGAAAAGTTATAAATAAATAAGTTGGCATTTTTTATTCAAGAGAAGCACCTCACAAAAACCAACAAAAGGCATATACAGGTAGGTATTGACAACATATTCTTATTATAGAGCACTCTGACTTGGAATTACTTACAGTTTTAGAATTCAAAATATCCTTTAGCTTAATTCTATCAATTAAGATAGCATGTCTCTTTATTTCCTTGCTATATAAGCTATTGTATGAATTAAATATGTTGAGATCAATTTTAATTACATGATACATTTCCAGAGATGATAGAAACATATCAGTTCTACATTTCTATGATTAATCTCTATAAATATTTTCGGAGGCTATTAGAGGATATTTCTGGTTGATTTTTATTATTTGATTTTTAAAATATCACTGGTGGGACTTCCCTGGCCGTCCAGTGGTTAAGACTCTATGCTTCCATGGCAGGACACACAGGTTTGATTCTTGGTTGGTTGACTAAGATCCTGCATGCCGCACAGCATGGCCAAAAAAAAAGTTTCCAAAAAAAAAAAAAGTAAATAAATTTAAAAAAATAAAATACTACTATTATCCATATTCTACAAATGTGGAATTATGGCTTCTGATTTTCCATTTCAAATATAAATCTATATAATATTTTTCCCAATCTTTTATTTATCTCTACAATTATTTCAGGATGTTGGCTTCAGAAATTCACCACGGATTTACATAACAATAGTGAATACACTAAATATCCTTCAAACTCCTCTAATAACTTACCAGCATTTCTCTAGGACCAAGGGGAGTTATTCAATTTCTTGGAGCATTGGTTTGTATAGAGCCTGGTTTGTAACCTTATTACGTGGTTTCTCCACTCATATTATGTTCCATGTCTTTGGGAATTTCAGGTCAGAGCTTCACTGATAATATTTTCTGAGCAAAATGCAATTGGTTTAGGGACAGCTCTCTGCTCCAAATTAATCATGACTTTTTTTTTTTTTACCAATTTACTCCATTTTTACTAATCTGTTATATTATTCCCTGTAGCTTAGTCTTATCATTTTAAAATTTCTGGTTTGCTATGGTCTGAATTTTTGTGTCACCCCAAAATTCATATTAACATTAAACATTAATCTTAATCATATTAACATTAAACCTAATGCCCAAGGTCATGGCATTAGGAGGTGAGGCTTTTTGGAGATGATTGGGTCATGAGGGTAGAGCCCTCATGAATGGGGGTAGAGCTCCCTTCTATAAGAAGAGGCCTAAGATAGGTTCCTTGCCCCCTTCTGCTATGTGAGAACACAAGGAAAAATCTGTGGCCGAAAAGAAAGCCCTCATTTGACTGTGCTGGCCCCCTGATCTCTGACTTCCAGCCTCTAGAACTCTGAGAAATAAATTTCTGTTATAGTTAAGTCACCCACTCTACAGTTTTTGTCACAGCATCCTTAATGGACTAAGACACAGTTGTTTTGGCTATGCATTTAATACTTAATAATAGGTAAGGAGAATTAATGACTCTTATTTCCCCTCTACCATGTCCCATCTTCTATCACCTGACCTTTCAAATCTCAATAAGTGGTATCACCCTTTGCCCATAAGACCATCTTTTATTTTGCCCTTCCCTCATACCCCATATCTAATTCAACAGTAAGTTCTTTAGAATTTGCTTCCAAACTATATACTAAATTTTATTCCTACCACTCCGTGGTACAAGACACCACCATTTCTCTTCCAAATGTCTGCAGTAGCAATTAGAAGAACTAAAAATTTTAAATTGTTAATTCCACTCTCAACATTTTATTAGTGTTCTTGCCACTATTCAGGTCTCTGTAATTTCAAGATCCTCTAAGCTTTCATATTTAAAACTCTCTTCTCTTCCAATAATATATTAAAAAGTAGCATATTCCTCCTTATATATTATTTTAATGTTATCGCTACTAAGAACCTTACTCCTGCTTCTTTACTACATTGTCTGCACATTTGTTTGGGTTTTAAGAAATTGAATCTCACCTCCAGCTACCGGGACAATCTGGTTTTCCATTACTCTACAATATAAATTATATGATCTAGTCTTTAAAATAATATTTTTCACAACCCTTGAATATTCTGTATAAATTCTATATCCAGTTCTTTTTTCATGGTTATATTAATTAAGGTATAGGCTTTGCTGCAGTGACAGAGAACTAAAATATATAAAATATAAACATTTATTTTCTTCTCTTGCTGTGTTGGTTTGGTGGCTTCGTGGATTAAGGTGTTTCACCACCATGCTTGCATTCCTGCCAATGTTAAAGAAAAAGGGAAGTGGAGGTCATGCACCTTATCTTTAATGGCATAACCCAGCAGCCATACATGCTCTTTGCTTGTAAATCTCACTGGCCAAAGCATAGTAAGATTATAAACATATACATAATTGTTTTTTCACAAAAATTCAAGTATTATTTTCCAACCTTTGGGTCCACCCTTTCATCCCATCTCTCCAGTGCTCTGTGATGTGAAACAGCCTGATCAGTATTAAATTTTCTGTCCCACCTCATACCCCAAGTTTAGGGCTCAAACTTTCCCTCTGCTAGTTATAACTTAACCATCTGCTTTCCTTAGCTTCTGGTATTTTGTAGATACCTTTAAATCATTTATGTTATTTCTCATTCTTATAATTCTTGAAGGTTTGAAATCTTTCAAATCATTTTTTATGTATTTTGTGGCATTTTGTGAGGGAAAATAATTCATAATAATTGATTAGCCATATAAGAAACCAACTATTCAATTATTTATTCATTCACTGAGCAGTTATTACAGGCAAACTACCGTGATAGATGCTTGTAGTACTTACAGTAAATATAATTGTTTCCCACCATAAACTCACTATTTTAGCGACTAGTACTTACCAGAGCAATTTTTCCCCTGAGGAAATATTACACCTTGAGACAATCTCAGAGGTCAAGTGGTTTCTGTATAAGCAATTTATATACAGTGAATTTCGTATTTGCAAGCTTTAACATTTTAAAATACAGGAAGATCCTGCCATTTGGGGAAATAAGTCTTTTTTCTTACTTTGTAAAGTCATCTTAGTCAAAAGAGTGAAAGGACTATCAAAACATTGGCACAAAAAGTGAGATAAACAGAAAAAATAATCCATTAAATGCGCATGTTTCTCTGTGTTTCTAGAGTCCTTGTCATAAGTGACTCTGAGTGATTACTATATTTACTTATTTATTTACTTAGCCTCTATCAAAAAAAAAGAAAAAAGGCAAGGAGGGAGGAACATAAAGATGGAAGCTAAATACACATTGATTTCTCATGCCCTGCTGCTTCTTCATTGCCACATGAGCCAGTTTGATGTTACCTTTACCAAATGTGTGCTTAATTTATTCCTAAAAAAGAAACTTTTCTAAATGTTGCTGTTAAAGGAAAAGGAATATTGTAAAAATTTAAGGTCATCTTTCAAATTGAGTAATTTTGTAGTTGCAGTAGAAAACAAGTCTCACAGAGGCCATTTTAAACAAGGGAATAGGAAACACACACTTTTAATTGCATTTTAGAATGGCATTGTTTTTGACCTTTAAGTGATTTCCTTAAGCACTTAACACTTATGAAGACATCAAATTGGTAGTTGATTGACAATATAAAGGGGATTAACTGTACTCTAGCCCCTTGGAGTCTAACTCACAAGAAGCTAATCAACCAAAAAAAAAAAAAAGTAGGAGATCATAAATGTGCTCAGACTGATAAAAAACAGTAGAGAATCTCTGTCAAGTTCTGTGCTGTGTCCCTGGAAACCAAGATAATGACAACCGTGCTTTTTACATAGGTAATCTTAAAACTTCTTAACAATTATAGAAGTTTCTCACATAATTATTATAACACTTTATGTTTGAAATTTTATCAGTCTATATCACCTGGATTTACCTGGTATTAATAAAATATGAATCATTTTATGCCCTGTATGGAACAGAATTTGCTTGATGCTTGTGCTTTTACTTATACTATAGAATACAACTTATTTCATTGTGATACATGTAATACTGTATTAAATTGGGCAATTTTTATGTCAGTGGGTTATCCTTCAGATATCTCTTATGAGTTCAAATTAACTGGTAGTTATGGCTTCTATAGTTTAGTACTTTATATGTAATATTAAAATTTTGAAGTGATAAGGGACAAGTTACAGTTGTGTATAGGTATTAAATGTAAACCAATATTTTACCAAGTGCCAAGGCAACTTTAAAAGATAAATTGGCTTTTTTTTGACTTTTAGCTAGATTTTCTGGAAAATACATACTCCAATGTGTCACAAACGTGCCTAGCATACTCTACGCTTATGGTTGCAAAAGTCCAAAAGACTCTGACTTTAAGGTCAATTAAAACTGTGGGAACTTAATTTGCCTCACCTAACTAAGCAGCACTCCCAGAAGCAAGTTTCTGCAAACATGGATCTCAACAACTCACTTCTCCCTGAATTTTTATCACTATGTGTTTCCTACCTTTCTTCTATTTTATACATAGCTTCTGTCTTTTTACATTTCAGTTGACCACTTCCTTCACCATGATTATAGCAATCTCCAGAATTGATCTGATTCCATAGACCTTACCCTACATATTTGTTTTCACCCTATTTCTTCTGTGAATTGGAACAATTAGTAGTCCAGAATGCTGTTGTCCCAACAGTCTCATTGTTGAGCATGTAATGGGTTCAAGATTAGCAAATTGTTTTAGAGGAAACTTAGTAAGTAGATTTGTGTAGGGATCAGTAAAATTCCAGTAATGTAAATGAAATAAAGCAATCAGTGAGTTGAAATGATATTTATTTGCTTGTATCTTTTCTATTCACATTATGTTTAAGAATCTCAAAAACCTGTGTTTTAATCAAGAAATAAATTCATTTCTTTCCATTTAATGGTTAAGATCTCTTGATTCCTGCACATGGTGAAGAGTAAAAGTCAATGAAGAGTTGTGATTTCTGGCTATGGCAGAATTCAGATATTAGTAAATCTTCTCTCAAAAATCAAGAATAAAACTGGAAAAAATTGTCTGAAACAACCATTTTGGGGTTATAGAAACTGACATAAGAGAAACATCAAATTGTGAAATGTTTATTCATAAAAAATATTCAGGTAAGTGTAGCTGGGGCCTGCAGCACTTTTGCCCAATCAGCAGAGGGTTGAAGGCATGAGGAATTTGAGCATATCCAATGTCCAAATCATTGGCTAATCACTAACTCATGCAGAAAATATGACAACCACTAGGAAGCCAACCTTAAATTTAAAAAAAATAGTCTTTAATTAATTTTTTAAAAAGAAGAGAATAACTTAAAAAATCCAAGCAAAATCAACACCAGCTGTACACTACAGGGAAGAAAAATTTTACAATTAAAATCTAAGCAAATTACAAGCAATGAAATAACAGCTACAAAATCCTAAAGGGGAAATTCAGAATCCAGAATTACTATATTACATTTTTAACAAGATATCAAAAGATACAAAAAAGAAATAAGTATATGTCATCCATACTCATTAAAGAAAAAAAAGGCAGATGATAGGAACTGATTCTAAGTAGGTCCAGATGTTGGACTTAGCAGACAAAAGCTTCAAATCATCTATTATAAATATTCCCCCCTCCCAACTTAAAATCTGTTCAAGGAATTAAAGAATAAATGATGAAACGGGAAATAGTTCACCTCAATAGAAAATGAGAAACTAAAAAAACATAGAAATTCTAAAGTTTAAATGTACAGTCACTGAAATGAAAAATTCAACAGATGGGTTCAGCAGAGATTAAAATAAGTAATTTTTCAAATGGAAAAAAAAGTGTATTCCACAGAAAACACAAACTTATTCTAGAACTCTAGATGGGTCTGCACTGCACCTCCCTTGTTAGGACTTGCTAGGAAGAAACTACACATTGCACATTTATTCACTACTGATACCTTAAACATCTTTGGGTGTTAGAAGGTCATAAACTGAATCATAAGACCTATGTGATAGGAGCTTGTCTTGCATCCTGAACTTATTATAAAACTCTCATTTGCTGTCATTTGAAATGACCAGTCTTCTAAACCAGGCGTTCCCAACCCCTGGACCATGGACCAGTACCGGTCCGTGGCCTGTTAGGAACCAGGCCACACAGCAGGAGGTGAGTGGCAGGAGAGCGAGTGAAGTTTCATCTGTATTATAGCTGCTCCCTGTTGCTCACATAACCTCCTGAGCTCCACCTCCTGTCAAATTAGCAGCGACATTATATTCTCATAGGCGTGCGAACCCTGCTGTGAACTGCACATGCGAGGGACCTAGGTTGTTCGCTCCTTATGAGAATCTAATGCCTGGTGACCTGAGGTGGAGCCGAGGCGGTGATGCTAGTGCTGGGGAGTGGCTGCAAATACAGATATCATTAGCAGAGAGGTATGACTACACAGAGACCATAATAAATCAATTGTTTGCAGACTCATATCAAAACCCTATCAGTGAGTGGCAAGTGACAAGCTGCATCTGGTGGCAGGCTTTAAAGTGGCAAGTGAGTGATGTACTTCAATTGTACAGCTGCATCTGCTGGCAGGTTTTAAGACAGAACCCGACACTTATTTTAGTCTGCATGTGACCCACCGCCCATTATTTTATTTGCCACTTCTGTCCGTGCCTCTTTCCCACACTGCATACTTGTCTCAGTCACAGTTTTGGTAAGCCCACAAGCTAACCCTAGCCATAATAAGTAAAAAAAACAAATGTCACTGGAGAGCTTCTTTGAAAATGGGGAAAGACCCAATGATGAGAGAGCAGAAGACTCTAAGACTGCCAACAAAAAGAAAGCTGCATTTAAAGGAAAAAAAACCAAGATTCCTACTTAAATTATGAGTTCATTGCAACAGATGATTCACATTCTCCAAAGCTGCTTTTTTTTTTTTTTAACATTTTTATTGGAGTATAATTGCTTTACAATTGTGTGTTAGTTTCTGCTTTATATCAAAGTGAATCAGTTATACATATACATATGTCCCCATATCTCTTCCCTCTTGCAACTCCCTCCCTCCCACCCTCCCTATCCCACCCCTCCAGGTGGTCACAAAGCACCGAGCTGACATCCCTGTGCTATGCAGCTGCTTCCCACTAGCTATCTACCTTACATTTCGTAGTGTATATATGTCCATGCCTCTCTCTCGCTTTGTCACAGCTCACCCTTCCCCCTCCCCATATCCTCAAGTCCGTTCTCCAGTAGGTCTGTGTCTTTATTCCTGTCTTACCCCTAGGATCTTCATGACATTTTTTTTCTTAAATTCCATATAGAAATGGAAATAAAAACAAAAATAAACAAATGGGACCTAATGAAACTTCAAAGCTTTTGCACAGCAAAGGAAACCATAAACAAGACCAAAAGACAACCCTCAGAATGGGAGAAAATATTTGCAAATGAAGCAACTGACAAAGGATTAATTTCCAAAATTTACAAGCAGCTCATCCAGCTCAATAGCAAAAAAACAAACAACCCAGTCCAAAAATAGGCAGAAGACCTAAATAGACATTTCTCCAAAGAAGATATACAGACTGCCAACAAACACATGAAAGAATGCTCAACATCATTAATCATTAGGGAAATGCAAATCAAAACTACAATGAGATATCATCTCACACCAGTCAGAATGGCCATCATCAAAAAATCTAGAAACAATAAATGCTGGAGAGGGTGTCGAGAAAAGGGAACACTCCTGCACTGTTGGTGGGAATGTGAATTGGTACAGCCACTATGGAGAACAGTATGGAGATTCCTTAAAAAACTACAAATAGAACTACCATATGACCCAGCAATCCCACTACTGGGCCTATACCCTGAGAAAACCATAATTCAAAAAGAGTCATGTACCAAAATGTTCATTGCAGCTCTATTTACAATAGCCCGGAGATGGAAACAACCTAAGTGTCCATCATCGGATGAATGGATAAAGAAGATGTGGCACATATATACAATGGAATATTACTCAGCCATAAAAAGAAATGAAATTGAGCTATTTGTAATGAGGTGGATAGACCGAGAGCCTGTCATGCAGAGTGAAGTAAGTCAGAAAGAGAAAGACAAATACCGTATGCTAACACATATATGTAGAATTTAAGGCTGCTTTGTATAATATGTGGAAACTGGCTACCCAACGAAGCCATGAAACCATCAAAACTGCTTCGCCACATGGAGACGAAACACCCTGCATTAAAAGACAAGCCTTTGGAGTTTTTCAGAAGAAAAACAAGTGAACACAAAGAACAGATGCAATTATTGAAGGCCACCACTTCATCAAATGTATCTGCACTGAGAGCATCATTCTTAGTGGCTAACCGCATTCCTAAAGCTGAGAAGGCCTTTACTATTGGTGAAGAGTTGATCCTGCCTGCTGCTAAGGACAATTGTAGTGAAATTTTAGGAGAGGCTGCAGTTCAAAAGGTAGCACATGTTCTTCTTTCTGCTAGCATCATAATTAGATGAATTGATGAAATAGCAGAGGATATTGAGGTACAAGTGTTAGAGAGGATGAAAGAGTCACCATGGTACGCAATCCAGGCTGACGGGTCGACCAATGTTGACAACAAGGCAACAATGCTTGTTTTTGTGCATTATATTTTTCAGGAGGATGTGTGCCAGGAAATGTTATGTGAACTTTTTTTAAAATTTAATTAAATTAATTAATTATACACAGGTTCTTATTAGTTATCTATTATATACATATTACTGTATATATGTCAATTCCAATCTCCCAATTCATCCCACCACCACCACCACAACCACCCCCACATTTCCCACCTTGGTGTCCATCATTTGTTCTCTACATTTGTGTCTCTATTTCTGCCTTACAAACTGCTTCATCTGTACCATTTTTCTAGATTCCACATGTATGTGTTAATATACAGTATTTGTTTTTCTCTTTATGACTTACTTCACTGTGTATGACAGACTCTAGGTCCATCCACGTCTCTGTAAATAACCCAATTTTGTTCCTTTTTATGGTTGAGTAATATTCCATTGTATATATGTACCACATCTTCTTTATCCATTCATTTGTCGATGGACATTTAGGTTGCTTCCTTGACCTGTTTATTGTAAATAGTGCTTCAATGAAAACTGGGGTGCATGTGTCTTTTTGAATTATGGTTTTCTCTGGGTATATGCCCAGTAGTGGGATTGCTGGGTCATATGGTAATTCTATTTTTAGTTTTTTTAAGGAACATCCATACTGTTCTCCATAGTGGCTGTATCAATTTACATTCCCACCAACAGTGCAAGAGGGTTCCTTTTTCTCCACACCCTCTCCAGCATTTGTTGTTTGTAGATTTTCTGATGATGCCCATTCTAACCAGTGTGAGATGATACCTCATTGTAGTTTTGATTTGTATTTCTCTAGTAATTAGTGATGTTGAGCAGCTTTTTTTGTGCCCCTTGGCCATCTATATGGCTTCTTTGGAGAAAGATGTCTATTTAGGTCTTCTGCCCATTTTTTGATTGGGTAGTTTGTTTGTTTGTTTTTTTTTAAATATTGATCTGCATGAGCTATTTATATATTTTAGAGATTAATCCATAGAAGGTTATACCTTTCTAAGAATTTGTCCATTTCTTCCAAGTTGTCCATTTTATTGGCAGAGAGTTGATTGTAATAGTCTCTTATGATACTTTGTATTTCTGCGGTGTCTGCTGTAACTTCTTTTTCATTTTTAATTTTATTGATTTCAGTCCTCTCCCTCTTTTTCTTGATGAGTCTGGCTAAAGGTTTCTCAATTTTATCTTCTCAAAGAACTAGCTTTTAGTTTTATTGATCTTTGCTATTGTTTTCTTTGTTTCTATTTCATTTATTTCTGCTCTGATCTTTATGATTTCTTTCCTTCTATTAACTTTGAGTTTTGTTTGTTCTTCTTTCTCTAGTTCCTTTAGGTGTAAGGTTACATTGTTTATTTGAGACTTTTCTTGTTTCTTGAGGAAAGATTGTATTGCTATCAACTTCCCTCTTAGAACTTCTTTTGCTGTATCCCATAGGTTTTGGGTCATCGTGTTTTCATTGTCATTTTCTCTACATATTTTTTGAGTTCCCCTTTGATTTCTTCAGCGATCTCTGTGTTATTTAGTAACGTATTGTTTAGCATCCATGTGTTTGTGTTTTTTGTGTTTTTCCCTTTTAATTGATTTCTAATCTTATAGCATTGTGGTCAGAAAGATGCTTGATATGATTTAAATTTTCTTAAATTTACCAAGGCTTGATTTGTGACCCAAGATGTGATTTATCCTGGAGAATGTTCCATGTGCACTTGAGAAGAAAATGTAATCTGCTGGTTTCAGATGGAATGTCCTATAAATATCAATTAAATCTATCTGGTCTATTGTGTCATTTAAAGGTTGTGTTTCCTTATTAATTTTCTGTCTGGATGATCTGTCCATTGGTGGAAGTGAGGTGTTAAACTCCCCCACTATTACTGTGTTACTGTCAATTTTCTCTTTTATAGCTGTTAGCATTTGCCTTATGTGTTGAGGTACTCCTATGTTGGGTGCATATATATTTATAATTGTTATATCTTCTTCTTGGATTGATCCCTTGATCATTATGTAGTGTCCTTCCTTGTCTCTTGTAACATTCTTTATTTTAAAGTCTATTTTACCTGATATGAGTGTTGCTACTCCAGCTTTCTTTTGATTTCCATTTTCATCTAATATCTTTTTCCATCCCCTCACTTTCAGTCTGCATGTGTCCCTAGGTCTGAAGTGGGTCTCTTGTAGACAGCATATATATGGGTTTTGCTTTTGTATCCATTCAGCGAGCCTGTGTCTTTTGGCTGGTGCATTTAAACCATTCACATTTAAGGTAATAATCAGTATGTATGTTCCTATTACTGTTCTCTTAATTGTTTTGAGTTTGTTTTTGTAGGTCCTTTTCTTGTCTTGTGTTTCCCACTTAGAGAAGTTCTTTTAGCATTTGTTGTAGAGCTGGCTTGGTGCTGCTGAATTCTCTTAGCTTTTGTTTGTCTGTAAAGCTTTTGATTTCTCCATCAAATCTGAATGAGATCCTTGCTTGGTAGAGTAATCTTGGTTGTAATGTCTTCCTTTTTCATACTTTAAATATATCATGCCACTCCCTTCTGGCTTGTAGAATTTCTGCTGAGAAATCAGCTGTTAACCTTATGGGAGTTCCCTTTTGTATTATTTGTTGTTTTTCCCTTGTTGCTTTTAATAATTTCTCTTTGTCTTTAATTTTTGTCAATTTTATTACTGTGTGCCTCGGCATTTTTCTCCTTGGGTTTATGCTGCCTTGGAATCTCTGCACTTTTTGGACTTGATTGACTCTTTCTTTTCCCATGTTAGGGAAGTTTTTGACTATAATCTCTTCAAATATTTTCTCAGGTCCTTTCTCTCTCTCTTCTCCTGCCACCCCTATAATGTGAATGTTGATGTGTTTAATGTTGTCCCAGAAGTCTCTTAGGCTGTCTTCATTTCTTTTCATTCCTTTTTCTTTATTCTGTCTGTGGCAGTGAGTTCCACCATTCTGTCTTCCAGGTCACTTATCCATTCTTCTGCCTCAGTTATTCTGATATTGATACCTTCTAGTGTATTTTTCATTTCAGTTACTGTATTATTCATCTCTGTTTGTTTGTTCTTGAATTCTTCCAGGTCTTTGTTGAACTTTTCTTGCATCTTCTCGATCTTTGCCTCCATTCTTTTTCCAAGGTCCTGGATCATCTTCACTATCATTATTCTGAATTCTTTTTCTGGAATGTTGCCTATCTCCATTTCATTTAATTCTTTTTCTGGGGTTTTATCTTGTTCCTCCATCTGGTACGTAGTCCTCTTTCTTTTCATTTTGTCTATCTTTCTGTGAATGTGGTTTTCCTTCCACAGGCTTCAGAATTGTAGTTCTCCTTGCTTCTGCTGTGTGTGTGTTATTTGCACTTTTTTCTACAACACCACAGCTGCAGAACTATTCAAGCCTTTTAATGATTACATATCAGGAAAAATGAATTGGTCATTTTGTATCGGTTTACCAACGGATGGAGTGGCTGCCATGAATGGACAGCTTTCTGGTTTCACAACTAGGATCAAAGAGGTCGCTTCTGAATATGAGTCTACACACTGAGTCATCCATAGAGAAATGCTGGCTAGCCAAAAAGTGTCACCTGAAGTTAACAACATTTTGTAAGATATGATTAAAATTATCAACCATATTAAAGTATATGCCCTTAACTCACATCTATTCACACAGCTCTGTGAGGAGATGGATGCAGAGCACACACTTCTTCTCTTATACACAGTAGTGTGATGGCTTTCTAAACGTGGATTGCTGGCCAGAGTTTTTGAGTTATGAGAGCCACTCCAGAGATTTCTTTTAGAAAAACAGTCACCACTGGTAGCACATTTCAGTGAAAAAGAATGGGTCGCAAAGCTTGCTTACTTGTGTGACATATTCAACCTGCTCAGCGAACTCTATCTGTCACTTCAGGGGAGAATGACACTGTGTTCAAGTTGGCAGATAAAGTGGCTACATTGAAAGCCAAACTGGAATTATGGGGGTAATGAATAAACATTGGGATTTTTGACATATTTCAAACATTAGCAGGGATTTTGAAAGAGACTGACCTAGGGCCTTCTTTCTCCCAGCTGGTGCATGATCACCTACCTCAGCTTTCAAAAGAGTTTGAGCATTACTTCCTAACCACAAAAAAAAAAAAAAAAAAAAAAAAAAAAACAACTGAGAAGGAATGAATCCTTGACCCATTTGTGAATAAGCCAGGTGAATCGACTTTGTCTGTGCTAGAAGAGGATCAACTGCTTGAGATTGCAAATGACGGTGGCCTTAAAAGTATATCTGAGACAATTACAAATCTCCATACGTTCTGGAGTAAAGTCAAGGTGGAATATCCTGAGATTGCCACAAAAGCACTGAAAAGCCTGCTTCCATTTCCAACATCTTATCTTTGTGAAGCAGGGTTTTCTTCAGTGACAGCAACCACAAGGAGATTATGGAGTACACCGGACATAAACAACACACTTCAGGTGTCACTGTCTCCCATCACCCCTAGATGGGACCATCTAGTTGCATGAAAACAAGCTTAGGGCTCCCACTGATTCTGCATTATGGTGAGTTGTATATTATTTCATTATATATTACAAGATAATAATAATAGAAATAAAGTGCACAATAAAGGTAATGCTCTTGAATCATCCTAAAACCATTCCCTCTGTCCCTGGTCCATGAAAAACTTGTCTTCCATGAAACCAGTCCCTAGGACAGCTGTTCTAAGCCACTGATCAATTGTTTGGAGCAATATCCCCAAGTATATTATATCCTCCCAAATCTTGAGTCTCCTCTTTAATGTTGGGAGGCACAAGGTGTAATGACTTTTCATTTACTTTAAACAGAATGTCCCAGTATATCTCAGACTCTTTGTCCGAATAGAACCTTCACCCAGGTCACAGACCCCTAAGTCATGGGGCTTGTTTCCAGCTCTCTGGCAGGCATGTGTCCTACCAGGGAATCTAGTATATTTGACATTTCATGCTTACCAGGTTAAATTAGCACATTACAATTAGTATAATAGAACAGCTTGACATTGGTGGAATGTCAAGACAGTCAAGGTTTCAGCTGACTAGATAATATCTGATAGAAGAGATCACATAGCTCTGGAAGCAAATATTGAAGGAGTATTTCTGTTTCTGCTTTGTGAAGGTGAACATTTTTTTCTTTTACTCTCTCACTGTTAAGGATTGAAAAGAACATTTTTACCAGATCAATAGATATATTCCAATATGTTGTTTAACCAGTAAATATACTTAATACATAAGGACAGCTATTATTGGTGTTGCCACCTGGTTCAGCTCACAGTGGTTCATCATCATCCACTAATATCCAACTAGTTTTTACAGGTGTAAAATGGAAAAAAATTAATGGGTATACTTAGTACCACTCCTTAAATCTTTAAGAGTGGCATTAATCCCTGTAATTCCTGCAAATATATGGTGTTTATTCTAATTTAATATCTTGGTAAGATTTTGCAATTTCAAGGGCATACACTTGGTTCTTCCTATGATCACAACCTTGCTCTTTAGGGCAGGGAAATAATGTGAAGGTTTAACTAGGTCATGTCTGGCCTAATTATATAATTAGGGAGTAAGAAAATAACTGTAAAGTATTTGAATTTAGGGCAATACTCAGTATATTGCCTGACCTACTAAGCCCTTCAATCTAAATGAAGGAAAATGATGGTATGTTGGCTGCCTGGTCCCAGTGTCAGATCAGACCTGTTTCTGTTATAAAATAAACTGGACATTTTATTTTACTTGGTGAAACCTTACCCTGACCATACTCTAAGCCTCAGATTACTTTCTGAATTACAGATTTTTTATTCAAGGACAATGGGACAGTATACTAACTTAGATTTGAGAACCGAATCAGGGGTTTCAATTGTCCATTGCAGATGCTGAGATCGGCCTCTACTCACCAAATTTCAGTTGTTTTTTTTATTAGGCAAGTTGAGTATCAGCTTATTTGGCTGTTCTTCTTGACCCTAGTAATACCATAATTTATTAGCTACTGACACAGATCCCTGTGAATAAAAATACTAATTTCCATTGTGGCCTTAATGCCTATTATAGAAATTACATCCACATCGTTTCTGATGATTAAGTGATAAGGATGATAGGGAGTTTTTTGTTTTTTTTTTCAGCATCTACTGTAGGAAAATCTAGTTTACAAAGGTCAGTTACCACTGAGCTTCTTAAAAATGCCAGTTCCACCACTCCCTCCTTTAGAGCACTCCACATTAATTTCTCAAGAAATTATAGTTTGAAACCTCACAGAGAACATACTTCTGTGGTGCACTTTTGGTTCTTGCAGAAGACATCAATTCTAATACTCTCATCTTTTTGAGACCCATACATCCTATAGTTTGTCAAAAATATTTGGATCTCTCTCTTAATTCTCTGTAGATTGCTATCTCTCAGGTTTCAGAGAGACATCCAACAAAATATTGAGGTCAATTTAGTACCCTATGCTAGAACTTTAAATGATGAATCATGTTTGTGTGCTCACACATTTGTAAAATTTCTCCCATTGAGCAGTAAATTCTTTGTCTCTTGCTATAACACTCTCAGGATTCATTCCCATATATATTCAGTGTTTCTGACAATACATATTGTCTATGTCCTAAAACTCCTTCAGCATGGAAGCTAGTTTCTCTCAGAGTTATGGTTCTGCAAAGACCTTACCTTATCCTGGTTACCAGGTAAGGAGTAGAAAGGCAGAATCTGAGAACAAAATTTTCCCATGAGGTCAAGTCTTTGGGAGAAGGGTGGCTACTCTGCTCACTCAAGGTGAAGAGTACTGTTTCCACTGCTCTGGAAGATTCAGATGACTTGAGAAGCTCCTGACTCTCAGGATCAACCTTCAAATATTTCTACCCTAGATCTTAGGGATCTATTTTTTTCCTATTAGATCCCTGACTCAGACACTGGAGACTTATGTTTTCATTGAATTAAAAGCATTCAATGCCTCAAAAGATAATGAAAAATAACCCTTAAGGACATAGCAGGGTCATATTTTTTGAAAACTGAAGTTTTTGAATGCTACCATGAGTACTCTGAAACCAAAAATGGCTAACATTCGGAGGAAGCCAAATGCAAATTTTATGCAATCAACAGTAACTATTGAAAAAACTCATGTTCCTCAGTTCAGGGGAGAAGGAGCTCTGGAGTGGCAGAGGGAAGCAAAGATATGCTGGCTATTCAGTACAGAACACTAAGGGGAGGTGTACCTGAGGATACTGTCTATATGTAGCATGTTCCATCTGGAGTTGCTCTGGTCCTGGTCAATGCTGCTGTGACTTACTTGAAGCCTCAACTGGCCACATTTTGACACTATGCCAAGTTTGAACTGGTTCTTCCAACCTCTGCTGAGATCCCTACAGCTATTCAGAGCTTGAAAAAAATTGTCAATAGTGCTCAAACTGTCCGTAGTGCTTCAAACACCTCACAGGTAAGGAAGCTCTACTGAATGGTTTGTGACCACTGAGATATGGATGTGGTTTTATGTTGGGAGATCATCGGCAAGCATGGCATCATTGGCTATGATGTCTGAAGACCAATCTTTAACATGTGATTATTTGCTTTATTATTTAGGTGTTCTTGGGCCATGTGTGAGCAGACTGGTATTTGAATAAAATAAGACAATGTGTCAAAAAAAAAAAAGAGGACATCGATTACTAGCAACATCTCCATATTACCATGACAAGGCAGAATACTGTAGACCAGGTTTACTAGAGTACCACCTTGTATGTATCTGGGACCATCTCATGGAATGTTGCTTAAATTAGAACTGAGAAGTCATGAGATTTTTTCCTCATTCAGTTTAAAATGGCATGGGTGTGACTCTGAGATATTGCAAACTTAAAAGCTTTCTCTTCTCTGGTGAAACTTGACCTGAGATAGAATGGGTTATGTCTTAACAATTTTCAAGGGAGGTCATGGACATGCTCACTCATTCCAGCCAATGTCTGAATAGTCTGGAGGGCCAAAGGAACTTAGATGCTAGCCTACCGAGAAAGCAAAAACTTAAGAGACCAAGTATAAACCTGAAATAACTACATCAAATTTTCTATCTTCAGGCAGAATAGAGGCTAGAGTTAGAGTGAAGGTCTATTAAAAGAAATAAAGTCATATAGAATTGTTTCACATGAGCTTGTAATGTAAAATTCATATTTGCTACATTTAGTAAGATGCCAACTACGGAAAAACATACATGGTGAGATATATGAGAAACTACAACTAAAATCAGGGTGTTGTATTTATTTTCTAAATTTCCAAAAACTAATGTAAATACATTGGTTTTATCATCAAAAAAAGGCATTGTAAGGAACTTTGAATACAATTTTATTTTATTTTTTCTATAAAGTTTAAAATGCCTGAGGAATTCAATATGGTTATAGACTTTTTCCTGGTTGTTTTGGTGCTCCATAAAATATCTAACACGTGAGGACACAAATAAGCTTAACTTTATACATAATTTCAGAACATGAAAGTCATGTAAAATTTAGTAAGCAAGGCCATAAAAGTCCCCATTGTCATGATGGATTTTTATAATGATATAATCCTTAATAAATTATACTTCCATTTATTATTCCATTATTAATTCTCTCATCTGAATTGCCTTGGGCATATCTGCCATAAAATTGTTCAACATAATATTTCTTTCTGTGTCAATCTTATAGCACGTGCATATCTCCCAACCATGAATAAGACAAACTTCATTTTCTTTAACACACATACCCAACGTTCAGAAAATATTTATTTTGAAAATTAAGATATGCTGAAAGAAAACTATGACTCACGTTTAATGGACTAATAGAATTCTGACCTTAGATGTGTTATCATATAGTACTTTCTTCTACTTTTTACAAATGAAAATAGATGGATTCTACTTTATACTTTTCACATCATTTCTCCCTTTCAATCATGCATTTGTTAATTTTAATTTAGCTCACACCTTTTTGAAAGTAGTTGTATAGTTCCATTCATACAGATGACTAAAATAGATCACAGAAGACTGTAAAAAAAAAACTGCTGATAACAAAAAATGATAATAGGAGAATTGTTCATAATTGTCTATTTTCTTAGTTCTCTCTAACACTTTAAGTTGACTGCCAACCTCAACCCAATGTTCAGTGCTGCTCCACCATTGTTTTCCTTTTGTTTCTTGTTAGTTCCCTGTTCTATTTTCTTCCGTGGCTATTCCAGATCTTTATCATACTCCTTACGTTTTCCCTCCTTACTTTCAGCAGACAACGATGTTTTCTTCATAAAGATACTACATTTTCTCAAAAGCACATTTTCTGTTTCTTTATTACCAACCAATCAATAGAAATAACAAAATCCTTAATTTCCCTTCAGTTTCATGACAAAAGATTTCCTTCTTTTGTTTCTGTCCCAGGAGTCCTAGACAGGCTCTAGTTTCCATCTTTTCCTCCCACAGCTGTGATCCTCTCCATGAAGTAAATCCTCCTCTGCTTGTGTTTAACTTATAGCTCTCTGCTTTATATTTCCCATCAAATTAAATATCTCTCAAAATTTTGATGAAAAAATTAAACAAACATACCACTCCTTATTTTCAGATAACTTGTAGCTACTGCCCCAGTTTCCTCTTTTTAACCGATGTACTTTATAAGCATGTGATGTGTTTGCTCTGTGCACTTCTTTATCTATGGAAGACCCCATACTACTCTCATATTTAACCACATAGTCACTTCTTCATCCTCAATTACATGTGTGTTTGTGATTCACTAACACTGCTATCTCTACCTGAAATGCTCTCACTTCCCTTCTTAGCTTGGCTAACTTTTGGTAACCCAAATATCCATCTTACAAATACTTATTTGGCATGTGCTATGGTTAAGGTATTCTAGTTTTTGTGACCTTTCCTCATTTGGTTGCTATTCTTATGACAGTTATTTAAAAAATCAACAACACCTAGAACATAGGTGACAGTTAATAAATATTTTTAAATGAATGGATAGAAATGTAATCATGGTACAAGCTATGAGTGTCAGTGAAGACCTTCTTGGGGGAAGTGACATCTAAATTTAAACCTGGGCATTGAATAGAAATTTGAAAATGAAAGGAGTGGGATGGAAAAACAAAAAAATTCAGAGGAAAATCATGTTTGAGGAGTCTGTAAAAGAAAATAATTTAAAAAACATGTGTTAAAGAACTTGAAAGAAGACCAATGAAACCAGGGTGTGTGTGTGTGGGGGGGGGAGCAGAATGGACTGTGAGACAAGATAAAGCCAAAGATGATATAGAAATGTATCCACAAAAGTTGTGGTACATTTTATATATACATTTACTTTAACCTAAAAGCAATGAGAAGTCAATAAAGTTGCTTAAGCAGGGAAATTTACTTGGTCAAGTTTGATTTTTCCAATGAGTTTTCTTTAACTATGGGAAAAATGAGAACCATTAGCAAACTCGTATTGATAGGACTAGTGCTCTAGACAAAGGAGTGGGCCATGGAGTAGGGGTGAAGTAGACAGAATCAATAGCTGTGTCAACCTAAATAAACCTAGTAGGTAATAATCAAGTGAAAGTGTTTATTTGGAATTAAAGAATTATAACGTAGGGCACACAAATTTGGGTAGCCACCCAAACAGGGTCTGCAAGGAAGTGAAATCCAGGACCTTTTAAAGGCAAAGAAGGGAGGTTTTCATTAGAAAGAATTTTAATTAGAGTAGAAGGCAGAAGACAGTCTTGGTTAAACAAGCTAAGGCTATCACTAGAGGGATGGAAAAGTGCATTACTGTGACAAGTTGCAGGTATTCTTGTAGAATCCTTGGAATTTTTGTGTTTTGCCCTTAGTTCCAAAGTTCATGGTCCCACCCAGTGAGGACGCACAAAATGTTCACAATTTTAATGGCATCCCAGCTCCCTTTTAAAGCACTTGGATCTGAGTGACAATTTTATTTCGTGTTTCCCCCTTTTGACCAAGACTTTTATTGGAAAGCATTGCTGATGAACTTAACAGATTTGCTTTGTCTCATGTTTCTGGAAATGACCTGTCCTAGAAAGTCATGTCCCATATCAGAGGTATTTTTTAATCTCTGATGGTAATTTCAAGGAGTCAGTGTCATAAGGCTTTGGCCACATTTGAGCCAAGGGAGGCATTCAGGAAATGACTCTTGGGCAGTTTCCTCATCCAGGATTTCATCAAATTATCTGAAGGTTCAGGTCAATAAGACTTATCTATCATTTTAATCCACTGAGCAAACATAATCTTGGTGTTCGTAAAAGTTTTGGAGCAGAACTGAGTGAGGAGTAACATAAGAGTTTAAATACGAGGACATATAGCAAAATTCAGTAAAAATTGTAAACAATACTTGAAGGCCTGATCTTAACCAAACACCTACACCAGAAGGAAGGAAATGGAAAATATTGATAGGGAACCAGAGGGTGTCATTAAAAGACATTGGATCAGAGAGGTTTGTGTTAGTGTTCTAATTTTTTGAGCTCTAATTCAACTTCATCAGAAGTACGGATCCATGTACAGCAGGCCATGTTGGCTACAGCACAGATGCCATCCTGTTCTACAAGGATATAATCCAGAACTATTTGATTACCTAATACACTCCTTGCTAGGGCATCCAGAGATAGTTTTTGTTGAGCCAAGGCTCAAGTAGTAGATCTGCTTATTTAGTTATGGTTAGGAATATATACTTTATCAACAGTTCATTATGGACTGAACCAACCCAATGAACAAATACTTTGGCAATGATAATCAATGGAGAGTAGATAAGGTATAAAAAGGAGGCTGCCAAGTCTCAGCTAGGGCTATAAGATAGTGGCTGGATTTTTTTCCTTTAACAAGAACTTCAGATGGAATGCTATGTTATCCCAAAAGGCACTGCCCTGTCATGTGCCTGCTGTCTAGCCCATGGTTCCCCTTTGTAACCACATACAAAGGTACATCTGGAAGGGCACATACTACATGGTCAAGTATGTTGTTATTTATGTTTTCATTGACAGGTATGAACTTCAGAATACGCTCTAGCCAAAGATCAGTGTGGCCATTAGAGCTCATTAAGGGGCCAGATGACAACCCTTTGTGCCTAGTATGACAAAAAGCTTGACATAGACGGATGAAATCACATTTCTTACAAATTTTGGTCAGCCATTTGTTTGATGCTAGAAGCAAAAGAAAAAGCGGGAGGGTTGGAATGTTGGAGGAGTAGGGATTTGGATAAATATTTTGTGGCAGTGTCAACCCCAAAAACAAGGTGGAGATAACATCAAACAGTTTACTCTACAGGCAGTTTTAAGGGCTGAATGCTTAAAGTTTCCCATAACATTGGGAACCAAGGGAAAAATTGTGATGGGTATAACTAGGAGGTCCTTATATTTGGATGATTGTGGACTTTGGAGACATACTCAGCACTTGGAGAGATTTTCCTCAGTTGTTATAGTTTGGGAATGGTTCACTGGAGTATTATCTCCCATTTGCCAAAAGTAGTACCCTCAAGGAAGGTAAAAACTTCAGCTAATATTAAACTCACTCTGACAAAATGCTGACTAGTCACCACCTTGGACTTAATAAAGGAAGTCATTAAATGATATTCTGAAACCACTAGCCAACTCAATGGGCCTTTCTTAACAAGAATGTTGAATTAGTATTATTAAACTCAGTAAATCCATCAGTGTGATAGAGCAGATCTATTATGAAATGGATCAGTAATGAGGTTAGAATAGTGTATATGTATACACTGGCCTCAGCCTGAATTTTGTGAGAACTGTCAGAATCAAGATGTGATCTGCTTTATTTCCCAGTTAATTTTAATTTTAATCCTCTAATTGTTTCAGAAGTCCAGTCAGGTGTTGGAGACTTCTTTAAATGAGAAACATGAATCCAAGAATCAGCACCTTTAACCTTTGCAGCACAAGGATTAGTTAAGAGTACCTGATATGATCCTTTCCATCCACAGTGTAAAAAATCTTTTAAAAGACAGAATCACCTGGTTGTAGATTGTAATGTTTGTTGTCTTCCTGTCTCAGGAGCGCACTGTGGAAATATAGTTCTACCAAGGTATGTTTTTTTATGTAAGGCTCTGATTAGTCCTTTGCAATATTGAAGCATGTCTTTTTCAATTAGTTGAAGAACAGAGAGATCCAACTGCATAGGTCAGCCAGTAATAATTTCAAATGGTGACAGTTTGTGTCTCCCAAAGAAGATAGCTCTCAGATTTAAAAGGACCAGAGGAAGTGTCTAAGGCCAAGCCAATTTCAAGGTCTCTGTAAATTTTGCCAGTTGAGTCTTAATAATGCCATTTGTTCTTTCCACTAGTCCAGAGGACTGGGGGTGAAAGCACAATGAAAATGTTGTAGAATATACCAAACCTCACTGATCTGTCTCATAAGATGGCTAGTAAAATGTGTTCCTCAGTCACGATGCAGTTCTGAGGGCACACCCAGGTGGGTATAGTCTTTTCTAAGAATATTTTTACAGTGGCCAAATTTGTAGCCCATTGGCAAGGGAATGCTCCAATCCAATGAGAAAACATGCAAATCATAACAAAACCAAATTTATAGCCTTGGGAAGGAGACAGCTGGATAAAATCCATTTGACATACCTCAAAACCCTTTTAGGCAAGTCAAAATGGCCAAGGGCAGTTTGGATAGTTTTCCCTGGGTTGTATTTAGGACACAGAGCACTAGTTAATTGTGCCTTCTTGGTAGCCTTAGAAATATTTCCCCACCAGTACTGTTTCATGAAAGTTCCAAGTTTATCTGCTTCCAGTGGGTCATCCGACAAGTCATTTTCATCAGGAGTCTTTTCATGGACTCTGGAAAGACAAGTCTTTTATTTGGGCCATACCATACATTAGTTTTACAGGCTAAAGATACAATTGTTATCTGTCCAATAAAGTCTTCTTTTTTTTAATATGATGTCTTAGATTGGGCATCTTTGGTCATTTTCATTAGCTCCTCTTTCAAAATGTAGTCAAAATTTGATATAAATTTTCAGTTTAAGGTTGGGTGGCTTATAAGGCAGTTGCCCTTGCAGCCTGATCAGCCAAATTATGTTCTTTGATTTCATCTAAATTTAATGCCCAGGCACCTGAATGATGGCTAGGAGAGATGGAAGTTGGTTTGATTCCAACAACTTGTTTACCCAATTTCCACTCCTAATCTAGTTTTTTCCCAAGGTCAAAAATCCTCTTTGTTTCCAAAGCATGCTAAAGTCATGAACTGCCCCCAAAGCATCGTGACTGTTTGTGTGGATATTCACAGTTTTGCCTTCCACTAGGGTACAAGCCAAAGCTAAAGAATGGAGTTCTCTGCCTGCTATGCTGAAGTAGAGGTAAGCAGTGGAGCTGCCTCAATTACTACAAAGGAGGAAGTGATAACATGCCCAACACAATACTATTCTTTGCCATCTTTCAAATAAGAGCCATCATAGTAAGCTATGAAATCTCAGCATTAGCAATAGGGGTTCTTGTAAATCAGCTCTAGGTATTAATAACTGATCAGTCAGGGTCAGACCATGATAAGGAATTTTGTCAGTAGGTAAAGTGAAAAAGCTTGCAGGGTGGAGGTTGTTGCAGTTGGAAAGGGTTGTATGAAGAAAAGTTAGTAACAATATTTTACATGAGGCAAGGTGGTTTACAGAAATGTGTTGAGTGTGATGAGAATTGAGCAAGGCTTCTACTGCATGGGAAACAGATGATGAGTGAAGAGCCCATAACTATTTCCTCAGTTAATTTTGTAAGGACTGATGCTGTTGAAATAGTTCTCATGTATGGGGGATACCTCTGGCTACAGGTCTGATTGTTGACTACAATAGCTAGGGCATCAGTGTTTACCTCCGTGACTTTGCATAAGCACTCCTAAGGCATTACCCCTCATTCGTACACAAAGAGGAAAAAGGGTAGGGTGCACTTCTTAAGTTTAGGGACTTCAAAAG
Source organism: Grampus griseus (assembly GCF_964374135.1). Classification (NCBI taxonomy): domain Eukaryota; kingdom Metazoa; phylum Chordata; class Mammalia; order Artiodactyla; family Delphinidae; genus Grampus; species Grampus griseus. The sequence goes on along the minus strand of NC_139012.1, from coordinate 52,751,563 downwards.
AGCCCCATTGTGGCCTCTGAAATTTTAAATTATCTTTGGTGCTATTGGTCCTTTGAGACAGAAATTTAAAAAAGAACACAAGATGCTGGGAATATTTGTGGTCTGACCCCATTCAAAAGTTTATGGTTCCACCTGGTGAGGTTGAGTATTGTCATCTTTTTAATCATTTCCTGGCTCCATTTTAAAACCCCTTGACATAAATGACTCCATTTTATTTCAAATTTCACAGCTGCTTAAAAGAAACAAAAAATAGTTGTCTTTAACTGGTTGTTGGAACAGAAAAGAGGGACAAGTCAAATAAATTTGAGGATAAAGAAATAATTAACTCACTTTTGAACATCTTAGTTTGTGGGAGAGATGTAATCTAGATGTAGAAGAAGCAAGTGGAATTACAGACTTGCACCTCTGAAAAAATGCCTGAGCTACTGTTGTAAATTTGGAAACCATAAGCTTATCCTATGGGGGAAAGAAGTTTCCAGTAATGATGAGATCAAGGGCATGGCAAGAAGTGTCATGCATAATGTGGAGAGAGAAATTCTTCCGGTTTTTCAGAACCTCTTTTCCTAATGAAAGGATGAGCAGCCTTAGAGATAGCATGAGATTTCTTTGTTTTGTACAGATAGAGCTCCAGAGTCACTTTTATTTATTGAGTCATGCAGAAAGATAATACTGGGTTAAAGTTGAAACTTTCAGAACCTTTAGTTTTTATTATTACTGATAATCCCTATAATGATTTCTTATTCGAACTTCTACATATCACAAATCGAGAGTTTTTTGGGCTTTGTATTTTTATCATCAGTCATAAAGATGTCAAACAATTAAGAGATCAGTGTACTAGGTGGATCAGCTACGTGGTTATTGAAGTTGTTAATCAGAAGACTTGACTCAAACATCATTTACCAAAGAAATTCTCCTCTGTAATTCCTGGGATTAAATAGGTACTACTCCCATAGTCACCATTATTATTTCCTGCTGGCAATACCATAGTATTTGTTACATGTATTCTAATTATTCCTCATGGATGTTGGATCCTCCTAGACTCTGTGAGGTCAGGGGCTTTTGTTTTCTTCCCAGCATCTAGCCAAATGGCTGGTACAGCATAAGCATTTATTAAACTGATTAATCTTAGCTTGTATTCATTTGCCTTGTATATTTTTTTCTTTGGATCTTATATTTTTACTTATATATTTATATTTATCTTATATTTAATTATATTTAAATTTTATCCAGTGCTTGACTTCCCCCAGATTTAAGAAGAATTTGTTTTTCCATGTAATCCTTGGGTTCTTTCACTTTTTAGCCCTATAATTTTTCTCAGTTAATACAAATCATTCTAGGAAGAAACAGAAAATATACTGTAACATTTTTATATCAGGTGAAATAACATCAAGACAAAGGAGAACAAGTAAGAAGGAGGGAAACCTCAGAGGCAGAAAGGATAGATTCTCTCCTCAGTTCTGAGGAGAGGGTAAAAATGTTCAACCAAAGGAGGGTAGGCACAACTCTCTTCAGGTGTTCCAGTCAGAGGAAGTCACTGATGGGAAGCAGAATGTACTGGAGGAAGAACTGGGTTGGCACATACAAGGCACTGGAGAGGAATCACTTGAGAACACTAGAAAGCCCCAAGGTCCAAAAGATCCCAACTGAAGAAGGCCAGATAACTTGAATCCCTCTGCCACAGAAAGAATGTATTTGAGAAGCTGCCGGAGAAGCCAGTGGCAGGAGGAGAGGTTTATAATGTAGACTCTGTAAGCCAAAGCACACCTGTGCTGAATCCTGACTCTAATGCCTACCAGATCATCATGACATTAGTATTTAATTTCTTTAAAACCTCAGGTAAGGTTTATGGAGGTGGTCATTTTACCATTGTAAAATAATGCAGACATCATGAAGTACTGTCATGGAGTATAAGTAAGCTAACTGTAGAAAAGACAACAGTACCTAGAAAGCACTCAATAAATATTTAGCTACTATTAGAATTGTTAATAAGATGATTATCACTTATATGATGGCAAAGGAGAGCTTTCTGTTTCCCTGCTTTTATTTCAACCATCAAGGTTAGAATCATGGAAGAAGAATTTCAAATTCCACTTTGCTAATATGGAGAGAAGTTATGATATTCCGCTGCATTGTGTTCGCACAGGATTTTGCATAGTATAGTGACCAGTCCTGTGTTGGTGCCAGTATGGTCACTGCCAGGAGCTGGGAAGAGGTCAGCACAGACAAAGTAACAGATTGCAAGGACACTACCTTCACCCCCACCCCAAACGCCCTGGTGAATATGCAAAAGTCTGCACATGTGTTTAAAGCAGACAGATTATATTAGCAGCACCTTGAGGTTTTCTTTGTTTTTTTTTCCTGCTTGAAGGACACAAGTAATCATATACAATTTTGAGTTTGTTTTCTTGTTTTTACTTCTTTATCAGCAGACACCATTTTGTCCTGTTTGTTAACGGCTACTCTTCCAAATTTTTGAAGTTATTTTGATTTCTAATGTGGTCTGTCTTCCAAGGTGTTACCCGTTTAACCCAACTTTATCCAATCAACACTTTGCAACCACGTGCTTTTTATGGAATCTTGTTACACAGAAGAAGAAAGTGAGAAAATTGAAAAAGGTTCCTGAATATCAGACAGATCTATGATCATGATCTATGATCATGATCATAAAGTGTACTTATATCTTGTAACACTGTCACCAGAAGGACCAGTAAAACATTAAACACTCTTGTAGAAATTGTGAGAAATCTAGTTTTGTCCAAGCAAAACAGTGTATCACCAAGTAAACATCTGGACTCAGCTTTAATTTTTATTTCAAAGTATTTATCAACTTTTAAAAACGTAACATTTAATGATATATACATATACATGCACACATATACGTAGACACACACATACATCGAAAATATATACATATATTTTAAATTCAACATTTAAAGAATATTTGTGATATGTGTGTGTGTGTGTGTATGTTTTACTCTAGCCTCTAAGTATCCCCCAAAGCTAAAACACTCTTCTTCATATCTCCTTGCCCTCTCTCTTAAACCACCAGACAGAGGAAGAATAATGTAATGAAAGAACACACCAACTTTGGACTCAACCATGCCTGCCTTCAAATATTGGCTTTGACTCTTATTAGCTGAATGACCTTTATCAAATTACTTAACCTCTCTTATCTTTGGTTTTCTCATCCACATGTGGGGATGGTAATGCTTTTCTTATGGGGTGGTCTGAAAAATTGACTAGATAGTCTATCCACAGTACCAGGAACGTAAAATGTATCTAAGGCATGGAAACTATAATTATCATTAGGAAAAAAAAATCTTTTGGAGAATTTGCATAAGCACGCCACTTGGCAACAATACAAATTCATGGTCTTATAAAATTAATCACAACATTTCTCAGTTAAGACATAAACAAAGTCAAACCTAGTCAATTTCCTCACATAACACTTATTCAAAATGAAGGAAATAGAGAATAAGTCTATAATTGGAATACAATACTTTTTCTGTTTTGCTTTTTCCCCATAAATAATGATTATTATTTTGATTACATTTACATAAAGTAGGTGATTATTATTATGATCAAAATAGAAATTATAAAATATAAATTATACTTTGATTTCAGTTACAAAATCCTTCCTGCCAAAAAGATTTTCTTCTTCTACCTAAGATTTTCATCCATAGTATCATAGTTTGGGATTAAGAATTACCTCAGATGATATTTATCATATAAAATACATGAAACAGCAACTGGGTAGGATCCACAATAACATTGGCATAGAAATAAATTTAACAGAACATTTGTAAATGTTTCCTAGGATGGAAATCATGGAGAGGGGGTAATAACTTTTGTTTTTGGAGGAGGGCCTAGTGGAGGAGGTAGCATTGTTATTCACACTCAGTAATCACCCTGGGGGAGGGTGGTTAACTGCTATGTTCCAAAATGATGAATTAGGGCTTCCCTGGTGGCGCAGTGGTTAAGAATCTGTCTGCCAATTCAGGGGACATGGGTTCGAGCCCTGGTCCAGGAAGATCCCACATGCTGCAGAGGAACAAAGCCCTTGCACCACAACTACTGAGCCTGCACTCTAGAGCCTTCAAGCCACAACTACTGAGCCTGTGAGCCACAACTACTGAAGCCCACATGCCTAGAGCCTTTGCTCTGCTACAAGAGAAGTCACTGCAATGAGAAGCCTGTGCACCACAATGAAGAGTAACCCCCACTTGCCACAACTAGAAAAAGCCTGTGCACAGCAACAAAGACCCAACAAAGCCCAAAATAAATAAATTTATTTAAAAAACATGATGAATTAGCCAAGTGGCCTAATGAAAAGTACTAACAATGCAGACTGTATCCTTCATCTCCATGAAACCTCCAGATGACCCTGCTAATTATAATGATATACCAATGAGACATAGATAGATTTCCAGTTACATCAACAAACTAAGCCCATATGCCATATTGGCAGAACCACAGATCAGGTATTTTTGTCCAGGTAAGACTTGAAAACCAAACATAATGATATAAAACATCAAATTTCAAAATATGAAAATGAAATTTATATACAAGGCAGCAAATCCCATGTAAGAAGTAAAACTATTGACCTAATGGCCAAGAAACCCAGCCAGAGTAGTTTATGAATAAATGCAGTTGGAATGACCTATATCCTGATAAAGAATACATTGGTAGATAACTTAGATCCTACAACCTTGACTGATATGAGATGGTTATGTTTTTAATTGAACCCTAGGATGAGGATAAATTATTAAAATTATTGTTGCATTTTAAGACAAATCTGTAAAGACTTATGTCAAAATCAACATTATACTAATAATTATAATTAGCATAAGAATGAAATGCTAAAATATCTCATTTAAATGTAGGCTGTTAGCTCTTTTAAAAACTAATGTCCATATAAAAACAAAAATCAGTTTTAAATAATATATAATTATATTTCTATTTAGAGCACAATTGATTAAAGTATCTAAATGTTGATTATTCAGTATTCATATTAATAAGTTGCACATTAACAAAGTACAAAGAGGAATTGAGTATTCTACTATTTATCAAAAAGACACTTGGAAATCAAAGAATATATGTTCCATTATTATAAATAACAATGTAGCAAAGTTATTTGTATAAAAATCTCTGTCCTTTGAATTATTTACTTAGGATAAATTATCAAATCATGTTGTGGGTCAAACGTATGGTTAACATTGATTTTCTTGTTTTATATTGCTAAATAGTTCTCCAAAAATAATGCATTAATGTATACTCTCCCAGCCATGTATGGCTTTACCTGAAGTTTACATTCAACTCATCCTTAGCCTTACTAGAGCTTGCTTTTTGGTGTGTATGTGTCTTCTACAACTTCTATCATTGTGTCTTTCCTGAACACCTTTTCTCTGTTAATAGTCATCTTTAAATCTTTCCATCGTAAAAAGAGAAGCCTCCTTGGGCTAGGCCAATTTTCCTTTTCCAAACATGGAACAGGTATCATCTTTCCTTCCTGTCTCTGATTTTTCACTTCTCTAAAACTCAATTCAAATCATTGTCATGCCATTGAAATATCTTAAATGCTCTAGAACATTTCCATTCTTGTTTTGACTTCTTAGTGAAGGTTGGCTCTCTTAATCACTTCTTTCTACTTGAAATGTTACTTCACTTGTTTGTGATGTCTTTTTTCTTGTGGTTTAAGAAGTGATGACTGGGGCTTCCCTGGTGGCGCAGTGGTTGAGAGTCTGCCTGCCGATGCAGGGGACGCGGGTTCGTGCCCCGGTCCGGGAGGATCCCACGTGCTGCGGAGCGGCTGGGCCCGTGAGCCATGGCCGCTGAGCCTGCGTGTCCAGAGCCCGTGCTCTGCAGCGGGAGAGGCCACAACGGTGAGAGTCCCGCATACCGCAAAAAAACCCAAAAACAAAAAAAAACAAAAAAAAGAAGTGATGACTGGGGAATGTTTTTCAAAAGTTTGAAAAGTTGTACTTCTTAAAATTAGTATTTGAGCTTCACCTACAAGAAATTAATACCAATTATCTTGTCAATTGGAATATTAAGTATACAACTGTTTATATATAGGTGATTTATAAATAGCATATGCTGAAATGTTGTAGCATAAGTGTTCCTCAAAATGTGTGTTGCAGAAAAATACTCATCCATGTTATACTAAATGATGTCTTATAAAGGACTCATCAAATAAGTTTATGGAATGCTGAGTTAAACAAGTATAAGGAGATTTCTTTTTCTTTGGGAGTGAACTCGGTCTTTAATATGCAAACCCCCAATTTACTATTCAGCTTTTTCTTTTCCTAAACTAATTTGAAAGTGTAACCCTTATTTCATGAAACTCATTGTAATTTTCTACTTAGTAATGACCCAAGGAGCCAAGTTTTGCGAACACTGCTCTAGAAGAAAAAAGAAATTACATACATGTAGATACATATCCTAACCTAGTTTATTTTTCTGACTTTGTAATCTTTGTAAAATACATATAACTGTTTAAAATTTCAAGTTAGTTATCTCTGAAGGAAGACTAATAAGGGATAGATTAAAAGCGAGTTTGAAGGCTAAATTTGTTAAAATAATAAGTATTTGATATAATTACAGTATAAAAATAGTCTCTACAGTTAGTAAAACGAAAAACATTTTAAAATAGGGTTAACATTTTAATATCAGGAATAAGTGAGCCCTCCCACATCTTAAGAATAATAATCAAATACATAAATTAAAAGATCAATTCCCTTTAGAAGTATAATAAATAGTGTTTTAGGGTCACAGAGGACATGGGATTCATTTTTCTTGGCTGTTTTACTGAAGCATTATAGAGTAAGTAGAAGAAAAAGAGAAATGGAGAAATGAATTGACACTACTATTCTCACATTCAGGTGATATTGTCTATGTTTACCCCCATTAACAAGGTAATAATTTTCAAAACTGTTTTTGTAACTGCAGAAGTTCTTATTGAAAACAATCTTATTGCTCCATGCATAAGGCAATGCTGATCCAAATAAAACAACATATAGCATGCCTATAGCCATGCCCACTTACCTTCCCAGTTTCAAAAACATGGCGCAAAGAACAAAGTTAAAATTCTATAAGATTCAAGGCTCATTCATGATTGTTCTGCAATCTATATGTTTAGGTTAATCCCCACTACCTTCCTTCATAAAAGCTTTTTAAAAGCAGGTATATTGAGGTATAAATGACATACAATAAACTATACACAATTTAAGAATACCATTTGATAATTTTTTGATTTATGTATGCAGCTGTGAAGCCATTGCTACAATCAAAATAACAAACAGATCCATCACCACTCTCCCCCTCTTTATCCTCCACCTTTCCATCACCAGACAACCACTGACCTAATTTCAGTCACTGTAGATTGACTTTTTCTAGAATTTTATATAGGGGATTCCCTGGCAGTACAGTGGTTAGGACTCTGCACTTTCATTGCTGAAGGCATGGGTTCTGTCCCTTGTGGGAGAACTAAGATCCCACGAGCCGAGTTGTGTGGCCAAAAAAAAGTTAGAATTTTATAGAAATGTCATCATACACTGTGTATTCAATTTTGCTTATGATTTTTAGCAAACAATTTTAAGCTTCATCCACATACCAAAATTTTATTCTTTTATTGCTGAATATATTCCATTATACAGAATAACATATAACAGAATTGTGTTTTCTATTTTTTGTAACTGTTCTTTGTTCATTTTGTTCTCTGTCTTCTTTTGGATACATTTTTATCCCATTTTATTGCCTTTGTTGGCCTATTAGTTATAGCTCTTTGCTATATTATTTTAGGGGTTGCTTTAGGGTTTATAGTGCATATCGCTACTTTATCACAGTGTAACTTCAAGTGACATTATGCCACTTTGTGATGGCAGAACTCTATCTACATCAGTATACTTCAATTTTTCCTCTCCCAGCCACTGTGACCTTGTTGTCACATGTTTTATTTCAATGTATGTTATAAAATACACAATACATTTTAATCATTTTTACTTTAAGCAGATGACTATCTCTTAAATATATCTTAATAATCAGAAAAAAAATTATTTGTGAATGCTGTTGCAATTTCCAGTGCTCTCTATCACTTTGTGTAGAACTTGAACTACATCTGCTATAATTTTTCACCTGTTTGAAGGACTTTGTTTTACATTACTTATTGTGCAAGCATGCTGGTGATGAGTTCTTTCAGCTTTTGAATGTCTGAAAAAGTCTATTTTTTTTCTTCTGAGCAAAAAAAAGATATCTTTAGATTGATAGATTTTTAAATTTTTGTCTGTTAGTTTGTTTTTTTAACTTTTCCATACTTTAAAGATGTTGCTCCACTGCCTTCCAGCTCACACTGTTTTGAATGAGAAATATGAAATATGTTCTCATCCTCATCTTTGTCCTTTTGTACATAATGTGTCCTTTTTTTTTCCCTTCTGGCTGCTTTTAATATACATATATATATATATATATATATATATATATATATATATATATATTTGCTAGTTTAAGACCATCTGATTGTGATGCAACTATGTAATTTTCTTCAAGTATCTTGTCATTGAGATTCATGGAGTTTCTTGTATTGGTGATTTTATAGTTTTTATAATTAATTTGGAAACTTTTCAGTTATTATTTATTCAAATATATTTTTTATTTCTCCCTACTCCTTTGAAGTTGTGCCATAGCTCACTAAAAGCTCTATTCATTTATTAATTCATTTTTATCCCTCTGTGTATTTTATTTTGGATAGCTCTATTGATGTTTTCAAGTTCACTCATCTTTCATTTTGCCATGTCTATTTGACTGTAAATTTCATCCAGGACATTTTTCATCCCAGACATTATATTTAGATTTAGAAAGTTTTCTCACTTATTTTTAAATTTTTATTTATTTATTTTTTACATATGTTGAATAGATATATCTATTATTTTTCAAATTCTTTTCCAAATTAGGTTGTTACAGAATACTGAGCAGAGTTACCCATGCTTTACAGTATGTCCTTGCTGTTTATCCACTTTAAATATAGCACTGTGTACATGTCAATCCCAAACTCCCTAATTATCCCTCTCCGCCCCAACCTTCCCCTCCTGGTAACCATAATTTCATTTTCTAAGTCTGTGATGTGGAACTTTTTTATCTTCTATGTTGCAATTTAACACATCTAATCTTTCCTCTAACTTCTAGAACAAGTGAAATAGTTAAAATAACAGAGTTAATGTCCTTGTCTTCTAATCCTATCATCTATGTCAATACTGGGTCAGTATCAATTGATGTTTTTTCTCTTCATTATAAATGAGTTTCTTTCTTTGCATCCCTTCTAATTTTTTATTGGATGCTAGTAATTTTGATTTTATTTTATTGTGCAGTGGACATTTTTATATTCCTAATATACAGGAATATATGTATTCCTTTGTCCTGGGATGCAGTCAGATTATTTGGAAACAGTTTGATCTTTTTGAGCCTTGCTTTTAACCTTTGTTTGCTTTGGTCTAAAACTACTTTTCCCTGCTCCTTAAGCAATATCATTCTGATTACACATTGCCCTGAGAACTATGAGATTTTCCACTCTGATTAGAGGAATAGGTACTATTCCCCAGTCCTGTGTGAGTGCCAGAGACTGTGACCTCTAGTCTTCGAAGGTATTTTTTTCCCCCAGCCTCAGACAGTTTCCTCACATGTGTGTGTTGATCAGTGCTGTGTGTTGATCAGTGTGCTCCTCAAAGGGAACTCTGAAAATCTCAGGATTTCTCTATGTTTGAAGCTCTTTATTCTATAGTACTCTGCTCTGATTATCCCAGCTTCTTTGGTCTCACCAGAACCTCTATTCATGGAGCCAGGGAGGTTCTGCTTGGGTTGTTATTTCCTGAACCTCAGACTGAGATTACATATTGCAAACTGGGGCAATCATGGGTCTCAATGCATTTGTTTTAAGTGTCTCAGGCATCAGTGTACTTTGTTGCTTTATGTTTAGTGCCTTAAGAACGATTTTTTTCCCATATATTTTGTCTTTTACATTTTTTGAGTCTGAATGATAATTTTTATCCTTGTAAATCCACCCAGAAGTATAGGTCTCCCTTATAGCTTAGAGTCTAGTCAAAACAAACTCCTAGCCCATTTTTTTTAAGTATGCCATGTTCATATATATATATATATATATATCCACATATACCCATGCTCCCTGCCATTCTCTCTTATATATCCTTGCTCTCTTCTCTATCTGATCAACACCAACTGAATTTCCAAAGCACACTCCAATTCTCGGATTAGTTTTTCTAAATGCTCTCAGGCATGTTTAATCTTTTTTGTTTGTTTGTTTTCCTGCCCACACAGCACTTTACTTATTACTTAATTATAGCCCCAGGAATAGTTTTATGATTAAATATTTAGTTGTTTTTTTTCTTTTTATTCAACTAAACCATGTCGAACTATATTGGGTATTTCGAATATAGAATAATGCCTAGCTAATTAAAGGAACTCAGTGAAATTTGCTGACTGAGTTGACAAATTTGTTGATGAATAATATGTCCAAAGCACTGTGCCTCTCCTCTGTGATCAGGAGCATGAATAACTAAGATAAAAAGGGGCAACAGAAGTTAGATGAGTACTTTTTAAAAAAAACTCCTTTAAGTTTCAATTTTTTATAAAATATTCATTTATTGGTAAAGAGTAGTCAAATATATGTCTATTTTTCTATAAAAAGGTATAATTTGTCACTTAAATTTTCTTTTTAAAAATGTTCTCCTATTTCCATATTTTGTTTTTATTTCTGATATAGAGAAACTTTCCATAATTTATACAATTACCAACAAAATATATCCTTATGATTTATTAAAGCTGTTTCCAGCTCAAATATAAATTTATTATCATGTTGTATCATACTATGCACCATAAAATATTAGATTAACAATCAAGGAGGAATTGTAGAAATATGTTGGTTGAAATATAAATAAAAGCAGTTTTGAGGGTTTTTAAGGGCAATATATACCAGCACCATGAAAAAATAAAGGGGGAGGGAATATCTGACGAAATATTCACACACAAAAAAATTAAGAAATATGCCCTGGCCTATTATTCTAGTCTCTCTACTCACTGTTACAACATTAAGTAAATCATATCAAATCACTCAGATTACCATTTGTATTTAGCTGTACTCTGAACCATAGGGTATCTCTAGATATTTGCTAGTTACATTCTTTTGTTCTTTGAGTTATATATTTCTCCCAATATTTTCAGATTAAAAAAATAGAATCACCTGATCCTCGATCTCCTACCACCTATTTGTGTTTAGTATGTCTGTTTTGGGATCTAAGAATCTGTGTTCAAAAACACCACCAACGAAGATGGTGAAGTAGAGGAACGTGCTCTCACTCCCTCTTGTGAGAACACCAGAATGACAACTAACTGCTGAACAATAATCGACAGGAAGACACTGGAACTCACCAAAAAAGATATCCTGCATCCAAATACAAAGGAGAAGCCACAATGAGACAGTAAGAGGGTCACAATACAATAAAATCAAATCCCATAACTTCTGGGTGGGTGACTCACAAACTGGAGAACACTTGTACCAGAGAAGTGCACTCACTGGAGTGAGGGTCCTGAGCCCCACGTCAGGCTTCTCAACCTGTGGGTCCAGAAACGGGAGGAGGAATTCCTAGAGAATCAGACTTTGAAACTAGCAGGATTTGATTGTAGGACTCTGACAGGACTGGGGGAAATAGAGACTCCACTCTTGGAGTGCACACACAAAGTAATGTGCACATCGGGACCCAGGGGAAGAAGCAGTGACCCCATAGAGACTGAACAAGACTTATCTGCTCGTGTTGGAGGGTCTCCTGCAAAGGCAAGGGGTGGCTGTGGCTCACCGCGAGGACAAGGACACTGGCAGCAGAAGTTCTGAGAAGTGCTCCTTGGGGTGAGCCCTCCAAGAGTCCACCATTAGCCCCACCAAAGAGCCTGCAGGCTCCAGTGATGGGTCGACTCAGGCCAAACAAATAACAGGGAGAGAAGCCAGCCCCACCCATCAGCAGTCAAGCAGATTAAAGTTCTAGTGATCTCTACCCACCACCAGTCCCTCCCATCAGGAAATTTGCACAAGCCTCTTAGATAGCCTCATCCAGCAGAGGGCAGACAGCAGAAGCAAGAAGAACTACAATCCTGCAGCCTGTGTAACAAAAACCACATTCACAGAATGTGACAAGATGACACAAGATGAAGACAAGAAGAAAAGGCAGAGGGCTATGTACCAGATGAAGGAACAAAATAAAACCCCAGAAAAAACAACTAAATGAAGTGGAGATAGGCAACCTTCCAGAAAAAGAATTCAGAATAATGATAGTGAAGATGATCCAGGACCTCGGAAAAAGAATGGAAGCAAAGATCGAGGAGATGCAAGAAATGTTTAACAAAGACCTAGAAGAATTGAAGAACAAACAAACAGAGATGAACAATACAATAACTGAAATGAAAAATACACAAGAAGGAATCAATAGCAGAATAAATGAGGCAGAAGAATGCATAAGTGACCTGGAAGATAGAATGGTGGAATTCACTGCTGCTGAACAGAAAAAAGAAAGAAAAATGCAGAGAAATGAAGACAGCCTAAGAGATCTCTGGGACAACATAAAATGCAACAACATTCACATTATAGGGGTCCCAGAAGGAGAAGAGAGAGAGAAAGGACCTGAGAAAATATTTGAAGAGATTATAGTTGAAAACTTCCCTAACATGGGAAAGGAAATAACCACTCAAGGAAGTGCAGAGAGTCCCATACAGGATAAACCCAAGGAGAAACACACTTAGACACATAATAATCAAATTGGCAAAAAATACAACGAAGAAAAATTATTGAAAGCAGCAAGGGAAAAAAGACAAATAACATACAAGGGAATTCCCATAAGGTTAACAGTTGATTTCTCAGCAGAAACTCTACAAGCCAGAAGGGAATGGCATGATATATTTAAAGTGATGAAAGGGAAGAACCTACAACCAAGATTACACTACCCAGCAAGGATCTCATTCAGATTGAATGGAGAAATCAAAAGCTTTATAGACAAGCAAAAGTTAAGAGAATTCAGCACCACCAAACCATCTCTACAACAAATGCTAAAAGAACTTTGCTAAGTAGGAAACACAAGAGAAGAAAAGGACCTACAAGAGCAAACCCAACACAATTAAGAAAATGGTCATAGGAACATACATACAAATAATTACCTTAAACATGAATGTATTAAATGCTACAAATGAAAGACACAGGCTTGCTGAATGGATACGAAAACAAGACCCATATATATACTGTCTACAAGAGACCCACTTCAGACCTAGGGACACATACAGACTGAAAGTGAGGGGATGGAAAAAGATATTCCATGCAAATGGAAATCAAAAGAGAGCTGGAGTAGGAATACTCATATCAGATAAAATAAACTTTAAAATAAAGAATGTTACAAGAGACAAGGGAGGACACTACATAGTGATCAAGGGATCAATCCAAGAAGAAGATAGAACAATTATAAATATATATGCACCCAACGTAGGAGCACCTCACTCCATAAGGCAACTGCTAACAGTTATAAAAGAGGAAATTGACAGTAACACAAAAATAGTGGGGGACTTTAACACATCGCTTACAGCAATGGACAGACCATCCAAAATGAAAATAAATAAGGTAACAGTAGCTGTAAATGACACAATAGACCAGATGGATTTAATTGATATTTATAAGACATTCCATCCAAAAACCGCAGATTACACTTTCTTCTCAAGTGTGCAAGGAACATTCTCCAGGATAGATCACATCTTGTGTCACAAATCAAACCTCAGTAAATTTCAGAAAATTGAAATCATATCAACCATCTTTTCTGACCACAACACTATGAGATTAGAAATGAATTACAGGGAAAAAAACACAAATACATGGAGACTAAACAGTACATTACTAAATAACCAAGAGATCACTGAAGCAATCAAAGAGGAAAACAAAAAATACCTAGAGACAAATGACAATGAAAACATGACAATCCAAAACCTATGGGATGCAGCAAGAGCAGTTCTAAGAGGGAAGTTTATAGCTATACAATCCTACCTCAAGAAACAAGAAAAATCTCAAATAAACTATCTAACCTTACACCTAAAGGAACTAGAGAAAGAAGAACAAACAAAACCCAAAATTAGCAGAGGGAAAGAAATCATAAAGATCAGAGCAAAAATAAATTGATTAGAACAGAAAACAATAGCAAAGATCAATAAAACTAAAATGTGGTTCTTTGCGAAGATAAACCAAATTGATGAGCCATTAGCCAGACTCATCAAGAGAAAGAGGGAGAGGACTCAAATCAATAAAATTAAAAATGAAAAAGGAGAAGTTACAACAGACACTGGAGAAACACAAAGCATCCTAAGAGACTACTACAAGCAACTCTGTGCCAATAAAATAGACAATCTGGAACAAACAGAGAAATTTTTAGAAAGATATAACCTTCCAAGACTGAACCAGGAAGAAATAGAAAACATGAACAGACCAATCACAAGTAATGAAATTGAAACAGTGATTAAAAATCTTCCAACAAACAAAAGTCCATGACCAGATGGCTTCACAAGTGAATTCAATCAAACATTTAGAGAAGAGCTAACACCCATACTTCTCAAACTCTTCTAAAAAATTAAGGAGGAAGGAACACTGCCAAACTCATTCTATGAGGCCACCATCACCCTGATACCAAAACCAGACCAAGATACAGCAAAAAATCAAATTACAGACCAATGTCACTGATGAATATATATGCAAAAATCATCAACAAAATACTATCAAACAGAATCCAAAAACACATTAAAAGGATCATACGCCATGATCAAGTGGGATTTATCCCAGGGATGCAAGGATTCTTCAATATAGGTAAATCAATCACTATGATTCACCATATTAAAAAAAAAATGAAGAGTAAAAACCATATGGTCATCTCAATAGATGCAGAAAAAGCATTTGACAAAATTCAACACCGATTTATGACAAAAACTCTCCAGAAGGTGAGCATAGAGGGAACTTACCTCAACATAATAAAGGCCATATATGACAAACCCACAGCAAACATCATTCTCAATGGTGAAAAACTGAAAGCAGTTCCTCTAAGATCAGGAACAAGACAAGAATGTCCACTCTCATCACTATTATTCAACATTGTTTTGGAAGTCCTAGCCATGGCAATCAGAGAAGAAAAAGAAATAAAAGGATACAAATTGGAAAAGAAGAAGTAAAACTGTCACTATTTGCAGATGACATGATACTATACATAGAGAATCCTAAAGATGCTACCAGAAAACTATTAGAGCTAATCAGTGAATTTGGTAAAGTTGCAGGATACAAAATTAATGCACAAAAATCTCTTGGATTCCTAAATACTAATGTGGAAAAATCTGAAAGAGAAATTAAGGAAACACTCCCATTTACCATTGCAACAAAAATAATAAAATACCTAGGAATAAACCTACCTAGGGAGAGAAAAGGCCTGTATGCAGAAAACTATAATACGCTGATGAAAGAAATTATAGATGGTACCAACAGATGGAGAGATATACCATGTTCTTGGATTGGAAGAATCAATATTGTGAAAATAACTATACTAACCAAAGCAATCTACAGATGCAATGCAATCCCTATCAAATCACCAATGGCATTTTTTGCAGAACTAGAATTAAAAATCTTAAAATTTGACACAAAAGACCCCAAAAGACCCCGAATAACCAAAGCAGTCTTGAGGGAAAGAAGCGGAGCTAGAGGTATCAGATTCCCTGACTTCAGACTATACTACAAAGCTACAGTAATCAAGACAATATGGTACTGGCACAAAAACAGAAACATAGATCAATGGAACAAGATAGAAAGCCCAGAGATAAACCTACACACGTATGGTCAGCTAATCTATGACAATGGAGGCAAGGATATACAATGGAGAAAAGACAGTCTCTTCAATAAGTGGTGCTGGGAAAACTGGACAGCTACATGTAAAAGAGTGAAATTAGAACACTCCCTACACCAAACACAAAAATAAACTCAAAATGGATTCGAGACATAAATGTAAGACCGGACACTATAAAACTCTTAGAGGAAAACATAGGAAGAATACTCTTTGACACAAATCACAGCACCTCCTAGAGTAATGGAAATAAAAATAACAACTGGGACCTAATGAAACTTAAAAGCTTTTGCACAGCAATGGAAACCATAAACAAGACAAAAAGACAACACTCAGAATGGGAGAAAATATTTGCAAACAAATCAAGAGACAAAGGATTAATTTCCAAAACATATAAACAACACATGCAGCTCAATATTAAAAAAACAAACAGCCCAATCCAAAAATGGGCAGAAGACCTAAATAGACATTTCTCCAAAGAAGACATACAGATGGCCAAGAAGCACATGAAAAGCTGCTCAACATCAGTAATTTTTAGAGAAATGCAAATCAAAACTACAATGAGGTATCACCTCACACCATTTAGAATGGGCATCATCAGAAAATCTACAAACAACAAATGCTGGAGAGGGTGTGGAGAAAAGGGAGCCCTCTTGCACTGTTGGTGGGAATGTAAATTGATACAGCCACTATGGAGAACAGTATGGAGGTTCCTTAAAAATCTAAAAATAGAATTGCCATATGACCCAGCAACCCCATTATTGGGACTATACCCAGAGAAAACCATAATTCAAAAAGACACATGCACCCCCATGTTCACTGCAGCACTATTTACAATAGCCAGGTCATCGAAGCAACCTAAATGCCTATCAACAGACGAATGGATAAAGAAGATGTGGTACATATATACAAAGGAATATCACTCTGCCATAAAATGGAACAAAATTGGGTCATTTGTTGAGACATGAATGGATCTAGAGACTGTCATACAGAGTGATGTAAATCAGAAAGAGAAAAACAAATATCGTATATTAACACATTTATGTGGAACCTAGAAAAATGGTACAGATGAACCAGTTTGCAGGGCAGAAATTGAGACCCATGTAGAGAACAAACGTATAGACACCAAGGGGGAAAAGTGGTGGGGGGTGGGGGTGTGTGATGAATTGGGATTGACACGTATACACTGATGTGTATAAAATGGATGACTAATAAGAATCTGTTGCATAAAAAAATAAATAAAATAAAATTCAAATATTCAACAACAAAAAAAACCCCACACCACCAGCATTTCTGATGCAGCTAGGAATGGGATTGGAAACACGTGTTTGGAAACACTGCCTAAGATCATAAAGTGGTGAGTGAGTATGTAGTACAAAAGGGCCTACAGCATTATTCTGGGAACTTACCCCTCAACTAAAGTGAGAATGGGTCTTGGTTTCCTTGTTAAGTCAAAATTAAGCTGTTTCTCTTTTCTGCATGCCTGTTACCTCTGCCTCCGTCCCTGCATACTTTGTTCTATGTGGGGCTGACTGATGTCTGTAGTGATGGAGTATTACCACGTTTGAGCACTTCCTTGCTGTGAGGGAAACGACATAAGTATGTGACGAAGGACATTTCATGTTTAGAGATTATACCCTCCATGAGCTTTGTGTCTCAACCATGAGTATACATCCAAGATTGGCAAAGGAGAATCCTTGAAAATAAAACTTACACATGTAATGATTTACTGATTTCGAATTGCTATAATTACTCATTGAAATTTAACTACTTCTTGCCTGCATGATTCAAGGGCAAACTCCTTCAATAAAGCAATAGAGTAGGCAGCTTTTATGCTGGCGGGTCTCTGTGATTACGATAGATTTTTTTTCCCTTCAGAGAAGAGTTTACACCTCTCTTTGCTGAAACCTCCATAGTCTGGCCTTGTGATGCTTCCTGTCTATGTCTGTCGCAGAGAAGTTTTAGATAGTAGGGCAGATTCTGCTACTATAATCCCATTAAATCCCTCAACTATTAGTCAATTATATGGCAATTTGAATTCTCAATATACTTTTTTTTTCATTAAAAAAACCTGTATTATCATTTCCTGTGGGTTGGAAATCACAGAAATTAGGCAGAAAAAACCGAGAAAGACCAATACAAAAGAATGGCAAAGCATTTCCCCAAACATAGCAGAGAGCATCCTGGGCGGCAAGTCCATGAACAGGCCTCCAGGCTGCCTGGGACTCAGCTCTCCAAGTCCTCTAGGGACTCTGCGTCCATTGTCACCCTTTCTGCTTCCTGAAGGTCGTTCCCAGGCCCTCCCACACTGTTGTTAACAGGTTGTAAATAGGAGCCACACCTTTCCGCCTCTTCTGACTTCTGTTCTTTCTCCTACTCTTTGTCCCCTGTGCTATCACAGAGATTTTAGCCACAAAACTAATTTCTAGGAAAGTGGAAATATTGTGTATCTTTCTCTGTCCTTCATTCTTCCTCTTGTCTAGAATGTGGATGCAGTGGTAGAGCCCCAACAGCTATTTTGTACCTTCCAGAAAATGACAATGTCAGGAATGGTGAAAAGATGTAATGAGCTGGGTTTCTTACAGCTTTAAGAAACTCATAAAAGCTCTGGATTGCTGACATCTGACCATATAATGTGAGATGATAAAATCTTATGTGTTGGGGCTTCCCTGGTGGCGCAGTGGTTGAGAGTCTGCCTGCCAATGCAGGGGACACGGGTTCGTGCCCCGGTCCGGGAAGATCCCACATGCCGCGGAGCGCCTGGGCCCGTGAGCCATGGCCGCTGAGCCTGCGCGTCTGGAGCCTGTGCTCCACAACGGGAGAGGCCACAACAGTGAGAGGCCCGCGTACCACCAAAATATATATATATATATATATATATATCTTATGTGTTTAGGCCATTGCTAATCCTAACTGGTACCCTAGGTTACCATATTACTTTGCCTTTTGTTAATCCTTAGCTCTTTATAAGGAATATGATAGTTTAGATACAGACTTTCCAACTGTCAAACAACTGTTGATTATTGTGCTGACTTTTGACGATTACTATTAACAATTACTGTTACTATTACCGGTCCTTGGGTTGACTTCAGCTGCCTTCACTAATGTAATCATTCATATATATTCATATACAGATTACTCTGCACTGCATTTCCAGGCAGAGATATCCTAGGTCAGGGGTCTCAGGAAAGCGACAGGAGAAGGCTATGAGCTCAGCAAAAGTATACTTAGAACACAAGGGCGGGGCTAGGTTTGGAGTGGGGAGTCATTCTCATTTGCTAAGAGACAATAATGAGGCCCCCAAAGGGAACTGGAATAGTTATTGGCCACAGACTTGTCTGATGCCTCACTGTATTCCTGATAGCCCATGTGTCCTCCCATATCCAAAGCTGATTCTATGCATGGGTGCTAGTTAAGGGATTCCAAGCTCTTTGGTGACAAAGAGGCTAAGTGGGAAGTGATAGTTATGGTGTCAGGTTTTACAGGAGCTTTTTCTAGAATCCCAAAATCCCAGATGCAGTAAACTGACAAGCTGGTCTTTCACTTGTATCTGGAGCACTAATTGTTGCTATAGATATGGCCAAGGAGATAGCATTCAGCCTCACAGCAAGTATTGGATTCATTGTGTGTCCAGGATGCAGGTGTTACAGGTCAGTGCAAAGAGGAAAGACCCTTGGAGACCCAGAAAGTGTTTGTGCACTGGCTGAGCCTTCAGTAACCTGTGACCAAATGGAGATGCCTTGACAATAGGTGTGGTCTATATAACAATACATGATTAATCAGAACTTTATGTTGGAAAATGGGAGACCCTGTTCTAGTACTTAGGCTGTTATTACCTCATGATAGAACTTTAAAATTACCACCTCCAGGCCTTGCTAACCTCATCTGCAGGTGGAATGTATCACACTAGATTATAACTGAGGTCTATTTCCTCTCTAAACTACATTTCTGGTAGAGTGAATTTAGATAAGGATTTAGTTCCTGCCTGTGTTCATATTGGAAAACAAAAGTTACTCAGTACAAACAGCCAAATCTTGTATACACAGCCGGAATGGGATGTCCATTCCAGGAACATGTTTTGATAGGCTTAGTATGACTATCATATAAAATGAAATAGTTCAAGGCTTCACATTTTAAGCACTCAGATGGGAAGATGCCAGTGTCGTAAATCACATACATTTTGACCTTATAAGAGATGGAGGTTGAAAAACAAACTAAAGTGACTCTACAGGTCAGGAGGCATTATTGCTTCATTTTCTGCACAAGCCATCGGAAATTACTAGGCAGAGCTCCTCTTGTACTTGAGCACAGTTTCTAGCATAATGTCTAAAGATTTAAAATGGAAATTATTAGTCATTATCAATGAGCAGCAACTATGCCAAAATCACTAACGACACATTTTTCTTGAGCTGTCATTAGGAACAGTCAACATGGACTTTCTTTGTGTTCAAATGATTTCTACCTTTCTAACTTCTTGTTATTAACCAATAGAGTTCTAACAATGTGGACTAGATGCCATAGGCAACTGGAATTCATTTGTATCCGTTCTATATCTCAACAACAGGAATGTCAACATCCTCAATTTCTTCCCAACCCTATAGAACAACAATCTCTTCAATTCAGTTAAAAGCACTTGCAGATTTGTTCTTTTTTCAGAAACCTACAAGTGGCAAGTAGGTCTCATCATCTTTTCACAACGTTCTTTTACATTTCACCTGCAATCTCAGTGAAGACCATGGAGAATATATTCATAGAATATACTAGAAATTTGATAAGTATTCTTAAAGTGTAAGACTTGGTCACCAGCAGACTGAAAGTAAATGGTGGGCATAGGCAGGACATTGGTGACAAGATGTAGGCCATGAGTTTTCACATATAAGTTTTGAGATTTAGTGTATGATTGTATCTCTAGGTAAAAGTTAACTGCTTTAGTAATACTTATTTGTTTACTCACTTGTTTATTTATTTATTTTAATTCTCCTCCGAAAAGTGCAATGACATGTGATCTCCCACTTGTGATTTAATAATATCACAAATATACTGGCCAAAAGAGACGTTCAGGCATACCTCGTTTTATTGTTTTGCTTTATTGCCCTTCACAGATATTGCACTTTTTATAAATTGAAATTTTGTGGCAACCCTACATAGAACAAGTCTATTAGCACCATTTTTTTCTAACAGTATTTGCTCATTTCAGGTCTCTGTGTCACATTTTGGTAATTCTTGCAATACTTCAAACTTTTTCATTATTATTAAATTTGTTATAGTGATCTTTGAGTAGTGATCTTTGATGTTACTATTGCAAAAATATTATGACTCTCTGAAGGTTCAGATGATGGTTAGGATTTTTTAGCTATAAAGTATTTTTAATTAAGGTATGTACATTTTTTAGACAATGCTATTGCATACTTAATAGAATACAGTATAGTGTAAACATAACTTTTATATGCACTGGGAAAGAAAAAAATTCATATGACTAGCTTTATTGCACTCTTCATTTTATTGCAGTGGTCTGGAACCAAACCCACAATATCTCCAAGGTATGCTTGTATTAGGAAAAACATATTTCAGTCCTACTTCCACTACTTTCTAGCTGTATGAACATGAGACCATTACCCTATTGCTAAATTTTCCCCTCTGTAAAATGGGGATTCTGTCAGTATCTATTTCATAGAATGACTGGGAGGAATAAATAAAATAGGATATGAAGCATCTAGTATACTATTTGAATATAATAATTCTTCTCTGTCAATTATAGTTATTATACATAGTCTACATTTAAGATGAGAGGAATCTGGGTTAAAAGATAACACAAATTTACTTGGATTAGTCCTGGGAAGATTCATGGAGGATGCATATTCAAATTTTGACTCACAAACACTAGAGACTAGGACAGATCCTACTTTTTAGTGTGAGTGACAAGAATGAAGAAAGGAAAATAAACAAAAGGACAAGGAGGCATTGTGTAAATCACTATGTCTGCATTATGACTATCTACCTAAGTCATGTGATATAGGCCCTGGGGTGATCACTAAAAAGAACCCTTTGGGCAATAAGCAAACTCCAAACTCTAATCACATTTTAAGGATCTCATAGCTCCTCCAAGGTCAGTAGGGCTCAAACACTAATTTCCTTCCTACTGTACAGCACAGCGACCTATATTCAATATACTGTGATAAACCATAATGGAAAAGAATATGAAAAATAATATATATATATTTATAACTGAGTCACTTTGCTGTACAGCAGAAATTAACACAACATTGTAAATCAATCAATTTTATACTTCAATAAAATTTTTAAAAACACTGATTTCTTCAGGAATCCCATCTCTACCAGGTTAAGAGACTTGAGTTCATACAAGTACACGTATCTACTAACTCCTACCTTTTAAGATAATCTATCCAGGAGAAAGCTTATCCAGTCCTTTTCCATCCCTCCCTGGTTTGAATTAGCTGCCTTTTTTTCTTTCTTTTTCTTTTACTTTTTTAATATAATTTTTAAACTCCCTTTATTAAGTGTTTATTACGTGCTTCTGTAGCAACCTGTACTTCCCTATGTAACAGCGTATATTACCATGCACTATATTGCTAAACTTACATTTTTTTCTCCAGTAAAGTGTAATCTCCTTGAAGTCAAGGACAATATTTTGTCAGCATAAGGGAATACCCAGAACATAGTTAATTCTTAATATTTGCATTTAAAAAAATGATACCTCCACTTTCTCATCCTTTAAATCAAGATTACATTACTTCATGAACATCAAGTTCCCTTAGTTTTAGCATTCTAATAAGATACTGGTCACAGTCATAGTATCTTGAATTAATGTAGACATTCTTTTGGTTTCACTTTTCAAAACTGTAATCACAGCAAAAATCTGTGTTCTTGCAACAAGGCTGATTATAATAAAAGTATGAAAAAGATCACTAAAAGATTTAAGAAGACTGGGGCACAATTAGAAACTTTTAAATTGCTTTCTGTCTCAGATTCTAAGAACATATGTTTTCTTACTTTAACAGTGCTGATATTTGAAGCTAATTCCACAGATATGGATGATATACATGTCATCGTTTTTTGTATTATCAACTGAAAACACAAAATGTCCCGTAGTATCCAGAAGCAGACTAAGGAAATTATACTAATTATTCTAAAGGGTAAGTGCTTGCTTTTCATTTACTGGGTTGGTTTTATGTTTCATGTGTTACATTTGGCATAAAGGCAGGAATCTTAACTTGGATGCATGTCTGTGATTGATATGAAAATAGAAGTTCACATTAACCTTCAGAAAGTATTTAAACATTATTGTTTACAGAAAATTCTTTCCAGATAAAATAGGAAGTATTTCTACTCAAAGATTTTATATAAAATGTTTACAAATAATATCATTGTGCTTTTTAAACAATGTGTTCTTTAAAGTATTTAGGTATATTACATACACGTCCATCTATATATGTAATAAGTACGGTCTAATATTTTGGAAGTTGGACGTGCTCAATAAATTTTAAAGGGTATTTTAACACTCTAGAGCAAGACAGTCCAATAGAAATATAAATTGAGCCATAAATAATTTAAAATTTTCTAGTAGCTTCATTTTTATAAGTAAAAATAATTAGGTGAAATAATATGTTATCAATGAAGTGTGCAATCAATAAAAATTATTAATGAGATGTCATATGACTTTTTAATATTATCTCATTGAAATCCAATATAATTTTTATCCTTACACTACATTGTAATTCAGATGTGCTTGATACTACATGTGGTTAGATACTTGATACTACTTGTGGTTAGTGGCTTGATATATGTGGTTAGTGGCTACCATATTGGATCAGGTAACTCTAGAGCAGTGGTCCCTAACCTTTTTGGCACCAGGGACTGGTTTCGTGGAAGACAATTTTTCCACAGACTGGGGCGGGTTGGATGGTTTTGGGATGATTCAAGCACATTACATTTACTGTGCACTTTATTTCTGTTATTATTGCATTGTGATATATAATAAAATAATTATACCACCATAAGGCAGAATCAATGGGAGCTCTGAGCTTGTTTTCCAATTGATTTATTATGGTCTCTGTGCAGTCAAACCTCTCTGCTATCGATAATCTGTATTTGCAGCCACTCCCCAGCCCTAGGATCACCACCTCAGCTCCACCTCAGATCATCAGCATTAGATTCTCATAAAGAGCAAGCAACCTAGATCCCTCACATGCGCAGTTCACAGTAGGGTTCGTTCTCCTATGAGAATCTAATGCTGCCACTGATCTGACAGCAGGCAGAGCTCAGGCGGTTATGTGAGCGATGGGGAGCAGCTGTAAATACAGATGAAGCTTCACTCGCTCGCTGGCCCACTGCTCACCTTCTGCTGCGCAACCCGTTTCCTAACAGGCCAGGACTGGTACTGGTCCGTGGCCCAGGGGTTGGGGAACCCTGCTCTAGAGAACACTAGTGTGTATATCTATATAGTAGCAATACACAACCAATTTAGCCAAATACCTATCATCTACTACCTATCTATCTATCTATCTATCTATCTACTGTAGTATATACAATGGAAGCAATAAAAATAACACTAAGAAACTATATTTCAGAAAGAAGTGTTATCAATGACACTGCAAATTCTAAGTATTCTAAGTGTATTTTCTCTACAGAACCATCCAAGCTAAATGACAACACATTAATGTATTAATGTATTTAGTGTATTAAATATTAGGATAATAGTACATAATTAAGGTCATAAGATAATAAGATTCATAATCTTAGCCCCTTACTACACTACCACTTCTACAAAACCATCAGACACTTCTATAATTTATGAAATTTGCACTGGATGGACATGTAGAAAATATGATATCCAGATGCAACTATCATCTGTCTACCTCATTGACTGGTTTGGTTGATTTAATTTTGTCCCTGGAAAAGTTGCTATTCTCTTCCTCTCCCACTGGCTCAAGAAAAAAAATACACTTGCTTAAGGGAGAAAAAAATACTTTCCAGATAAAATAGGAAATATTTTTATTCAAAGACATTATGTCAAATGTTTACAAATAAAAACAATGTGTTTTGTTTAATAGTGTGTATTTTAAAATATTTAGATAGGTTACAAAATTAGGAAGAGTTTCTATCTTCATGCCAATGGCAGTGTTTGAGTCAAATGCCATTAAATACACTGATAAATCTATAAACACTAAAATGATCACTTTTAAGTTGTGGTATTGAGGTGAGTAGTCATTAGCCACATGTAGTTAATTTAAATGTGGCTAATGAAACTGAGAAATGATTTTTAAATTTTAATTTAAGTAACTTGAATATAAGTTTTATCCTAGTTTTATCAAGATATAGCTGGCAGTTTATAATGTACATTGTGATGATTTAATACATGTATGTATTAGGAAATGATTGCCATGGAAGCTTATTCTTCTATCACTCTCATAATTACCATTGTGTGTGTGTGATGTGTGTGTGTGTGTGTGTGTGTGTGTGTGGTGAGAACATGTAAGATTTACTGTATTGACAACTTCCAAGTATGTAATACAATATTGTGAACTATAGTCACCATGATGTACATTAGGCTCCCAGATCTTATTCATCTTATAACTGGAAGTTTGAACCGTCTGACCAATGTCTGTCCGTTTCTACCCCGCACCCTTCCACTTCTGGTAACCACCATTCTACTCTCCATTTATCTAACGAAGCAGGACCCTATGGGGCTTTCCTGAGGCAGACCCTTCTCCATATCCTTTGCTTTAGCTCCTCTCTGAAGTACCTAGGTAATAGTATCTGATGAACAATTCCTGAGTTGCTAAAACTCCCACCAAATTGAAGAAATTAACTACTTGATGATCATGAGCATGTTGCCCCACATGTACTGGAGCCTAAGGATTGATAATGTTAACCCCTGTGACATGGCTCTGTTACCTCACCATCAACCAATCAGAGAATTGTGCATGAGCTGATCACACACCCTTGGATTGCCCTCCCTCACCTGGCCTTTAAAAATGCTTTGCTGAAACCCATCAGGGAGTGTGGGCTTTTTGAGCACTAGCTGTCACAGACTGCTATTATGGCTCCTTACAATAAATGCTGCACCCTTCACCACAACCCCAAACTGGTATCAGTTGATTGGCTTTACTGCGTGTGGACTGGCACACCCAAGTTTTTGTTCAGTAACACGTCTATGAGTTTGGCTTTTTAGATTCCATATATAAGTGACATACATCATACAGTATTTGTCTCTATCAATTTTCTTTTTTTTTTTGCTATTCAGTTGTAAGAGTACACTATACACTTTGGATATTAACCTCTTCTCAGAGAGATGGTTTGAAAACATTTTTATTTCAATTTTAAAATTGATTCTCGGTTCAGTTTGTTTGCTGGAAAACTTTTAAATACCTCAGGAATAGCTTCAGCATATGAATCCACTTTTTCAACTGTAAATTTTATTAAATCTAAGTATAGATCAAATATTTTCAACAAAATATTCATGTTCAAATTAAGATGTGTTATAAAATATACACTTAGAATGATAAAAATGATTTGACAGATTGCTAATAATTTTTATATTACTTATACATTAAAATGATAATATTTTAGATACATTGGGTTAGATACAGTATGTTATTAAAATTAATTTCCTCTGTTTCCTTTATTTGTGTAATATGGCTTCTAGGATATTTAAAGTTATATATGTGGTTCACATTCTAGCTCTAATGGACAGCACTGGCAAAAGGGGTTATTGTCCTTTCCATATATACTCGTTATCTCAACAAACTATGATAGACCTTATGGAGGGAAGGATGGTTTTTCCAAGACAGAATTATCTTCAAAGGGCACTAACTCAGGGCACTACCTTGTGTTAAATTATTTAGTAAAATGAAAATGTCAATAAAACCAATGCATGTAATGCCATGTATATAAAGCAGTGTCATATAATTAACATAAAGAAAATCAGATTACTATTAATGGCTGATAATTACAACACAGTTAAGCAATAAAATCATAAATCATTGCTTACCATGGAAGCCTTACTAGAAAAGAAGGCACAATGTATCATTGATCAAAGCACCTTTTATCCACAGTTATTGCTAAAATGCTTCATGCTTATTTATTTCACTTTCAAGGGGATGAAAAAACCTACAAAAATCATACTATGATAACATATAGCTTGCAGTATGTAACCATACAGTCTGATAATAATAATTTGATGCCAAATATAATGTAAGATATATCAATATTCAAATTTATTTAAAATTACCAAAATCCCATTATGTGCATGGCATTGTGGTTGGCTACTGGGAAAAAAAAAAAAAAGGAAGGAAGGCAGGACTTCTGAAAGATAGACAAAGCCAAAATAATTTTACCAGTTGTGTTGAAAGTGTTGTATATTGGGAAATATTTTTAGCTAGAAGATTTAGGAAAGAATTTACTTTTTAGTGGGGTCTTACTCCTAGCATAATCATAGTCCATATCTGTAAGGTAACGTTCATAAATTAAACATATTGCCATATTTAATGTGTGAGGTGTATTGAATTCTTTGATCAGTGCTTGTCAAAGTGTGCATGGAGGTCCCCTAAAGACTCTTTCATATGGTTCCTGAAGTCCTCCTTTTTCTAATTTACGTATCTGTGTGAGCCCTGACTTTCTTCAATTACAAATCCTGAAATGGCATTTCACAACAGATTATATGCAGAAACAGATCCAGCTGTGTACAATCAAAGAAGACATTAGAAACATCTTTTTGTGTGTGTGTGTGTGTGTGTGTGGTTTGGAAAACATTTTTCATGAATGTTTCATTTTATTTTATTTTAGTTTCTTGGAATGTATCTTAATGAAACTCTAAGAAAAAATGGTTCAAATACACCAAGTACAAAAATATTCACAAGGCAGGTATTTATTTGATAGGAGAACACTCAATCTAACGTAGAGTTCAAAGAAAAGGGTCAGAATATGGAGCATTGAATTTGTTTTCCTTTTGGCATATGTCTTCTTTCTAAATGTCCTGATTCTCATGTATTACTTCTGCAATTGTTTTCTTTCCCCTCCCATTCACCATTCAACACACTCTAATATGACTTCTGGTTTCACAGCTTCTCCAAAATAGCCCTAGTAAAGTCTCCACTGATAAATACTCATGGTCATTTAAAATATTATGGCAACCTGGCTTATATATTCTCACCTCTACTTTTCTCTCCAGCCTCATTTCAGCATCACCAACAGCCTCACCTCAGCCTGGCTTTTGTTCCCACTTGTCACTGCGGCTAAAGTCAGCAAGCAGTCTCTCCTACACCCAGGCCTGTTTGTGTCTAAGTTTGACTACATGCTCGAACACTCTTGCATATCCCTCAGCTTTTCACTGGATTGTAGATAAAAAGCAAGATCGTTAAACTGATTGGCAAGACCCTCCACAGTATGGTCCTTCCAGTTTCTCCAGTATATTCTAGGCTTCTCTTCAGTTTCTGGGACACGTCCCTGTCTTTATCACCATGGAGTTTTGCACACACTAAATCCTTCCTTGAGTGGGTTTATTTCACTACACTCACTTGATTAGTTACTGCCTTCTTTTGCTTTGGATAGCAGCTGAAGTCTGATTTGTTTTGGACACCTTCCCCAAACCTCCAAACTGGGTTATTTTTCTCAGTTAAACTCTCCAATAGAATCATGTTTCCTACTCCCATTGCCCTCCCCTTTGTAGAAAGTTGCTCACTTCATCATTTTACAGTAAGTCATGCAATCATTTGATTAACATCTACTTAAATTATATATGTAAATGTTTGTCTAAATTTAATTTGTATCTATATGATTATTTGATTTATAGCTAACAAAATTGTAATTCCTGTGATAATAGATAGTTTGTTCAGCTTTTTATTCCTAGTGTAAAACACATAGTAGGGGCACAAAAAGCATTTTTGAGTATCTCTTCATTAGTCATAAGGTATGAACTTTGTCCCACAAACAAATGAATATGAATTACTCAAAATGATTTCTTTGGGGAAATTGGAAATATTCTCAGTTGTGGATATAGGGATCATTGTAATTTATTGTCATGATTGTAGCTGGGGGCATTAGAAGAAGAAACATAGAAATTGACCTGAGGATTAATACTTTTGTGGTTTTCCTCCAATTTTCTAAGTACTAAGTAAACCTAGTTATGTGGAAACTTAGTTTTAACATAAAGTCATTTCTTGACTAAGATGAAAACTTTACCAAACACTTAGAGTGTTATACCATAACAATATTATCAAGATTTCCTAAAGGAACAAGAAAGGAATAATTTGAAATATATATTTCAAATGCTCCTTACTTCTAGTGTGTGCAAGAATATTTGTGTATGTATGTTTTACTTCATCTAATTGCTCTTTGCTTTAACATTGCCTTCTAGAACAGGACTTTTTGTGAAAGTCACCCCTCTCCATTTTTTTTTTAAATTGCCGTTGCTTATCTTTCACTCCCATGGCACAAATTAAAAGGCCAACTATATAAGGAGGGGAAACACTTTAGGGCTATGGAGACGTCCTCAAAAGAGACACAGACACACGGAAAACTGATTCGTTTTCATAAGGTTCCAATGGTTGGGGAGTATGATAAAAGTACAGACTTTATAGAATATACATTTAAAAGTATGTTCACATTAACAACATTAGCTTTATCAGAGTCAATGCTTAGGGCTCCCTTTGATTTTCTGAATTTTAACAAGCATAAATTAAATTTCCATTTGATCACTACAATGGCTACAAAATTGTTAAAACAAATCTTCATGTACATCATCACGCTCAGAAACTTTGAATCCATTCTTGGGTAAAAATGACTATCCTACAATCCCCACATGCAAGTCTTTATTGTTGCCTCAATGTGTCAAAAATATTTAACGAAACCTTTTAGAAATAGCTAACCGCATACATATGTAAGGAGAACCGGAAACTGTTTAGCACATGTAACATTTGAATGTTTATGGAGATAAAAAATATACATATATATCTCCTAGGAAATATGTTGCCTACATAGCGAGGTTTTAACTGAAGCAGTTAGACTTTACCAACAGATGGGATCACAGTCCCTTCTGTTTCAGGACACAGTGTCATTCTGAATGTGTCACAGCACTACTGCAGTTTCTTCCCAGCAGCCCACTCTTGTCAGTCATTCACCTTCTGGTACACCAGGGTTTCATTAGCTCATAACTACCCGACCTTGTGTCAGGTGCGAGTCAACAGGTAGTTCATACCCTTTGCTGTCAGAATTAGCATTCATGATACTACTTAAACTGTGGAGCAAATTTAAAGTTCATTATTAAATGAGGCATATGTTACTACACTTATAACTGATTCAGTCTAGTTATTTTTAGTTTGACCTTTTCTGTATTCATCAAATTGGTTTTGAAATAGACATTGAGATACACTTTACAGTTCATTATAAAAATTTCTATGACTGATATTTTATGTGAAGTTTTCCAGATTCTCAGTAGTTCCATAATAAATGTTAGACTTCAGTGTTAGTTTAAGTAAAAGTGAAGTAAGGGAGTTGAGGAAGATGGTGGAAGTGTAAGACGCGGAGATCACGTTCCTCCCCACAGATACGCCAGAAATACATCTACACGTGGAAATGCTCCTATAGAACACCCACTGAACGCTGGCAGAAGACCTCAGACCTCCCAAAAGGCAAGAAACTACCCATGTACCTGGGTAGGGCAAAAGAAAAAAGAATAAACAGAGACAAAAGAATAGGGACGGGACCTGCACCAGTGGGAGGGAGCTGTGAAGGAGGAAAGGTTTCCACACACTAGGAAGCTCCTTCACTGGTGGAGACAGGGGGTGGTGGGGGGGAAGCTTCAGAGCCACGGAGGAGAGTGCAGCAACAGGAGTGCGGAGGGCAAAGCAGAGAGATTCCCGCACAGAGGATTGGTGCCTACCAGCACTCACCAGCTCGAGAGGCTTGTTTGCTCACCCACCAGGGCGGGCAGGGCTGGGAGCTGAGGCTTGGGCTTTGGAGGTCGGATCCCAGGGGGAGGACTGGGTTTGACTGTGTGAACACAGCCTGAAGGGGGCTAGTGAGCCACAACTAGCCGGGAGGGAGCCTGGGAAAAAGTCTGGAGCTGCCGAAGAGGCAAGAGACTTTTTCTTCCCTCTTTGTTTCCCGGTGCGCGAGGAGAGGGGATTAAGAGCGCTGCTTAAAGGAGCTCCAAAGACGGGCTCGACCCGCGGCTATCAGCGCGGACCCCAGAGATGAGCATGAGATGCTAAGGCTGCTGCTGCCACCACCAAGAAGCCTGTGTGCAAGCACTAGTCACTCTCCACACCGCGCCTCCCGGGAGCCTGTGCAGCCTGCCACTGCCAGGGTCCCAGGATCCAGGAACAACTTCCCCGAGAGAACGCATGGCGTGCCTCAGGCTGCTGCAACGTCCCACCAGCCTCTGCCACCGCAGGTTCGTTCCAAACTCCGTACCTCTCTCTCTCCCTGGCCTGAGTGAGCCAGAGTCCCCCAATCAGCTTTTCCTTTAACACCGTCCTGTCTGAGTGGGAACAGACACCCTCAGGTGACCTACACGCAGAGGCAGGTCCAAATCGAAAGCTGAACCCCAGGAGCTGTGCGAACAAAGAAGAGAAAGGGAAATTTCTCCCAGCAGCAGCGATTAAATCTCCACAATCAACTTGATGTACCCTGCATCTGTGGAATACCTGAATAGACAACGAATCATCCCAAATTGAGGAGGTGGACTTTGAGAGCAAGAAATATTATTTTTCCCCCTTTTCCTCTTTTTGTGAGTGTGTATGTGTATGCTTCTGTGTGAGATTTTGTCTGTAAAGGTAAAGCTTTGCTTTCACCATTTGTCCTAGGGTTCTGTCCATCCGTTTTTGTTTTTTTTTTTAACTTTAAGAAATTTTTTTCTTTAATAATTATTTTTTATTTAATAACTTTATTTTATTTTATTTTATTTTATTTTATTTTATTTTATCTTCTTTCTTTCTTTCTACTTTTTCTCCATTTTATTCTGAGCCGTGTGGATGATAGGCTCTTGGTGCTCCAGCTAGGTGTCACGGTTGTGCCTCTGAGGTGGGAGAGCCAACTTCAGGACACTGGTCAACAAGAGACCTCCCAGCTCCACGTACTAGCAAATGGCAAAAATCTCCCAGAGATCTCCATCTCAAAACCAAGACCCAGCTTCATTCAACGACCAGCAAGCTACAGTGCTGGACACCCTATGCCAAACAACTAGCAAGACAGGAACACAAACACACCCATTAGCAGAAAGGCTGCCTAAAATCATGATAAGTCCACAGACACCCCAAAACACACCACCAGATGTGGACCTGCTCACCAGAAAGACAAGATCCAGCCTCATCCACCAGAACACAGGCACTAGTCTGCTCCACAAGGAAGCCTACACAACCCACTGAACCAACTTAGCCACTGGGGACAGATACCAAAAACAACAGGAACTACGAACCTGCCACTTGCAAAAAGGAAACCCCAAACACAGTAAGATAAGCAAAATGAGAAGACAGAAAAACACACAGCAGATGAAAGAGCAAGGTAAAAACCCACCAGATCTAACAAATGAAGAAGAAATAGGCAATCTACCTGAAAAAGAATTCAGAATAATGATAGTAAAGATGATCCACAATCTTAGAAATAGAATAGACAAAATGGAAGAAACATTTAGCAAGGAACTAGAAGAACTGAAGAGGAAACAAGCAACAATGAACAACACAATAAATTAAATTAAAAATACCCTAGATGGGATCAATAGCAGAATAACTGAGGCAGAAGAATGGAAAAGTGACCTGGAAGATAAAATAGTGGAAAAAACTACTGCAGAACAGAATAAAGAAAAAAGAATGAAAAGAACAGAGGACAGTCTCAGAACCACTGGGACAATATTAAACACACCAACATTCGAATTATAGGGGTCCCAGAAGAAGAAGAGAAAAAGAAAGGGACTGAGAAAATATTTGAAGAGATTATAGTTAAAAACTTCCCTAATATGGGAAAGGAAATAGTTAATCAAGCCCAGGAAGCACAGAGTCCCATACAGGATAAATCCCAGGAGAAACACACCAAGACACATATTAATCAAACTATAAAAAATTAAATACAAAGAAAACATATTAAAAGCAGCAAGGGAAAAACAACAAATAAAACACAAGGGAATCCCCATAAGGTTAACAGCTGATCTTTCATCAGAAACTCTGCAAGCCAGAAGGGAGTGGTGAGACATATTTAAAATGATAAAGGAGAAATAACTACAACCAAGATTACTCTACCCAGCAAGGATCTCATTCAGATTTGATGGAGTAATTAAAACCTTTACAGACAAGCAAAAGCTGAGAGAGTTCAGCACCATCAAACCAGCTTCACAGCAAATGCTAAAGGAACTTCTCTGGGCAAGAA
This sequence comes from Grampus griseus, assembly GCF_964374135.1. NCBI lineage: Eukaryota > Metazoa > Chordata > Mammalia > Artiodactyla > Delphinidae > Grampus > Grampus griseus. Next base: position 52,718,276 of record NC_139012.1, on the reverse strand, counting down.
AAAAAAAAAGAGAAGGAAAAGGCCTCTAATAACAAACCCCCAAAAATTAAGAAAATGGGAATAGGAACATACATATCAATAATTACCTTAAATGTAAATGCATTAAATGCTCCCACCAAAAGATATAGACTGGCTGAATGGATACAAAAACAAGACCCATATATGTGCTGTCTACAAGAGACCCACTTCAGATCTAGAGACATATACAGACTGAAAGTGAGGGGATGGAAAAATATATTCCATGCAAATGGAAACCAAAAGAAAGCTGGAGTAGCAATTCTCATATCAGACAAAATAGACTTTAAAATAAAGACTATTAAAAGAGACAAAGAAGGACACTACATAATGATCAAGGGATCGATCTAAGAGGAAGATATAACAAATGTAAATATTTACGCAACCAACATAGGAGCACCTCAATACATAAGGCAAATACTAACAGCCATAAAAGGGGAAATTGACAGTAAAACAATCATAGTAGTGGACTTTAACACCCACTTTCACCAATGGACAGATCATCCAAAATGAAAATAAATAAGGAAACACAAACTTTAAATGATATATTAGACAAGATGGACTTAATTGATATTTATAAGACATTCCATCCAAAAAACAACAGAATACACGTTCTTCTCAAGTGCTCATGGAACATTCTCCAGGATAGATCATATCTTGGGTCACAAATCAAGCCTTGGTAAATTTAAGAAAATTGGAATCATATCAAGTATCTTTTCCAAACACAACACTATGAGACTAGATATCAATTACAGGAAAATATCTGTAAAAAATACAAACACATGGAGGCTAAACAATATACTACTTAATAACGAAGTGATCACTGAAGAAATCAAAAGGGAAATCAAAAAATACCAAGAAACAAATGACAGTGGAGACATGATGACCCAAAACCTATGGGATGCAGCAAAAGCAGTTCTAAGAGGGAAGTTTATAGCAATACAATCCTAGCCTAAGAAACAGGAAACATCTCAAATAAACAACCTAACCTTACACCTAAAGCAATTAGAGATAGAAGAACAAAAAAACCCCAAAGTTAGCAGAAGGAAAGAAATCATAAAGATCAGATCAGAAATAAATGAAAAAGAAAGGAAGGAAATGATAGCAAAGATCAATAAAGCTGGTTCTTTGAGAAGAGAAACAAAATTGATAAACCATTAGCTGACTCATCAAGAAAAAAAGGGAGAAGACTCAAATCAATAGAATTAGAAATGAAAGAGGAGAAGTAACAACTGACACTGCAGAAATACAAAGGATCATGAGAGGTTACTACTAGCAACTCTATGCCAGTTAAATGGACAACCTGGAAGAAATGGACAAATTCGTAGAAATGCATAACCTTCCGAGACTGAACCAGGAAGAAATAGAAAATATGAGCAGACGAATCACAAGCACTGACATTGAAAATTGATTAAAAATCTTCCAACAAACAAAGCCCAGGACCAGATGGCTTCACAGGCTAATTCTATCAAACATTTAGAGAAGAGCTAACACCTATCCTTCTCAAACTCTTCCAAAATATAACAGAGGGAGGAACACTCCCAAACTCATTCTACGAAGCCACCATCACCATGATACCAAAACCAGACAAAGATGTCACAAAGAAAGAAAACTACAGGCCAATATCACCGATGAACATACATGAAAAATTCTCAACAAAATACTAGCAAACAGAATCCAACAGCACATTAAAAGGATCATACACCATGATCAAGTGGGCTTTATTCCAGGAATGCAAGGATTCTTCAGTATATGCAAATTAATCAACGTGATACACCATATTAACAAACTGAAGGAGAAAAAAACATATGATCATCTCAATAGATGCAGAGAAAGCGTTCGACAAAATTGAACACACATTTATTATAAAAACCCTGCAGAAAGGAGGCATAAAGGGAACTTTCCTCAATATAATAAAGGCCATATATGACAAACCCACAGCTAACATTATCCTCAATGGTGAAAAACTGAAACCATTCCCATTAAGATCAGGAAAAAGACAAGGTTGCCCACTCTCACCACTATTATTAAACGTAGTTTTGGAAATTTTAGCCACAGCAATCAGAGAAGAAAAAGAAATAAAAGGAATCCAAATTGGAATAGATGAAGTAAAGCTCTCACTGTTTGCAGATGACATGATACTATACATAGAGAATCCTAAAGATGCTACCAGAAAACTACTAGAGCTAATCAATGAATTTGGTAAAGTAGCAGGATACAAAATTAATGCACAGATATCTCCAGCATTCTTATGCATTAATGATGAAAAATCTGAAACAGAAATTAAGAAAACACTCCCATTTACCATTGCAATAAAAATAATAAAATATATAGGAATAAACCTACCTAATGAGACAAAAGACCTGTATGCAGAAAATTATAAGACACTAATGAAGGAAATTTAAGGATGATACAAATAGATGGAGAGATATACCGTGTTTTTGGATTGGAAGAATCAACATTGTGAAAATGACTCTACTACCCAAAGCAATCTACAGATTCAATGCAATCTCGATCAAACTACCACTGGCAGTTTTCACAGAACTAGAACAAAAAAAAATCACAATATGTATGGAAACACAAAAGACCCCGAATAGCCAAAGCAATCTTGAGGATGAAAACTGGAGCTGGAGGAGTCAGGCTCCTTGACTTCAGACTATATTACAAAGCTACAGTAATCAAGACAGTATGGTACTGGCACAAAAACATAAATATAGGTCAATGGAACAGGATAGAAAGCCCAGACATAAACCCATGCATCTATGGTCACCTTATCTTTGATAAAGGGGGCAAGAATATACAGTGGAGAAAAGACAGCCTCTTCAATAATTGGTACTGGGGAAACTGGAGAGTTACATGTAAAAGTATGAAATTTGAACAATCCCTAACACCATATAGAAAAATAAACTCAAAATGGATTAAAGACCTAAATATAAGGCCAGACACTATCAAACTCTTAGAGGAAAACATAGGCGTAACACTCTATGACATAAATCACAGCAAGATCCTTTTTGATCCACCTCCTGGAGAAATGGAAATAAAAACAAAAATAAACAAATGGGACCTAATGAAACCTCAAAGCTTTTGCACAGCAAAGGAAACCATAAACAAGACCAAAAGACAGCCCTCAGAATGGGAGAAAATATTTACAAATGAAGCAACTGACAAAGTATTAATATCCAAAATTTACAAGCAGCTCAATAACAAAAAACAAACAACCTAATCCAAAAATGGGCAGAAGATCTAAATAGACATTTCTCCAAAGAAGATATACAGATTGCCAACAAACACATGAAAGAATGCTCAAGATCATTAATCATTAGAGAAATGCAACTCAAAACTACAATGAAATATCATCTCACACCGGGCAGAATGGCCATCATCAAAAAATCTAGAAACGATAAATGCTGGAGACAGTGTGGAGAAAAGGGAACCCTCCTGCATTGTTGGTGGGAATGTAAATTGTTACAGCCACTATGGAGAACAGTATGGAGGTTTGTTACAAAACTACAAATAGAACTACCATATGACCCAGCAATCCCACTACTGGGCCTATACCCTGAGAAAACCATAATTCAAAAAGAGTCATGTAGCAAAATGTTCATTGCAGCTCTATTTACAATAGCCAGGACATGGAAGCAACCTAAGTGTCCATCAACAGATGAATGGTTAAAGAATATGTGACACATATATACAATGGAATATTACTCAGCCATAAAAAGAAAAGAAATTGAGTTATTTGTAATGAGGTGGATGGACCTAGAGTCTGTCATACAGAGTGAAGTAAGTCAGAAAGAGAAAAACAAATACCGTATGCTAACACATATATATGGAATCTAAGAAAGAAAAAAAAAGTCATGAAGTAACTAGGGGTAAGATGGGAATAAAACACAGACCTACTAGAGAATGGACTTGAGGATATAGGGAGGGGGAAGGATAAGCTGTGACAAATTGAGAGAGTGACATGGACATATATACACTACCAAACGTAAAATAGATAGCTAGTGGGAAGCAGCCTCATAGCACAGGGAGATCAGCTCGGTAGTTTGTGACCACCTAGAGGGGTGGGATAGGGAGGGTAGGAGGGAGGGAGACGCAAGAGGGAAGAGATTTGGGGACATATGTATATGTATAACTGATTCACTTTGTTATAAAGAAGAAACTAACACACCATTTTAAAGCAATTATACTTCAATAAAGATGTTAAAAAAAATAGTGAAGTAAGCTTTAATCCCTAGGATATTAATGAGCTTTTTCTCAACTGTGCAACAGCTTCACTCTGCAAATATAACTGGATTTGAAAGAATACACCTTCCCTTAGGTATGAAAAGTGACAAAAGTAGAACTAAGAAGAACAATGTATGTTGTGGATTATTGTAAATATTAATTCCTTTCTGACCCTCTCTACCCTTCCCTCATTAATCTAACATTGAAACATATCAACCCTAAAAAGCTAGATAATATTCATCAGAAGAGACTACAAACTTTTCTCATTAAACACAGCTCAAACACATTTTAATAATTAGGAATTTCGAAAGCATGATTTTTAGAAATTACTATTAGAGCAAGAAAATAGGTCCAAAAAACTTTGTTTCTCAAGAATGGAGTCTAAGGACCATAGGAATAAAAACCTGTTAAAGTGTAGCTGGGGCACACAGGTACACAGGAGAGGAGAAAGACATGTATTTAATAAAGGTTAAAGCAGGAGATACAAACCTTAAGGGGTGCTTTTGGTCTTCCCTTATCCTTGGTGGAATGCACTGCTGATGCTATTGGAAATGTGAAATTTTGCACTCATTCCTCTACAAATTTTATGGATTTATGCATGCTTAAGTGAAGATGATATTTAATAGAAGTTTATGCACTTAATTATCTCACTATTTTTTCCTTTTTTACTGTCATCCTACAGCAATTTTAATATTATTATGTAGATTTTATGCCTATTAGCAAATGAACCAAAGAGTGATGTTTGTCGCCTACGGAGATTCAGATAGCCCTGGGAAGATTTTTTTAGATGCTGTAGGTGAATTCTTTAAAAAATAGCACATAGAATATTTCAAAAGCCTGCTTCTCCTGTAATATCATAACGACTCCATGTCAGTGCTTGGTTACTGAAGTAGAAATGTTACTAAGAGGTCAGTATTTTGTCTTTGCTGTGTCTTCATTTGCACAGTTACCAGTCAGTGGCATATTATCTGATTTTAAACTTGTAAGATTTTCTTGCAGTTCAGATCATGCATTGTCCATTAAGTTGGACAAATACAGAGAAGGACTTAATTCCTTATCAATTCAGATGCTTTCAAAGACACTGACTTTAGAAAAAGTGTAGCAGTAAAACAATAAAACAGCAGGAACTGAGCTTCTCCTGTGAACTGATTTGGGAGGGTTAAAGGTTAATCTCAGAAGTGACTTAAATCCTTCTGCTTTTAAAAGCATATTTATTTTTCACCACTCAATTCTCCATTTTTATTTCTCTTTGCAATGTTCACTGTCTAATATTTCTTTTTGTGTTATCCTTCTTATTTATCCATGATGTAAACTTCCAGAGACCCACAACCATCTAAATCTAACTGGCAAAGGTCCACTCTTCAGAATGCTGCACACTTGCAATCATGGTATTCACTCACCCTTTGGGGGAGGTTACCTTCACTTCAAGCTTTTAGTTCTTTTTTATCATTCCTTTGAGCAAAACATTAGGTTTTGGCATAACCCAAGAATTTAAAGGGTGAACTGAGAATCAGCTTAGGTTTAGCATAAGCCTTAAACTTGAACTTTACAAGAGATTCAAAAGCAACTTCTTCAGTCTCAGATACAATGTTGGCAAAAGAGTAATTCAAGTACCAAAAGGACGAGGCACATCATGTATTTAACAAACTAAAAACTAATAAGTTCTGAGATCGTTATTTAGGGAACTAATGTTTTCATAATTTCACTAGAGACAAATATTTTTAAACTGATGTTAAACTTCTCTATGCTTGTTTGCACTTCTAGCCCTGACATTAAGGAAATAAGCTTGCTTTTTGGATATGTGTGAATGAAGTAAAAATGAAGAATAATAAATGATTTATTTTATATAGCTGCCTTATAGTTTCTCTTCCCCTCCTACTTATATTACTTATATATTACATGTATAATGATAGTTAATATTCTCTTTCATGTTGAAATATATAATTTTATAGTAAAATACATTATATTGAAATGTATTTTGATATTAGATTGACGTTTTTATATTGGCAGACAGGCTGTTAAATACTCTAGCACTCTCTTTTTACATAAAGGTTAAAAAAATGTTCAATGCTTTTATTTCAAAAGTGGTGGTTGAGAGAAGTTTGTCAGAATTTTTAGCAATTTCCAAATTTATTACTCATTTGATATATGAGAAATATTTTTCACTTTGAAAATATATTCTTCCTTGCACACCCATGTTCATTGCAGCATTATCACAATAGCCAAAATATGGAGATAACCTAAATATCTATCAATGGATGAATAAAGAAAATGTGGTTTATAAATACAATGGAATATTATTCAGCCTTAAAAGAGAAGGAAAGCATGTCAAATACTACAACATGGATGAAAGTTGAGGATATCATGCTAAGTGAAATAAGCTAACACAAAATTATATACTTGCTTTTTAAATAAATTGTTATTTTCATAGATTAAATTAATCTGGTCCATTTACTTCGCTCAGTTTCTATGAGAAATAATTTAATTGAAATACCAAATTTTAAAAGTATGGCATAATATCAAAATGTGACACACTGGCCTAGAAATTCAGATCTTTGCCAAACTTTACCAAATGTCAGTGTCAACATGCACACAGACACACACTTTTTTTTTTTTAACTTCTAAAATCTGTTTATTTCCATCATCTAACTAGAAATTTTATATGGAGCACCATGATTTTGATTCTCTCTCTTCAATTAATCTGATTTTCATCACAAAAATGTTAAATGCAGAAAAAGAAATTACCTAAATGTGTTTTAATATTTTTAATTATAAAATAATATAAATTTAGGTGAATTATAAATTTAAAAAAAGGATAAATGGTTAAGTTCATACATGTGCAATAATTATTTTAGCTTGTATGACTGAAGAGACAATAATGATAATATTAATAAGGCTGCTTATGTTTATTTTTAATATCATTCTAATTTCTTTTTCTCAGTTTGCCTTTTTATGGGTAGAGCAAGTTGATGACTTTGCAGAAGTTGTATCATAATTAGTTTGTATATTTGATGTATGTAGAAAAGAAACTTTAAATAAAAAATATGTAGTGGGTTTTGATTCAGAGACCAGTTTTGAAAAATGTGCATCCTTAATTAGATGTATAAACATGGCTAAGATATAACTCTAATGATTTTCCCCATATCTCAAATTAAAAATGAAGTAATGCTAAACTTAAGGGATTTTATGAGGTTTCAATGAGATAATATTACATATCTAACATGAAATTTATTTCATTCTTTCCTTTCCAAAAGTGAATATTTGATTCAATGATTTGGAACTCAGAATACAATTGCTCATATTACATGCAGAATAAGTATTGCCACTTTTCATTTCAGATTTTCCCATAGGTAAAACATGATAAAAAGTTTAGTATTACAACTATAAGAATCATATATAAAAACTACTGCTGTGGAAAATCATTTCTGATTCATACATAAGACACAAGATACATTTGTTTGTTTATATATTATTTGTTTGTAGGGGTTCTATGTGGATCACTGTTTATATGATGTGATAGTGGATAAATATTTATGAATATTAATAGACCATTAATTCTATACATTTGTAAAAGAAAAGACTTCTTAGTCAAATTCTTTACGTTCAAGTTTAGTAATTATTTCACTCAAAAATAAAAAACAAAAACTTAAAAAAGATACCAGACTATGATTCTTAAGATATCCCTTTCCTTACACAGATTGCTGCTAATTCAAGGATTTTGTGAGTCAAGAGCAAGCTGTACACGAGTTGTAATTATGTCCATGATACAATTTACCAGGTCGTTAAGTCTAATAATCACAGCTTCACTTTTTATTATTGGGGGATAATTATTAATAAGATTTTTAAATAATGTTAGATATTATTATTAATAATTCTAAGTAAAAAATCAACTACAAGTAAATCAACTACAAGTAAAAAAGACCAACTACAAGTACGTTTCAAATATCTACTTGTGTTAGACCTATTAACATCCCATTTGCGTTACTGAAAATCATAAGTTTAGTTCATCATCAAAGGAGTGAGGAAGTTTCATCTACCATGGAATTGAGGGGAAGAAAGTGAACATCTGTGAGCAGTGACCCAATCTTCTTCAGAGTCTTTACATTAATCTGAGAAGTGGTTAAATTTCTAACTTGTATGCAATGAGGAGAGCCACAGAGCTCCAGGTATTTCCAATAAGACCCCTGCTCTGACTTCCATACATTGAGGAGAAAAGAGTGTGCCCCAAATTGTTTTGTGATCTTAGCCAGAACTCCTCACCACTCCCTGTACTTCTGTGATGGTCATCTCTCTTACTATGACAATCTGATTGAGGCCACAAAGATTAGTACCATTTTGCCCTTAGTTGGAAGATTATCCACAGGTCTCCTTCATTTCAGAACATTTTGTGATTAGATGTTCTGATAACGTTTGTTATAGATTATCTTTTCTAGGATGTTGTATGGCAAACAGATACAAGATATTCCAAGATATCTGTCTTGGAAGATAGATATTATGTTACTTTCTGGAGCAGAGAGGGTTTCTATTTATTGTCCAGTACAAAGTAACCAGTATAATGACTTTTCCAGTGCAAAGATCAGGCAGGTTAACTTATAGCCAAATCTAAAAGATTTGGTTTCTTTAATCTGGGTGTTCCTTATCCGTGATACAAACACACTACATGCACAGCTACCACATGGAACACTCTATATCGCTCTCAGGGAACTTGTGGGACAAGAGAAACCAGCATGAACAGGAAGGGCATGCTGCTGGCTGGACTGTGATAAGTGGAGTTCTTTGTTTCTGATGCAGGAATCTAATGTCTTCTGCCAGCATCTATGAAACAGTGGCAGGATAACTTGTTGGCTTGCAAGTGGGGTAAAATTTCAGAGTTTTTACACTTCATAATACCCTTTATCTTGATTTATACCAATTAATAAGGAAAACAGGACTCCCAGGTTATCCCTGATTCTCACTTCCTTAAAGTTGAGTATATACCATTTTACAATCCATTTCTCATTCCTTTTGGGCTCTCAGAACACTTCTCCTGTGCTCTTAGAAATGCTCTCAGTCCATAGCAAAATTTATTATATTCTGAACTCCTTCTCTGAATGTTCTTTACTTACCTGCTCTGACTCCTGTCTCTACCTTGAGGGTGCTGATTCTCTCTAGTGGAAAGTGGTTTTTTTCTCCCACAGTATGGAGCTAGAAGTAAAGTGAATATGTTCCATTCTGATTGCTGTTTCCATACAAATCTCCCTCTTCTTCTCCCCTTTCCCAGCCCCCCCCCATAAAAGTCAGCCTTGAATCTCATGTCACCAAATAAAACCAACTGCTATCCCTCCTTTTCTAAAACCACTTTAGTTCTTTTTTTTTTTTTTTTTTTTTTTTTGTGGTAAGCAGGCCTCTCACTGCTGTGGCCTCTCCCGTTGCAGAGCACAGGCTCCGGACGCGCAGGCTCAGCAGCCACGGCTCACGGGCCCAGCCGCTCCACGGCACGTGCGATCCTCCCAGACCGGGGCACGAACCCACGTCCCCTGCATCGGCAGGCGGACCCCCAACCACTGTGCCACCAGGGAAGCCCTAGCTCTCTTTTTAAAACAAATTAATTAAGGGATAATATTCATATTACAAAAACACATCCATTTTAAGTGTACATTTCAATGATTTCTAGTAATCATTTAGTAAAATTTCTGTGTTGTGCAACCATTATCATAATCCAGTTTCAGAACATTTTATTACCCTCATAAGTTGCTAGTTAATAGTTAATGTCCTTTCCTATCCCAGAATCAGTCAGCCACTAATCTATTTTCTGTCTCTATAGATTTGCATTTTCTAGGTATTTCCCACAAATGGAATTATAGAATACATGGTCTTTTCTGTATTCTTACAACTAGTATAATGTTCTTCAGATTTACACATGTGGTAGCATGTCAGTATTTCTTTCCTTTTTATTGAGGAATAGTATTCCATTGTATAGATATATACACACTTTCTTGGTCAAATTACCAGTTTATGGACATTTGAATTATTTCCATATATAGGCTATTATGAGTCATTCTCTGTCTATATTTGCATACGTGAATTTATGTGGACATATGTTTTCATTTCTCTTGCTTAGAAATGTTGGAGTGGAATTACTTGATAATATGGTAAATATATATTTAATATTTAAAGAAACTGCCAAACTCTTTTTCAAAGTATCTGTATCATTTTCCATTCCCATAAGCAATGCATGATAGTTCCATTTTTTCACATCAGCATGTGTTATTATCTCTCTTTTTTATGGCAGCCATTCTGATGGGTGTGAAATGGTATCTCTCCTTTTAGGAATCATTTTCCCTCAGTCTCTGTAGATTTTAGATTCTTACTCATTATAATTTTACTGAAATTTCTTACTGTCATAATTCTTAGTGTTTATAAAAAACACATATATGCTTTTTTCAAAATGTGATCTCTCAGTAACTAGACCTTCTTTCCTCTAACTTCAGCCAGTTTAATGAATCTGACATTTATATGCCTCTTCTCTATGCCAGCTTACCCAATCTCTGGTGACCCACACATTACTAAATCCAATAATCATGTCTTAGTCAGTGGTGTTAAAATTTAATAGTACCTTTTAGGAAGAGAAAAAAAGGTTCAGTTTTAACAGTCTGCTGATTTCTGTGGTATAAATAGTCCAGCCATGGCCAGTTTCAAAATTCCACCTTAATACCAATGGACACAGAGTGTGAAGGAGTACATGCAATTGGCTTTTATTTGCTAGTAGAGGAGGTGCCAACACCCAATGAGTTGGTCTTAATGATGTTGCCATATTTGCAATATTTGATGCAACTAATCACTCAGTACTTCTCAACTCAGTACTTCCAGCACTACTTTTCTGGAAACTACTCTTTCCTGGTATTACTCCTATTTAATGTGGTTTACTCCTTCTCAGTCTCTTTTGTGGAACATGCTCAGACCTTTGATTTCTGGATGTTGGAGTTCTCTGTTTTTGTTCCCTGATACCTCTTTTCCACCTGTATTCTAACTTGAAGATCTCATCCAAGCCCTTGAAATTAAATACCCTCTATAATCTGAATATACTGTCAGGATTTCCCTCAAAATGTGTGAATGCATACATCCAATTACAAACTCAATATCTTCACCTGGATAGTTAAAACTAAACATGACCAATGTTAAACTCCAGGCATTCCTTTCCCCAACCTGCTCTAACCACAATATTTTACATTCTTCCGGTTTCTTAGTCCAAATGCCCAAGTATCATTCTTAACTGTTCTCTCTTTCTCACATCTACATTCTGTTACTCTTGTGCACACATCAGTAGTCCTGTCATCTTTTTGCTTTCGAACTACTATGTATGAAACTACTATGCGTTGCTATGTTCAGAATCTACTGTATTTCACCATCTCCATTACAACCATCCTGTTCCAAGTCATCATTATATTCTACATTCATTATTTCAATTTGCCCTTCAGTTTTACGGCTTTCACCCTTTCCTCTATACTCAAAACAGAAGCTATTCTAAAGACAGAAAAAGACCAAAGTGTCCTTTTGAATAGTATATCCTATTATATCACTGTTCTATTGGCATCTTTAAAAAATGGCTTTGCAGCTCATTCAAAGTTAAGTCTTTACATTGCCTTACAAATTTCTACTTGGGCTGATCCTCTCAATTTTGGTAACCTCCCTCGCTATCACTCTTTCCTCCACTCAGCCCCTGTCAAACGGACTCTTTATTGCTCAAAGCATACTCTCATTTCAGGGCTTGAAATGTCTTTCCCTATATATCCCCATGGTTCACTCACTTACTTCCATAAGATTTTTGCTCCAATGTCAAATTCTCAGTGACACATTCCCTTACCACAATTTAAAATTTCCACACATTCCTACTATAACACCTGACACTTTCTAGTATAGCATACACATACACACAGACACACACATTTTTAAAATAATTTTTTATTTGTTTGATCCTGCCAGAATATAAATTCTATGGCATCAGATACTTTTTGCTTTTATTCTTTTGTTTACTGACATATCCTGAGCATCTGGAAAAATACCTGTACTTTATAACATAAAATAGGAACTCATGAAACCTTGGTTGAAGCAATAAATAAATAATAATTTAACACTTATTTATCATTAGCTATGTTTCAAACACTGTGATAAATGCTATGGTTAGTATCTTACATGACTCTCACAAATAATGAACCTAGGGCACAGTATTGGGGTTTAATTTTAGTTCTGTCTACCTATTCACAAGCATATAATAAAAACGTGGTCCTTGAACTTACATAATTCTACATTAGCTTATTCACCAGTCCCATATAATCATTTCTGTATGTGTTTATAACTGTTTTCTTTCATTGCATATTCTGCAATTTTGACCAATTTTTTATTTTTTTTAATTCTGTGCTTAATAGGCCAAGCTACTAGAATTTGATTGTCATACCGTCTGGTTGATTTTCATCAAATTCAATATATTATCTCCCTAAAAATCCCCCTGCATAGGCAAGAATAGCTCTATTTTGGAATCAATATCCCAGCAATTTAATATTTCAACACCAAAACACTGATTAGAATTTACAGGCCCATATATCATGAAGAGGTGGATATTTGCCTAAACTTTAAATCTTCTAATTCAGAAACCCATCCCAGACATCCTTCAAAGTAAAGATCAAAAAGCTCTTTAATTGCCCTAGTCCACCTTACCATGATTTCTTTCTGAGAGGATTGTAAATCCGGGATACTTTCAATTTTTATTTCTTATTTATTTGGCAGATATCTGCAAACTTGATCTTGTTTTCTTTAGCTTCTCTGTATGTATGTTGGGGGAGGAGCATGTTTAGAGAAGATAAAGTTCAAGTTTACAAATCTGTATGGCTATACAGAAATATCAGACCGTATGATCTAGCATTGTTTAAAAGCTATAGTTCCTTGAAGCCACAGTTAAACAAAGTTTAATGGGAAAAATAGGTTACTGTTATTTTCATGGCTCAAAAGTTATGGTTTTTAATTATAATCATTTATAATATTGGAGAAAATATGGTTTAATATAAAGAAATAAAGTTTTTGTTTTGTTTGTGTGTTTTTAATCACACATCGATACAAGTTTGCAATACTGTTGAACATTCTATTAACAGGCCAGAGGGGGAAACTGATATATAAATACAGGGAAAGTAAATTAACATGGAAGAGAATATAGAGACAGGAGGAGAATATCTGAATATAAGAAGGGAAAATGTGAATGAGATATAGGACAAAGGAAATGCAATCTTTGTAACATGATTCTCTCTAATGCTCTCTCCTTCGAATCTATGCTTTTTTCTTTTCCCTATGCACAGCTTTTGGCCATAAGAGGATGGTACAAAATATATTTCTAGAGAAACTCGTATTAAACAAACCATACTCTGTAAAACACAAGCTAAAGATAAGCACAATAACACATGGACTTTTACAACAGAGGAGTCTACACGGTTATTGTTTTATACTCTCTTGCTGTGAATGGACAAAACGCAGAGAAAAAAATTCATGGGCAATAGTGATATAAACAGAGGTAATGCAAAATGGAATAGATAATAAAGGATATAGCTGGAAGAAAATGCAGTAAATAGATGAGTCCACAGATTGTGGCATGGAAGTGGAAAGGAAGAATAATTTATTAAAATGCCGTAATTTGGCAAATGTTATTAAAGTCACAAGCCAACATTTTGTAAGATTATGTTGAAAGTTAAACTAGCTCTGACTTCCTAATTCCTATAATATGCATTCATTTTAATTAAATTTGTTGGTTCATTCATTGGTTCATTCTTCATACGTCCATTTATGCATTAGTTATTAATTACTTCAAAGTATGAACAAACACAACATGTAAATCAACTATACTCCAATTAAAAAAAAAAAGCAAAACAAAAAAATTCTATAAGCCAGGTGCTTTGCTATATGGGAGACATGAATAGAAAAGCAAAAGAGATTCTGGCCTTCATGTAAGTAAGTAAGTAAATAAATAAATAAATTCACATAACCCTAAAAGTTATGAAGAAATGAATTATGTGTTGAGATTGAGAGAAATGAGAGATGGATGCCACTTTAAATAGGATATTCTGGGAAGCCATAACTGCTGATTTTTTTTTTCCATTAACCTGCTTAAACCAGGACTTATGTTAAATGGTAACTACAAATGTGCCAAAAAAGATAAAAATGAAAAAAAAACTGAGTTGGATCAATGTTAATTCAAACGTAACCATTTTTACCACCTACCACTTGGAGTTGGATAGAATTGGCCACCTGTATTCAAACCCCCTGTGACAATTATAAAAAAAAATATTCAGAACAATGGCTAAAATGATGTAAAATTAGCTTGAGTATGCTACTTAATAAATTTTATACAGTTTAAACTCATGCTTTTATATTGTAGCATGTCTGTTAATTTCACTTAGAGCACGCATTATGAAAGAAAATGTTGCCAATTTTATTGCTGCTTGGGTTTTAATATGTTCATAATACTATGTTTTTAAATCCTAGAAATTTTCTGAAGAGGAATTTTATAAAAATAAGTATAACTTCTAAAGTGTGAAGACATTCAAGGTGACATTGGGAAATTATGCTGAGGAAGGGAAAAAGAGAGGAGGCATCTTTAGTTTCACATATTTTAGGTTAATAAGAAAAATCAATTATGAAGATTCACCTATTTTAAGTTAATATGAAAATCAATTATGAAGAAAGGTGGAATTTTTAATCAAGCTTTGGTATATGTTTATCATGCAACTCAGGCCTTGATCAGACAAAAAATGAGTCTACCTATTATAATGCACAGTTTTAAGTTTTCCAAGCTTAAAGTGTATTTATTATTATTATTAATTACTACTTTAACCTTCTCTTTTGTTAAACACCCAGATTAAAAATCACTTTGCCTAAATATGTTATTTAAATTCAGTCTACCAGGGCATTGCCATCCTTTTCATAACTATGTTTCCCATTTTAAGTCACATAAGGGTTACCTATTTGCTCTCTGACTTTTAAACTTATTGGATTACTTATAATACATCTATAGTAAACACCCACGTTTTCGCTGTTAGCTGTGACAAAAATTCAGGTAATGTTTTTGATAGTTTTGAAGATACAGATGACATCCCACAGGTGTATGTTAACTCTTGACCAGATAGGAAATAGGAAGGGTAGTACTTAGTGATTCTAGACTGTCTACTGTTCACATATGCAATGAGTGTTCCTGTCATGGATTAGAATTTATTTTTTAAGATGAGTAAGCCTTTTGTTGCTTTTCTTAGAAGTTAAAAGAATGAGAGAAAGAACAGGTGGTAGAAAGTTACAGGTTTGACTTACTAGAACTGATTATCAGCTGATTTGGAAAAGTTTTGGTAAAGAAGATACAGACGGAGATGCAGGAATGTATTCTTTCCTTCTTTACACATTTTTAAATTGAAAAAAATGAAAAACTATTTGGAACATTTGTGTGCATTTAGAGTGATAGCTATTGCTGTGGATTGGGCAACAGATGGTCAAAATACGATGAGGCAGCTATATGCCAGGGGAGCTGGTTTGTGGTGAAATCAAATTTCCAGTTAAAAAGAAAGAAATGAAAAAGTTTCCAATGTTCAATTTAGAGAAGGGTGGTATTCTCCTAAATCTAATAGGCTATCTGCAACCTAATAGACCAAATCTTGAATACTAGTTTTAACAGTGAGAGCTTCCCAAATAAAACTTTTTACATAAATGAGATATGGATTCTTTAGATTTTTCAAAAATACCCACATACTTAGACAAATCTCTAGAGGTTGCTGAGTAATCTCATGTGTATTTTCTTTTCTTTATCCCTTCTTTCCTCAATCCCTTTCTTCCTGAGGTTGGTAATTCAGAGCCAAAATGGATTAAATAAATTTCTTGCTATTGTCCAGATTCCAGTAGGAACACTGGCTTCTCTTAGAGTTGGATTTGTTTGCTGTTGAAGGAGAGAAAAGCAAACAAGACACTGAGGCTATGTTTCATGGAAGAAATTCAATTTAAATCA
The DNA here is from genome assembly GCF_964374135.1 of Grampus griseus. NCBI lineage: Eukaryota > Metazoa > Chordata > Mammalia > Artiodactyla > Delphinidae > Grampus > Grampus griseus. The sequence continues at coordinate 52,702,024 of NC_139012.1, read as the reverse complement.
ATATTGATAATTTGTGTGGTGGCTCTGGGTGCTTTAAATTTTACTTTCTATATACTGTCTTTGCAAGTCTACTTTTACTTTTAAGAAATGATTAGATCTAAGGCAGTCTTGTATCCATTTGGAGATAGATCTATATGCATCCCTGAGGGCTGAACTGAGGTCTGTAGAAATCACACCTTCAACCCAAGGTATGATGTCTTTTTGTGACAGGTGCTTTGAAGTCTTCCCTCAATCTTTCATTAAAGATAAAGAAAAAGTTCAAACACACTTTTTTTTTTTTTCTATTCAGAGTTGAGTTTAAAAGTTTACCTGATCATAAGATGGAGGGAAGAAGGAAAATTATTTTATTTTTCCTAATGACATTAGTTTCTCTTGGAAGTCCAGCTTCTGGACAAGTCACATCAATATCAAAGAATCCATAAGCAGATTCAGAAAAGCTCAGATTGGAAATACTGGGATAAGTCAGTTTTATGTCTCTGAGCCTGTAAAACTTTACAAAATCCTGAAGGTGATTAATTAACAATAGATTAAACATATTTTTGATAATAACATTATTAAATAAATATTTTATAGATCAAAAAAATTAGCTGAAAATAAAACCAGATTATCACCTAAATTAAAGCTGTTGATCCTTGGTTTCTCCTATTCGTGCTAAAGCCTGCTGATGTGAGTCAAACTCTTTACTTCCAGGAAACATGGAATCTAGAGGCAGAAATCAGCATTTCTTAATGATTCGAATGGCAAATTGTTCTAATACCTTTTAGCATTGATCAGTTTACGTATACTTGAAAAATCCAAAACAAAATTTCAACTTATTAAAATTCCAATATATATTCCTTAAGATTTGCTACAAAGTTTTAGAAGATATTACTAACCCTATTATAAGTGGGAAAACATACATGCACCAATGATTAGAAAGAGAATTTCAACATCTTGGAAGTGTCAATAACCAGAATTTAAACCAAATATAGTTTAACTCAAAGGGTGATTTTTTTCCACAATACAATGACTTTCTCAAGCATCTTTGGCTTTTTCTCCATGTGTTTTCTTCCAGTTTTTCCAGTCTATCTTACTGGTATTCTCTCCATATTAATGTGATATAGCAAAAAGCTTTAAAGTTGAATTCAAAAAATAAAAGTTAAGGGTTTCCCTGGTGGCGCAGTGGTTGAGAGTCCGCCTGCCGATGTAGGGGACACGGGTTCGTGCCCTTGTCTGGGAGGATCCCACATGCCGCGGAGCGGCTGGGCCCGGGAGCCATGGCCGCTGAGCTTGCGTGTCCGGAGCCTGTGCTCCGCAACGGGAGAGTCCACAACAGTGAGAGGCCCGTGTACCGCAAAAATAAATAAATAAATAATAAATAAATGAATAAAAGTTAAAATATTGACACAAAGCACTTTAAGAATGGTGAAATAAAAATGTGTGAATGTACCTCAATAAAAGCAATGAGAGCACTGGTAAAAGTTGTCAAAACTTTTTCAGAACTCAGTTATTTAACCAATAGCTTGCAACAATTCTTTCACAATCTATTCAAGAAAGGGAGGTAAATCTGGGTAAGAAGTCAAGCTTTGTGTTATTTGTTTGCCCTATTCCCATCCCTTTTCCCCCCGCAAGCTCTGTGCCAGTCTTAAAAACCAGCAGCCTAGGAAACATGTTAGCTGTTAAAACCAGCATCCTAGCAGCCCCCAGATAGGGTAGAATGTTTTTGGATTTCCCTCAGAAACCTAACCCCCTGAAATCTGTCACTATTTGATCTGTCTAGCTGCTCCTTGGAAATCCCCTTTCAATGGGACTTTTCTTTCTTTGAGGTGACTCAAAGATCACTAAGTGAGGAAAACGCTATCCCCAGGGAATTTGCCAAAAAAAAAAATCAGTGGAGGTTGTTTATCATTGCAGTGTGTGTCTGAGGCAGCACTACCAGTTGGGACAAACGTAATCTTGTCAAAATCATAAAAGGAAAATCTTGAGAATGAGATATCCATGGAAGGTTTTGAAAGGCTCCAACACAATCCAAAGATATATAAAGCCATTCATATGTGCAGGACTGTGTACATTCTCAGGAAAGACTGAAAATGCTCAAACTGCTAACCTCTGACTGATCTTCAGGCTGTGTGCAAGCAGAAAGTCATGGCTAAGGCAAAGTGGTAAACTGCCTGCCTGGGTGTTGAAGGAATGACCCAACACACACCCAGAACTCCTCAGAAAACAGTGGGAGACTTACTGGCTCTACAATTTTTTTTTTTTTTTTTTTTTGCGTTACGTGGGCCTCTCACTGTTGTGGCCCCTCCCGTTGCAGAGCACAGGCTCCGGACACGCAGGCTCAGTGGCCATGGCTCACGGGCCCAGCCACTCGGCGGCATGTGGGATCTTCCTGGACTGGGGCACAAACCCGTGTCCCCTACATCGGCAGGCGGACTCTCGACCACTGCGCCACCAGGGAAGCCCTCTATGAATTTTTAAAAAAGTATTTATCTAATCATTAGTGACCAAGTAAGCTAAAGGGACAGGGATTTCACTGGTGACCTTCAAATAAAAATACAAATTTTACAGAATTAGTTTAGGAATGACAATAAACAAACTAATAACAACAACAGGTAGGAAAACAACTGACCCTGGGTGTGGTCAAATGTGATTTCCAGAATTGTCAGACTATATTGTTTAAAGTGTGCGGTTTTCAACAGAAAAAATAAAAATGAGAACTTCAAAGAAATAGGCAAGTGTGGCACATGCCGAGGGAAAAATGAAGGCAATAGATATTGACACTGAGGAAACTCAGGTATTGGTTTTTCTAGACAAATACTTTAAATCAGCTACTATAAATGTGTTCAAAAATTAAACTTTGTCTAAATAATAAAATTAAGTAGAAACCAATATCATGCCAAATAACGAATATCTATGGAGAGATTAAAATTATATGGAAAATAGATATTTTGGAGTTGAAAAGTATATTTGAACTGACAGACAAAAATATTTAGAATATTTGAAGATAGGTCACTTTAGGGTATTCAGTTTGAAAAACTGCATAAAAAACAAACAAACAAAAAACAACAAACATAAGAATCCACATAAGATAAATAGAAAGAAAAAAGGAAGAAATGAACATACCTTCAAAAAAAAAGTGGAGCATGATTAAGTGTATGTACAATCATAATGGAAGTCTCAGAAGGAAAAGAGAGAGAGAAATAAGTGGAGAGAATATTTAAAGAAACAATGACCTAAAACTTCTAAAATTTGTTGAAAAACATTAATTTACACATCCAGGAACCTCAACAAATTCCAAGTAGAAAAACTCAAAAAGATCCATGACTAGCCACACCATAAACTGTCAAAGGCCAAAAACAAAGAGAGAATTGTGAAATTAACAAGTGAAAAACAACTTATCAAAAGGGGTCCCCAGTAAGAATATAAGCTGACTTATCATTACAAAGTATAGTTGGCAAAGGCAGTGGATAACATATTTGAAGTGCTAAAAGCAGAAGACTGTCAACTAAAACTTTTGTATAGAGCAAAGCTATCTTTCAAAAAGAGAAGTTAAAGTAAGACATTTCCAGATATATTAAAACAAACAAAAAAATGAAAAATAATTTTGTTGCTAGCAGACCTGCTCTACAGGAAATAATAACTGAAAAGACATATGTCAGTAGTAATTCAAAACCACATAAAGAAAGGAAGAGCATGAATAAATGTAATCACATAGGTAAATATAAAATATTTTATAAACATATTTTTTGTAGTTCTTTTCATCTTCTGTCTGATTTGAAAGAGATCTGCATAAAGGAATAATTATAAAAATTTTGTGAGCTTATAATGTATCAAGATGTAATTTGTATGTTGATCACAGTACAAAGGCAGAGGAGGAAATGGAGCAATATTGAAAGAGAGTTTTTGTATACAATTAAAATTCACTTAATGTTAATCCAACTAGATTATTTTAAGGCACAATGTTGTTTCTAATGCCAAGGACAACTACTAAAAAAGTAACTCCAAAGAATATATTAAAAGAAAGAACAAGACCCTGAAATGCAACACTGACAAATGTTTATTTAACACAAAAAAAGACAGAAATAGGTGAGGAACAGGTGAATAAAAACCAACAGAAAAGTCATATAACAAACAGGAAAATGGCAGACTTCAACCATACCTTATCAACAAATACATTAAAAATAAGAGGATTCAAATTCCAATAGAAACGCAGAGACTCGTAGAATGATAAAAAAATAAATGCTCCAAGCATGTGATATCTATGCTTGGACATACATTATATTCAAAGACATCAATAGATTGACAGTGAAAGGAGAGAGAAAAGATTGACCATGTAAACAGAAATGAGAAGAGAGCATGAGTTACCGTGTCAACATTAGACAAAATGGACATTAAGAAAAAAAATTCTTACCAAAGATAAAGAAGGACATTTTTTGATAATGAAGGGTCAATCTTTTATGAAGATATAATGATTATAAATATATATTCACCTATCCACACAACTTCTAAATATGTGAATCAAAACCTGACAGAATTGAAAAGAGAAATAGACAATTCATGAATAATAGCTGGATAATTCAACATACCTCTTCCAACAATGGGTAAAATAACTAGACAAAAATAAATAAAGAAATATAAGACTTTAATGACACTATCAACAAACTTGGCAAAATAGATATCTCTAACACATCAACTAACAACAGAATACAGATTCATCTTGAGAGTACATGAAATAGTCTCCAGGATAGACCATATGTTAGGCCAACAAGCCCAAGTAATTGTACAAAGATTGAAATTCTACAAAGTATGTTTTCTGGCAAAAGCATAGTTAAATGAGAAATCTCTTAAAAAAAAAAAAAGAAATTCAGGAGACTCATCAATATGTGGAAATAAAACAACACACTCATTAACCAATTAATGCTTTCCAGGGGTTATGGTAGTAGGGTAGGAAGTGACTAGTAATGGGCATAATATTCTTTTTTCAGTTAATGAAAGTATTCTAAAATAAGATAGTGGTGATGATTGCACAACTTTGTGAATGTTCTAAAAAGCACTGAGTTGTACAAATCAAAAGGGTAAATTTTATGTGATATAAACTCTTAATAACATAGATATAGAAAAATAGATAGATAGATAGATAGATAGAAACAGATGATAGATAAGCTGACATTTATGAACGATGTAATCCTGAAATACAACCTGTCTAAAATTCATTTTCCTTGGCTATAAAGTGGAAACATTAATGTGTCCTATTAACTCAGAGATTTACGTGACATGATAGTTAAAAATCTATACAAACATCCTTTGCAAATAGTGACACTCACCTACAAAATTTTAAGCTGTTATTCTGTTTGACCAAACTACCAAATACATACTATCATATTCTCACTTGTATGCTTAATTTTCTTGTGGGACTAGTTAAATTCAGGCATCTTAATTTGTCTTGGGAAAATTTAAATATGTTTTCTTTGAATTTGTCATGAAATTGAAAGTAATATTTGTGTCTGGTCTTCTTAAATTGATATCTTAATTAATGGATATTTATTGAGTTTCTGTCAGAGAATATGTAAGAAATGGACTCTTTTGGCATTATAAATAAACATAAAATATTCTTTCTGAGTTCAAATATAAAATGTTGCATGTATATATATATATATTCCTTTATACATATATTTATACTCACACATGTAAACATAGATATAGATATATGAAGACCACAAAATAAGTACCATGCCATTCAAAAAGCTTATATAGTTTATCTATGTAAAAAATCTTACAAATATTTTAGAGTTCTTTTGGGGAAACTATACACAGTGTCACATTATGACTTCTTAAAATTCCTAATTTTCCATGCATGTGATTGTCAAAACAATAAAAAGTTCAGTGATACTAAGGACTGATAATTATATGGAGCATTGGGGAATCATAAACTCTATTGGTGAGCTATGGTTTTGCACAACTAATTTGAAAAAAACAATTTTGCTTTATCTATTAAGCTTGCTGATACATTCCCTCAGATGTTGCAAGTACATTTCTTGATGTATACCCTAAAGAAACTCTTCATATTATCATACATTTACATGTGCAAGAATTTTTATAGCAACATTATTTATAATAACAAAATATTGATAAGCTACTTAAGTGAGTATCAAATATTGGGCTCAAATTGGTGGTATGAGAAATAGACACAACTGAACACTCATAATGCTCAAACTCCTGAAAAAGGAAACCTTTCTGGGGGTGGTGGTGGTATAATAGAGCATAAGAGGGCAGCACCTTAGTGAGCATCTTTCACAATTTAGGTGTCTCCCAAGATGTAAGTGTCTGGATGTGTGAGGCTGATAGTAATGGTTCCTTCTATAGTCAGGCTCTGCTGTGTTGACTCCCTTTTATCCTCTTAATCTCTTGTCAAGAATTAGTAAGGAGTTGAGTGATGATGGACAGGTAGAATGATTGATGTATGGAATTGGATCTTAGGAGCTTCAACAGAAGCTTGAGGATCAGGAATTGCTATAATCCGGACTGTGTCCAGACCTCTGTATATTTATACTCCTCGTCTTTTTGTACTATCTTCAGAGGGTCCCAATTACTAACAGCTTTCTTCATCTCAAAGTTAATTCAGTGGGAAGTGTTGAATTAAGTCTTATGTAAGTAAGATTCATTTATCCCTAAATTCCAGTCATCAAAATAATGGGCTCTTTCTTTATTACTTCAACTAATTTACTGTGATGACAAAGCACATCAGTATTCTTGAAAATATAATTGTAAGTAAATTTCCCCAATGGAGTAACTCAAAATTATACTTCTTGAATATGTTTTGTTTAATCTTGAAAGTAATCTTTCAAAGACAGCTCTCCCATACACTGCTGCAGATTCATTCTCAGGTGCATTATTTATGCTAATTAATCTGTAATTTTGTTAATTGTTTACTTGAACTATATGTAATACAGAGGCTCTGAACAATGTTTCTGCTTTTGAGGTATATATCACTTACAGTATCTGAACATAAGTCAGGCTATGCCATTGGAAATTCTTCAAATTATTCTATAAAATATGAAAATGCAAGATAAACTATTTTCTTACCAAAGAATATATATTTATTTATTTCCTTAAAAATCAAACATTTAAATAAATGGATTTCAAAGATCAGATTTTTGTTTTTTGTATTGTCTGACTTCTTATGCTTTTTATGTGACTTTATTTTGAAATAATACAATCTTTAACCTCATTTGCTCTTCCCACCTTGTCTCATAAATACACCTAACTATATGACTTTACTTGTCCCATAACCTGTCTGCACAAATGTGACATTCCTTAATCTCTTTGTCACACAGTGAATTTTGGAGATTAAAGAAATAAATGGGATGCAGTTTAGAGATTACTCTATTGTGACTGTATGCACATCCTAGTACACTCTATGAAAGCAGAAGTGTTTTTTTAAGCATTCTTTGAGCTACCTGTCAAACTTAATTTGTGTCAATTATACTGCTGTTGATATATGCTTTTAAGGTGGAGAATCATACAACACATTTTAGTTTTTGGACTTACTTTTCTTTGAGGAAAAGTGTTTTTCTAGATTATTATTTTTTTTAACTACTAAAAGTTGTCATACTTTGACCCATACACTACATGAATACAAATACAGCTTTTTAACATATTATTACTTCCCAGTACCTTGTCTTTGTAGCCTCTTTCTGTCCTTGAGGATATAATGCTCAAAAGGGTTTTTCTCAGAATAAAATCACTAATTCTGAAAAGAAGCAGGATTTCTGAGAAGCATGAGATATTACTCTCCATGAAGAACACTTGATAGGAACTCCTTACATTTGAGATTGGAAAAAGTAAAAGGATTATTTTTGGTCTGAAGTATCACCCATTCACAACATGTCAAAAGAGACCACTGCTGTCTGCATTAGTCAATTTTTTGGAGCCATCTGCCCACACTGTGGGATATAGTACAGCCAGAATGAGCTCTGCAGGTACCTGAGAAAATGCCAGAAGTGGCCTTAGTCACGATGATTCATTGGCTGGTAGAAAGAATTCCCTGGCTTAAAGGAGATAGAGATTGAAAACTAAGAAAAGTCGTCCTTTAAGAGTATAGCATTTCCCAGAATTCTTGTACATGTCTTTTGGTCCATAGGGTTTGTACCTCTCTCTTCATAGTGTCATTAACACTGTTCTATTTTGCTACTACCTCCCTTGAGTAGTAAAATCATTCTATCTGATGGAAAGAACTAAATATTCTGCTGCAAATGAACACCCTATGTATCTCTGACTAAACTGACTACATAATAAGAGAAAGCAAATGGTGAGGAAAAGCACATTATATCTCCTTTAGGCTTGTTGTCTGATTTTACTCAGTGCAATATGTTTCCTTTTAGTCTTTTAATGTATGTATTTATTCTCATACCTGGTTTAAGAAACTAATTAAAAATATTATTAGCAGGAAAACTTCTATATATTGGTTACCTTGACAATTAATTAGCCTCAATTTAGTCCTAGATTTTAATTATACAACATTTCTGAAAGGAAATATATGTTTAAACTGTTTTCCCCCATAATTATTCCATATAATTTAATAGCTTAGAAAGGTAGGTCAACAAAAAATTAATCTATAGTCAATTTAAGAAAGAAATGGAAAATTTTACTGGCGCCAACATGAGGATTATAACCCAGAAAACAATCTTTCAGAAAGCTCTGAAGACTGTTCCACCTGTTAGAGGTCAAGGCATAATTATACAAGTTTTTGAGACAAAGGGTTATATATCAAAGTAACATACTGACAGTTCACAAAGTTCAACAAGGCAAGTACTGGGTTATTGTGACCCCTTACAGGATTGAGAAGGGAATGTTGTTTCCTAAGGAATTACCTTGCCGGTGCCAGGAGGAAATTGGTTTTTGTTTTGTTTTTTTTTTTTCATGAGTAGGCATTCCCGTGTCTTCTAAGGGGATCTAGTTAATGTATAATGCAGATGCACAATGGGTACTAAAAGGTAAGGGGTAGTGCTTCAAAAGAAAAGAGAGAGAATCTTATGTTTAAATGTTTTCTTGTCCTGCCTCAAAAAGAATTTTATTTCATGAGTATCTTAGTTTCATTAATTTACATTAAATTAGTTCAACAAATAGTATCATGTCAATCTGAGCCTTATACATTATTATTACCTTGGAATTATACAAGTAGATAGACTATTTCTGAACTCTTTGAAATCTAGTACATTATATGGTATTGGGTATCCATCTGTTAAGTGATTTACTCCCTTCTTTACACTTTTAAAAATAAAAGTTTTCTTGTTATTGTTTACTTTGTTTTTGTTTTCCTTTGTATTTGCTATATCTCTGTAGTGCTTTGGAAACTAAAAGAGATGCATGCATATAAAATATAGCACATTATTCTCTAGATCTTGTTATTTACAGTTATTTGCAGTTGAAGAGTCTAGAATAATACATTGAAAATATTGTATTATAGAAGTTTTCAAGGAATAAACATAGCTGTATATTTAATATATATTTACATAATAGGTTATCATTTCTGTATAAGGAGAAGGATATCACTCCTAGCAAATAAAACATGGAATTATTTTCTTGGTTAATGGGCAATTGCTCTGAATGAAGTTTCTAATAAAATAGTGTATGTTTAATGTTAAATATTTAGTTTGCCATAGTTTTTTGGGGATGAGTTACTCAAGGTGTTTGGTATTAGTTAAAGGGTTATTTAAAATTAGTGGATATTTGATTTTTCAAATCTTTGTATAAATGGATTTAACTTACATATATTCTATAATCTATATCATACAGTATGTAATAAAATATATATTTTGTGTGCCAGCTAGCATTTAGAAACATAATCTGCAAAGAATTCTGATGATTTTATTTATCCTAGTTGATAGAATTTGGCTGGAAAAATATGCCATTTAAACAGACTATTTCAATGTGCTTCCCTACTGAAAAGATTGTGCTAGATCCTGAACCAAGAGTAAGCAAGATCTGAATGATTTATTCAATTGTGTCAGGCTCATCTCTTTCAGAAAACATTGCTCCTCTTCTATTGTTAACAATTGCTATCTACTCTTAAACTCACAAATATTAAAGAGATGATCTTTCTCACACAATTGCTATAATTAATAAAACTGCTAAGATATTGGCTCCAAGGAATGAATACTATTTCCTTGTATACATCCTACTTGGGCTCTGACAGAGGGTATAATATCTCAATTTTGATAATTAGGACATAATATCTATAATTCTGAGATCATTCTTTGTATCAAATTTAATATGGGAAAAATTTTCTATCAAAACAATGGTAAAGATGATAGTTGGGTATAAGTGTCTTTAAGGTTGAATAATATTTCTCTAAAATTCATGTCTATCCAGAACTTCATAATGTGAACTTATTTGGAAATGGGGTCTTTGCAGATGTAATTAAGGAAAAGATTAGTGCAGGTCCTAAATCTAAGGTAAGTGCTCTTGCAACAGAAAGTAAAGGACACACCAAGACACAGAAAAGAAGATCATGTGAAGATGGGGGCAGAGATTAAAGTGATACAGCTACAAACCAAGACACGTCAAGGATGACAGGGGGCCACCAGAAGCTGGGAAGAGGCAAGGAAGTATTCTAGGAAAAATTGTTCCCTAGAGACTTCAAAGGGAGTATGGCCTGCCAATACCTTGATTTCAGACTTCTAGTCTCCAGAACTACATAAATTTCCATTGTTTTAAGCCACCAAATTTTGGCAATTTGTTACAGTGGCCCCAGGAAATTATCACAGTGACATGGCATAATTTTTGGCATATTTAGCATGACTGGGGTTTTGATGTCCTGGTGTCTGAAGCAAATCATCTTTTCTGGATGAACTACATATTTCCATCTACTGCTTCAGCTATGTACCATCTCAAGTCTTCACGATAACGTGGTTCCAGCAATTTTTTCTTCCTGTTTATGGGATCAATTTTCTTAATTATAATATATCCTAAGAAGAAAAAGAAAGCCAGAAATCCATCTTTTGACTCTACAATGGCTTCAAGCTAATCCGTTTTTTTTTCCTGTAGGAAAACGTATTCCAGAAGTTTTTTTTTTTTTTTTAATTTATTTTATTGAACTATAGTTGATTTGCAATGCTGTGCAGAAGTTCTCTTATAATTACATATTCATTTTCTATTTTTTCAAGTTGTTATTTTCACATTTTGCTAATAATTTTCAATTACATGGCTGTTGCAGATTTTCTTAGTTAGCATTCAGCAGTATTTTCCTTGCTTATTTCCACAATAAGCAAGAATCTGGAAATGCCACTCATTTGTCTAGGTTTACTTATCATTGGAGCTGCTGTGTGACAAAATTCTGAACACTAAGACCCCAATGGAAGCCCATGTTAGTCTTGAGAAGATATTTGCTTCCTTATATGGGAAAAGTGCTGATTTTTTCTTTTTCCTTCTGCCCTGAAAGTGGTTGTGATTCCTCGACCTTTAGAAGTCATATGCTGACCACTTTCAAATCATTTAAGGAAAAAAGTCCAATGTATTAGGGATAGTAGAGGAGAAAAATAGAAATGACTTAGGTCCTTGATGGTAACGTTGAGCTCCTGAACAAGCCTGAGATTACCTTTATCAAGTTTATCAAGAATCCTTAAGTCACTCTATAGCTTAAGGAACAATTGTGAGCGTTCTCTGTTCCTCCAACTATAGCATTTACTTTAAATGAAGTATAGTTGATTTACAATGTTTCAGGTGTATAGCAAAGTGGTTATATATATATGCACATATTCTTTTCTTTTTCAGATTCTTTTCCATTATAAGATATTACAAAATATTGAATATAGTTCCCTGTGTTATACAGTAGGTCCTTGTTGTTCATCTATTTATATATAGTAGTGTGTATCTGTTAATGCCAAATTCTAATTTATCCCTTCCCCCTCTTTTCCTCTTTGGTCACCATAAGTTTGTTTTCTATGTCTCTGAGTCTATTTCTGTTTTGTAAATAAGTTTATTTGTATCATTGTTTTAGATTCCACATATAAGTGATATCATATGATATCTGTCTTTGTCTGACTTACTTCACTTAGTATGATAATCTCTAGGTCCATCCATGTTGCTGCATTCTTTATCTATGGCTGAGTAATATTCCATTGTATATATATACCACATCTTCTTTATCCATTCATCTGTCTCTGGACATTTAGGTTGCTTCCATGTCTTGGCTATTGTAAATACTGCTGCTATGAACACTGGGCTGTGTGTATCTTTTCAGGATATATGAGGAAAAGAAAGAAAGGAGTCTTCCCCAAGCTTCCACCCTCCCTTGGGTTGGGATGCAGGTGTAGGGGGCCTCACTATATATCATATAGTTTAATTATCTCAAGTCCAGAGAGGTGAGTCATTTGCTTAACACCACACAGCAAGTGGTCTTAAGATGACATTTTAGGTTTGTCCAACTACAGAGCTCAGGATCTTACATGATGGCCTTACTGCATGTTGAGAACTGACCTCACTTTCCTCTGGCCTGACTGCAGCTCATTCTCCCTCCCACCCCCCACTGCTTTCCAGTGGGAACAGTAGGAACAGAAGGAATATTGGTAGTGGAGCCCCAGGAGTGGGATTGCTGGATCATATGATAACTCTATTTTCAGTTTTTTAAGGAACCTCCATACTGTTCTCCATAGTGGCTGCACCAATTTACATTCCCACCAACAGTGTAGGAGAGTTCCCTTTTCTCCACACCCTCTCCAACATTTATTACTTGTAGACTTTTTGATAATGGCCACTCTGACCAGTGTGAGGTAATATCTCAGTGTAGTTTTGATTGGCATTTCTCTAATAATTAATGATGTCAAGCATCTTTCCATGTGTCTGTTGGCCATCTGTACGTCTTTGGAGATGATTGACTATAACATTTCTAACAGAATGATAATTATAGATTGTTGTGGTTTGAAAAAAAAAAAAAAAAAAGGATGGTAAATACAAGCCTAAAAAAAAAAAAAAAGCCTTATTATCCCAGTTTCCCTTTTCCTCCACCCTCTACATTCTTTACCTTCCTTCAAGGCCAAATTTGGGAAAGAGTGGTTTTTGTCCTCTCTACCTTTCTACCTCCCACTCCTTCTATTCACTCCAATCTGGCTTCTGTCTCTGACCTCTTAACATGTTCCCCTCTGTCAATCATTGCTAGACTCCAATTGATCTTCTATTATACAGAAATCAGAAAGATTTTTAAATGAATATAAAAACTAAAAATCGAATCAGTTTCTCCCCAGATTCCACTCTCTAATATCTTCACATTGCAGCTGGGATAAAATCCAAACATTGCTCCATGGCTTACAGCGCCCTGATAATTTACATTATTTTGCTGAAGCAAATCTCCTCCAACTCAGCATGAATCATTTTTCTCAGTGTGCCCTAGGCTCTTAACTGACCAGAGAATTACTCATGCTGTTCCCTGTCCTTATAATATTTTCTTTGGGTGACTGGCCCCTTCTTATTCTTCAGATATTAATTTAAATCTTTCAGAAATTTCTTCCCTGTTTAAAATTTACTCCCCTTCCATCCTCTATTCCATTATTATTATTCCATCTATTTATTTTATTATATTTTTACAATTTGATATATATGTTTGTATATATGTGTGTGCATATATATATATATATATATATATATGTTTTATTCAACTACAAGCTTTACTTCTAAGGTTTTCGCCAATATATTTTCAGTGCTACCAAAGGCCTGGCAGAAAATAGTCATTTATTTAATAAGAGTCATTGAATAACTAATACATACATATATATATATATATATATATATATATATATATATATATATATATATATATATATATATGCCAGGCACAGTTAAAGGTGTTGGTTATATGATAGAGGATAAGGTAAATTACTTACTTTCATTAATTTTGTGTTCTGATTTTATGAATTTGTCTCTAGTGAACAGTCACATGAGGGCTTTGCATTAATTATATCTCAATAAAGCTGGGGGGAAAAAATAAGGCATCTGTGAGAAGGTAAACTTTAAATTGATTCCTAAGTTATAAAAAGTTGTCAACCAAACAACATTCTGCGGGAAGATTATTCAAGACAGACAATACAAAATACAAAAACTCTAATTTATATTTGTTCAAGAGATAAACAAAAGGTCATATGGCTAGAAATCATGATGCAGTAGAAAGCTGTTTATAGATAATATTGTGAAATTAGGCAGAGAACATCTTGCACAGAGGTTATTGAAGAGTTATAAGCAAGGAGCTTCACTGATGGAAGGAAGGAAGGAAGGAAGGAGGAAGGAAAGAGGGAAGGAAAGAAGGGAGGGAGGGAGGGAGGGAGGGAGGGAGGAGGCAAGGAATTTATTGGCAGTGCTCTGATGATATTACCTGCTGATTGAGCATATGGCTAAAAGATAGTGAAGGGTCTCCTGCTGCTGCCTCGCATAGAGTGATTTCAGGCATTCTGCAAGTTCATTGAACCTGCTACTTCATGTTAAGTGACATCTGACCAACTGAAAATTTCCAAACCCTGGCAGTCACTTCTAATATCCTCATATGATCCTGGATCTTCATTTTAGTAACTTAATGTTTCAGCTAAATGAATTCTCCATGAATATTCTTTTGACATAATGATTATCTCCTCATTTCTCATTGTGAAGAGGTCAATGTCAGACAGGTCTAAATGGAAGGCTGCTGAGGCTCTGCTTGTGAGAGAAGTCATGTAGGAGTCCCCATCATGTCCAGAAGCAAAACCTGTAGGGATGCATGCAGAACCACGGACACCAGAGACTAGGGGGACTCACAAAGTCCATCTTTTTGCCAGAAACTCCATGACTCCCTCCACACCATGTCATTTCAGCCTAAGTAAAAAACAACATCCTTTAATAGAGATTTTTGATGAACTGTGCTCTCCTATTCCCCAACATGCTGGTTACTACTTACTCTCATTAAAGTTGTTATCTCATTAAAGACTAGTAATTTGAGAACCAATTTTCATTTTAGGCTACTTACATACCAGTCATTAATTTGCAAATAGGCAATTTGTTTGCTAATTCTTCAAAATATATGTATACAAATATACATATTTTGCAATCTGGCTATGCATGTTTCATTTTAAATGTTTTGCTAATGAAAAAGAAAGATTTTTAAAGTAGATTTATGTATATATATATTTGGATTTGAGTAAGCTCTTGGGTAAATATTGACTATTTTTTTTAAAAGATAATATGTCTTCTACAATTTATTCTAACACTTTTTTTTTTACTTTTTAATCTTTATGATTTCTTAATTCTCTTGTGGAATATATTTATAAGCATACATATTTTGGTATGTTTGTGCTCATAATTATTTTATTAAAATAATATCTTGCATTTATTTGGTATTTACTATGTGCCAAGCAAGGGTTCAGCTCAGGTTACAAGGTTAATCTCACTTAATCCTCAGAACAGCTCTATGAGTTTGTTATTATCAAGCAAACCATTAAATATGTGAAGAAACTATGATAGAAAGACATTGAATAATATTCTCAAAACTTAGAGATAATATGATTAAAACTGGAATCTTCTAAGCCTGGAATATGACCCCAAAGTGTTTGATTCCAGCTTCATTTATTGATTTGCGAAAAATTGACATTTGTGCTTAAAAAATCTTATTTCTAACTGTTTTAATAAATATTCTGACACTTGTTAAATAATAAGGAAAAAACTTCATTCAAGACTATTGAGATAGGTGTCAAGACTATTACATCAGGGGAGAAGATCAGACTCAACTCCAAATACAACAATAACAAGTGAGGATTTATAGCCAAAGAGTACATTGGGAAAGGGGGAAGTGTTGGATGGAAAATTCTAACAGGAGACATCAGAGGTAGGGAGAATTCATGCTAAATTGACCTAACAGGATTCTTGCTTTGGGCAGGTGGGGGTGATCGGACAGCAATGTTGGAGGATGAGAACTTTGATCAGATATTGAAAGTGATCAGATATCAAGGGTGGAATAATTCTCTCTAAACAGACCTAGCAGGATTATTGCTAAAACTGGGCTATGCAGGTCTGGCAAGGATATGGGCCAAGGTCAAGTCCTTGTAAAGAAAATGGCTTAACAGAAACTGACTAATGTTTGATCATGTAGAGCAGCAGTCCCCAATCTTTTTGGCACCAGGGACCAGTTTCATGGAAGACAATTTTTCCACGGGAGGTGGGGGGATGGTTCAGGTGGTAAGGCGAGTGATGGTTCAGAGAGTAATGTGAGTGATGGGGAACGGCAGATGAAGCTTCCCTCAACTCACCCACTGCTCATCTCCTGCTGTGTGGCTTGGTTCCTAACAGGCCATGGACTGCTATCAGTCTGCAGCCTGGGGGTTGGGGACCCCTGATGTAGAGTGTCTTATCAATTTACCACAAAAAATACAAAATTTTAAAGATGTAGAGGACCTGACAAATAGCCTGAGTCAACCTATGCTCTTTCTAGAGGAAAGCACCAAATACTTATGTACGTTTGCTTATTCAAAGTCACTTGGTTGATGATAGACATGAGACCATGACTTAGCCCTATGCTCTTGCCTTTACATTATTATTGTCCCTTATTGGATATTTTACATATTATTCGAATATCTAAGACATTGGATACTATGTAAATGCAGAATGACACAAGACATAATAGGTAAAATTGGCTTTAGAACTCCCAATAAAAATCGACACTAATTGCTTTAGATTGCTCTTCTGTCATCCATTTATCTTTAGTTAAAAAAAAAAAATTTGTAGGTTTACTAACAAATAGCATATTTATTGCTTAAATTGGTGTTGACTAGATAGTTTTGCAGGATCTTTAAATGTCAAATGGAGTCTATGGAAATAGATTGGAATTCCAGGCTCTGTGCTAAAGGTCTTCTGTGGAGCTGTAAATGAAAAACAGTATGTGAGAATATGGTTTTAGCACCTGTTTTATTGCCTGCACTTGATGTAATTAGTGTATTTAAAGAAAGCCCTATTGGTTACACCATATGGTTTGTAATCATTAGTATAATAATAGATGTACCATTTAAAATATAGCTGAACAATGGAGTGCTATTGTTCCATTATGTTAGCATAATAGGGCGTTTTCAGAGGGTTAACTGGATCCCAATTTTGAATCTCTGACACATTTATGTTCCCTAGGATAAAAAATTTTATGTGATAAAAAAGCAAATTTGCTGTTATTTGATTTAGATATTAGTAAATATTTTATGCTTCCTTTGACATGGCTGACCCTGAAATAATGATATTTTAAATAAACTATTATTAATGATGACAATGAATCTCATTAACATTTTCAAATGTGAAGATGTGTTGTGTTCTGGTTTATGAAAACTGGTTTTCCATTGTGAATGTTTAATTAGCTTTTTATTCACACTAATTTCAGTTGTTATTAGAATGGGGAACATTTTTCTGACATAAAAAGTTTAGCAGGAAATAAGAAAGTGACACAAGTTCTTATAAACTATAAAAAAAGTACCTTTAAAAACTTTGAAAACATCCTTTATGTTTACAGTTGGCTCCTAAGTGACAACACCTAGAAGTTAATCAGTGATTCTATCTTCTCACTTAGTACAAACTACAAGAAGTGACAAGCAAAACAGGAATCCCACTGAAGATAAGATTACAAGCAAAATAAGAAGACACTGATTTACAGTGCTGTTAACCAACACTTACATATGCATATACATACATTTTTAGACATATGCATGTAAAGAACCTATACTTGTGACTATATATGCTATATGTATTTTTAAATATAAATTTAAATTTTAATGCATATTTTCTCCATAAAAAATAAACTAACTTCAAATGAATTAGTTGAAAACTGAATTTCAAATTTGAATGAAGAAGTTAAAAAATATATATCCTCAAAAACAGAAACCTAAATGCTTGTTTTCCTCCAACATACAAAATGGGGTTTTATTTTTATAATTTCTAAATGAAATATACCAATTTAAGTGTTCTCTGACTTTTTTGCAAGAGAAACTCTTTGAATTAATAAAGAAAACAAAACACAATACTTCATTGTCTCATGATGCAAGGTACATATTCAGCTTTTTCTAATTCAATAACACCCCATCAAAAGAACTAGATGACCTTAGTGCTGCTACCCCTTGCCTGTCACCCCCGCCCTTACCTGTGCTGCTTTGTGTTTTCTTTATCTATTTCATGTCTGTGGAGGCCAATACTGCCACATTATATTTGCCAATTAAGGCAGCTTGAATTATTACCCATGATACATCAGTCCCTTGCTCTTAGACGTTCCCTGCACAACTTTCATGTGCTGCTGCTCTTGGTATGCTTATTTTTCCATATGCCATTGTCATTTTTCTTTATTGACACTGAGCTTTACCACTACTAGCTCATTTATGGAGGCATATAGTGGAAGTCTTCGTCTGTAAGATGTTAATAGTAACCTACCTTTTCTCTTTTACATGTTCATCATAATTGTAATTTTAATATCTATATAATATTCTGTTTAATTGAAATGTCCACATTTACTTAATCATTCCCCAATTAGTGGGACATTTACACTGCATCTCAGACAGAATATCCTAGCTGATTCTTAGTAGAAGCCAACTTTATTAAGCTAAAAAGAAGTACTCTTGGGTATGCCCTTCTCATTTGCCTTAGTCAACACTTCAACCACTAATGGGGTTAGTCACACATGTTAAAAAGAGATCTATACCACCCAATAAGTCCTCTGCTTAGGCTGACACCTTCAGGTGCTCCAATTGTTCCCTTTCCACTAGTTTCTTATTTCTTACTCTGAACAAGGTAAGGTGGTACTGAGCTTTACCACTACTATGTATTTACATCAGCTGAGGTACACAGAAAATTCCTGGCAGCCATTGATGTTATGAAATGCAGTACCCCTGTATAGACACACATAATGAAATGGGATGGAGATTAAGGGGCAGGATTGAAACAAAATTAAAGAAGGGAATTGTGAGTAGGGAAATGAAATTGGGAGCTGTAATAAGGCATACAGGAAACTAAGGAAGTGCTTTGTGTAATAGATAACTTTTATTTTAGCTCAATCTACCAAAGCTGTGTGAAGCTTATGGGAATATTAACATCTTATGGACCAAGGCCATTTGTTGAAAAGATCTTTCTCGGTAAAATTATCTTGTACTTTTGTCAAAAATCATTTGGCTGTATAGGTGTTTACGTATTTCTGAACTCTTCTGTTGCAGTGTTCCTTTGTCCTATACATCTGTTGACCTACTTGATACTAATGCAAATTTTACACAGTATTATTTATTTTAGCTGCATAGTAATTTTTTTTTAATCAGGAAGTATAAGCCTTCTAATTTTGTTGTTCTTTTTCAAGATATTTTGGCTATTCAATTACCTTTGTTCTGTTTTATAACTTTTAGAATATGCATGTCAAAATTTTATGCTTGGTAAAATTTAAGTCAGCACATAGTTGGGCCTTGTCTGTTTATCCAATATAAGATTTCATTTTAATTGGAGTGTTTATTCTAGTTGATTGGTGTATAATTTTTCATAACAGTCTCTTGTGAAATTTTGTATTTCTGTGGTATCAGTTTTGTGTCCTTTTTCATTTCTAATTTTATTTATTTGGGTGTTCTCTTTTTCTTAGTTCAGCTAAGTATCTGTCAATTTTGTTTACCCTTTCAAAAATCAACTCATTTTTATTGATCTTTCAACTGCCTTTTTATTCTCTATTTCATTTTTTATCAGTTATCATTTGTCAGTCCTATACTTACTCTTTTCCCCAAATATTTTAGCTACCCTGAACTAATTAAAGGTCCTGAAATAGTTTATTTTATTTTTTAAGCCCTTGGTCTTTCCTTCTACCATATCTTCATGCTAATCACCTTTTCTTTGTCTCATTAATAAAGAAGAGAAAAAGAAGCATTTATCCCCTTCCTATAAAGTAGCCTTCATAAAGCTACACAAGAACTTCTGTCTATAACTTATTGATGGTACTTTACATATATATGTGCTTATCTTCAAAGAAAGCTGGAAAACATAAACATAATCCTAGCCCTGCCCCAAACACAATCAATTTTCTTTTAATAAAAAGGAATCAAGTAACTAGCACTATTTTCATAATTACTCCTTTGGCTGCATAAATACTGATAAATTTGCACTGATCTATATAATAGCAGATAATCCTCTTCTCTGAGAGAAAAAAAATAACCATTACTGTATATAGCTCAAATTCTAGAATCTCTGAGCATAGTAACGATCTATCCATCAGGTCTCTGTGTGGCTATTTGTGGTACAGCAAACTGTAAAATAAATACTAATCTGCACTTAACACAATGGAGAATAAAGATAATAGCCATAGTAAAAACACCCATGTGGAGAGAAAAATGGAAAACACAGCAGACCCTACAAATTAAGTTCCTGAGCAGGGGTAGTAGAGATTCCATGTACAAGATGTGGAATGAGATAATATGTTCACTAATTTTGCAGATTCTCCTCCTATTTACAGAGAAGGACTTGCTTGCTCTTTATTCTTTGGCCCATAGCTGAGTTGGACATTGGAGAGGATGTACTACATAGGGGCTTCACAATTTTCGCAGGAAACTTCTTATTAAAGGGAATTAGAAGATCCTGTGCTCTGTTAAACATTTAATAGTCTTGGTCTGTTTCAATTCAGGCTAGGGTTTTGTTCATTACAATTTCTTTAAAAACCCAACCCGTTTCTAGTGTTTGCTGTTTTTAAATTCCCCAGACAGATTTGACAGTCAAACCTTTTGAAACATATTGGTTTTTGGTATGGAGTAGATTATTTTTTACTCACTACAAATAATAATTATGTGGTTTCTCTGTGCCCAAATTCTTACCCTGAGGCAATAAAAGTCAGCTGTTACTCTCCATATATGGGTTCTGTATCATAGGCAAGGAACCCCAATAAAATTAATCTAATTGTAGGAGAAAATGTTAGTTGTCCCCTCTCCCTATCTGTAAGTGTCTCCTTGGAAGCATAATGGAAAGAATCCGAGTTGTTATTGTAATTCTTTAGATTGTAAGTAAATTTCTCCTAAAGAAAGAAACAACCGGTGTTTCCAGTTTTGTAATCCATAGTATCTCATAGTCCCAAGTCTTACCCTCTCTTGAAATATTCCTCTAAGAAAGTAAATCTCTCTGGAGTCCCCATTAGCTAATCAGTCATAAATTAACTTCTAGGGAGTCTAGGTCCTAAGTTTCAGTAAAATTTTCTACAAAAGTCCTAAGCCTGTAGAAGCATAAAGCATATTTTCTCTACAGTCTAACAGGTTTTAAGCTTGAACATTATCATTTTGTTACTTGCCTGTATATTCTGCTTTTCAATCTAGCCCTCAGAAAAAATGTAGCTACCTTTAGACCTTTAAAACTATAAGTTTCAATGAAAAACCAGCACATCTGCCACTTTCTTTCTCAAAAGACATATGATCTTTATATTATTTTCACTCATATTTTCTTAAAGTTGTAATTTCAATTCCACAAGTTACAAAACTTTTAATTTAAGAAACAGAAGAAGGCAAAAAATTTCTCAGCCTTCAGAATTACAAATTACAGAATATTCAGTCAACTTAGTTTGCACGTTGTAAGTACGATTATCTTAATTTATCCATTTCTGTTTGAAGATCTTCTGGCTTCAGTCTGATTTTATCTGCCTCATAGGTCCTTACTATAGACCAATATACATCAAAGAAGTGCAAACATACAAGAAATTTCATTATTTCAATTATTGCTCTTAGTGATAGATATACAGCAAGACTTCCAAGGTATAGGAAATTACCTGTAAAATATTTTATCACAAATTGGTAACGCTTTCCAGCTTTTTAGTCTATAAAATCTGCCATCACTTCCCTCAATGCCTCAAATCCTTTATTTAACCAAATTCTATCTTTAAGTTATTTTACTTTAAGCATTTTACTTTCAAATGCAAAGTAAAATACCAATTAAGATTAGGTTTGGATTAGAATAATGGAGACATCAAAACAGTAACATAAACATATCAGGCAGAAAAATAGTTGGAGGCTGGTACGGTGACTCCATGTGTTTATTGGAGACACAGTTTCCTTCTTTCTTTTTGGTGAGTCATCCATGGCCTTCATCCTCAAACCCACCTCTTGGGTTAAAATGGATGATAATCTTCAAGGCATTGTATCTACACTCAAGGCAGCAGAAATGAAGAAGAAAGGAGAAAGGATTTTTTTCCTTATACACAGAATTTAGCTGTATTTCATTGCGCCTCTTAGTCATCATTCATGCTTACACTCCAGAAGATTGGGAAATGTGTTCCTATGACAATTTACATTGTAAATCTGAGAAAAAAAATTCAGATTTCCTTTCTGAGTAGAAAGAAAATCATTCAGCAATCAGCCACAATTAAATAAATTCTGTAAGACATATGGAATACTAAACCTATCCTCTATTTCTTTTCTTCATGTCAATCTCCATGAATAAGTGCAAGAATTTAACAAATTATGGCCAAGCATCTGTTTATGTACTTACTAGTTAGGAAGCTGAATTTGTAACCTCAATGTTAATTATAATGTTTTAAATGGGTATACCTCAAGAACTCATTTTTTACTCATTTATTTGTTTATTCATTTATAATCAGTTCTAGTTTGTTAGATATTTAAATTTCAGAGATTATTTTAAAGCCTTGAGACAAAATGGCATTACCATGAACAAAGACACTATGATATGAAGATTGAGGCTTGAAGCACTCCACAATTTAGAGGTCAGGAAAATAAGAGTTTGGGATAATGAGAAGAATATAGGTAAAAAGAAATGGACAGTGCAGTTAAAACAAAGTTAAGGGTGTATTTAAGGTGACATTTGAATTTGTTAAATGGCGTTGAGAGGGCAAGAGATAAGTACCAAGAATTTATCAGTGGATTTGACAATGTGAGAGTTATCCTGACAAAAAATTGTTTTGCTGGAATGGGTGGGGGGAAAATGTATCCACTTTAGCCACTGAAAGAAATGGGAAGAAGCAAACTACAGACAGTGGGTATAGATAACATTTTATATAAAAGGAACAGAGAGAAGAAATCATACATGTATACAGAAAGTTTATTACAAATTTAATTAATATATTTTAAAATAATTTGCTGAGTATATTTTTCTAATGTGTGACATGGAGAAAATAGAAATAAGCAAATCTTTAAAAGAAAACTTGTTAAAGTTATAATGTGTTATGCAATATGATAGATTACCATAGACATTAAATTTTATTTTATATGAGCATATATTTGAAATTATAAATACTTGCAATATATTAAAAAATAAAAATTATGTTTCAAAACAGAAATAAATTATATAACTTTGTGATACATATTTCTTTGCATATATATTGGTTTGTATAATTATATCAATAGATATTAGAGCCATGTACATAAAAAAGTGGAATAATACATATCAAAATGTCAACACTTCAGTGATTATAATAGGGACAATGAATTATAGAAAATATTTATTCCTTTTGTTTTTCTAACATTTTCCAAATGTTTTACAGTAAGTATATATTACTTTAGCAATTAAAAAATATAAATAAATCACATATGTGTATATATATATACATATATATGTGTATATATATATATATATGTATGTATATATATTGGGTCATGCACTCTCTCAAAAAAAAAATAAATAAAACTCCATTCAGGATTAAACCACATGTAATTTTAGTTTATGTCCTTTAACTCATCAGCAAATATTTATGTGGAATCTATTATATTTTGATAGAATGTAAACTAAGGCTCCTTTTCTTGTTATTTGTTATTTTGAGATTTTAATGTGTTTCAGCTTAATTTTATTATTCATTGACAATATAATCTTCCCACAAAGCATTAACCTACTTATTAAATATCTTTCTTCAATAGGCATTTTTCTAGATGCAAATATTCTTCATAGGCATCTATGCATTTTTCATAACTCTTCTTTCTAATCTTGTTGAATAATTTACACTCATTCTTTGGGTTACTGTTTAAAAATCTCCTCCTCAGCACCCTTTTTGATAAATCCTCCCTTATCAATATAAATCAGACTCTCTTCATTATAGTTTCTTTAACTTTCTTATAAAACATTTGTAATATTAAATAATTATAAATCTATTCAAGTGCCTAAATATATTAAAGCAAATATTAACAGACATAAAGGGAGAAATTGATAATAGTACAATAATAGTAAGGGGACTTTGAAACCCCACTTACTTCAATGGACAGATCATTCAGACAGAAAATCAGTAAGGAAACAGTAGTCTTAAATGACACATTAGACCAATTGGACTTAATAGATATCTACAGGAAACTCCATCCAAAAATAGCAGGTTACACATTCTTTTCAAGTGCACATAGGATGTTCTCCAGGATAGATCACATGGTAGGCTACAGAAAAAGTCTCAACAAGTTTAGGAGGATAAAATAATATCAAACATTTTTCCTTACTTCAATGATACAAAACTAGAAATTAATTACAGGAAGAAAAATGGGAAAAACACAAACATGTGGAGACTAAATCATGCTACTAAAAAAAAAAAAAAAAGGGTCAATAACAAAACCAAAATGGAAATCAGAAAATACCTCAAGGCAATTGAAAATAACATTACTTTCCAAAATATATGGGACATGGCAAAAGAAATTCTAGGAAACAAACAAATCTCAAACAAGCAACCTAACCTACCATGCAAAGGAAATAGAAAAAGAAGAACAAATAAAGCCCAAAGTCAACAAAAAGAAGGAAATAATAAAGATCACTTTATTCCATTAATCAAGTGGAATTTATTCCAGGGATGCAAAGATGTTTCAATACCCACAAATCAATCAGTGTGATGTATCACATTAACAAAAGAATGGGTAAAGGTCACATGATCATCTCAGTTGACCCCAAAATAGAATTTGACCAAATTCAGCATCGATTCATGATAAAAACTCTCATCAAAGTTGGTATATTTTAACATAACAAAGGCCATTTATGACAAACCCACAGCTAACATCATACTCAATGTTGGAAAGCTGAAAACTTTTCTGCTAAAATTAGGAAAAAGACAATGATGCTCATTCTCACCAGTTCTACCTAACATGGTATTGGAAGTCCTAGTCGCAGAAATCAGGCAAGAAAAATAAATAAAACATCCAAATGAAGGGAGGAACTAAAAACATTCAGTATTTGCAGAAGACATGATACTATAAATTAAAAAAAATCTTGAAGTCTCCACACACACACACACATACACACAAACATAAACACAACTATTAGAACTCATATATGAATTTAGTAAAATTCCAGAATATAAGATTAACATACAAAAATATGTTACTTTTCTATACACTAGTAAAGAACTATCAGAAAAAAAAAATTCAAGAAAACTATCCCATTTACAATTGTATCAAAAATAATAAAATACCTAGGAATATATTTAACCAAGGAGGTGAAAGCCCTACACTTTGAAAGCTATAAGATATTGATAAAGGAAATTGAAGATGATACAAATAAATGGAAAGATATCCCATGTTCATGGATTGGAAGAATTAATATTGTTAATATCCATACTACCCAAAGCAATCTACAGATTTAATGCAATCCCTATCAAACTATCCATGGCATTTTTCACAGAGCCAGAACAAATAATCCTGAAATTTATATGGAATCACAAAAGACCAAAAAACCAAAGTAATCTTAAGACAGAAAATAAAGCTAAATGTATGCTGTTGGTGGAATATATATTGGTGCTTTCACTATGGAAAACAGTAAAAAAGTTCCAAAAACACTAAAAGTGAAACTACCATATGATTCAGCAATTCCATTCCTGGGTATATTTTAAGAAAACAGAAACAATAACTTGAAAAGATACATGCACCAAATGTTCACAGCAGCATTATTTACAATAACCAAGATACTGAAGCCACCTAAGTGTTCATCAACAGATGAATGGATAAAGAAGATGTGGTAGATATATATACAATGGAATATTACAAAGCCATAAAAAGAATGAAATTTGCAACAATATTGTTGGACAAGAGAGTATTATACTTAGTGAAATAAGCCAGAGAGAGAAAGATAAATAATTGTATGTCATCAATTATATGTGGAACCTAAAAAATACAACAAAGGAATGAATATAACAAAACAGAAACAGACTCACAGAAATTGAGAACAAACTAGTGGCTACCAGTGGGAGAAGAAAGGGGGGAGGGGCAAGAAAAGTGTAGGGGTTATAAACTTCTATGTATAAAATAAAAAGGCTTCAATAATATATTGTACAGTAAAGGGAAATATATCCATTATTTTATAATGACTTTAAATGGAGTATAATCTATGAAAATATTGAATCGCTATGCTGTACAACTGAAACTAAATATTTTAAATCAATTATACTTTAATTTAAAAAAGAATATCAAAAACTTAAAAAATATATATATATGCATATAATGTATGCATGTAATGTATGCATATAATGTATGCCTGTATAATATAATGTATATTTTTGTTGAACATGTACAAATACATGCACAGAATGAGTTAATATATATGCATATAACCTATGCCTTGCTCTTTATTGAGAATTTGCATGGACTTTTTAGGCCAGCATTCTAATGTCAGATTATATAGACTTTCAAAATCGTTATCAGTTATTGAGCATTTTTATGACCCAAGTCACCTACTGGAGAAATCTATTAGGAATAGCACAAGGCCATTGACAGTTCTTATTGACCTTTTCATGCCCTGTGACTCAAAGTACAAGAATCATTAAGATGCTAACCTCTAAGAATTTAATACAGGTGTTGACAATCTTACTGAACTGCACGTAAACTCTCAATATAGAATAAGGATAAAGAGTCTCAGGATGAATCAAGTAATGATTCCCCGAACGCAAATCAGAGATTCCGTTCCCACTTGTCCCCAAGGCTTTACAATTTTCTTCTACCCAGTAGTTTATCACAGTTTTGCTTATTGCCTCACTTTTCTGTTTAATGTGGTAAAACATATATACATCATCTTGTATAACAATGATATGGGGTTGTTTTGTCACCATCTACCAATAACCTAATAAGCAATGCGCTCTGAGATGTAATTATAGACAATCATAGACTGAATAGACAATGATATCACTTTGAAATATGTTCTCTAGTATTTGATTGATAAAATGAAAGCACTTTGGAGAAAATCAAGCTCCTTAAGTTATCTAGAACTATATTTTTTTCAAACAATTCCTTTAGTTGTTTCTCCAAGTTTAAAAGGTGGTTTATTTGGACTGTGAGAGAGCTTATGGCTCAGTGCATGGATATTTCAAAACTCTAGCATTTTCAAATATTTTCATTTCCATGACTCAAAGCATTAGAAAAATCAATGGAATAAAACTGTAGGAAGTCAGTACCCGTAATAGTGTTCTATAGGTCCTTGATAACACATTTTGAGAATTTTTTCAGTCTAATAATTTTACAGCCAGGAACCTTGGAAGGCACATTGGGCCCTCATTTATCTATTCTGTGGGTGGAGGACAGTAGCAAATTTTGGAAAATCTTCCATTTAACAATAGCATTTCTTTGACTCAACTTCATGCAACAGTGGAAAGATTTTCTATTTGAATAGTGTCTGCTTTAGAATCTCAAACTTCAAAAGAAAAGGATAATCCTTTCTCTACCCAGGTGGCTTTTAAACCATATGTATCAGAACTTAAGGGTAGGGAGGCTTTCTGTAATTTGGTTCTTTCTCAGGGTGATCCCCTCAAATGTACTGCTACTAATAACATTCAATTCAAAAACTAAAATGGATGGAGGACTCCTGAAAGATCTACATTTCAACACTAGGTGGTTGAAAATTTTCCACTGAACAAAGCCAGGCAACATATCTTTTACTTTTTAAAAAATTTTTTTAAATTTATTTATTTTTGGCTTAGTTGGGACTTCGTTGCTGTGTGAGGGCTTCCTCTAGTTGCAGTGAGCAGGGGCTGCTCTTTGTTGCAGTGCACGTGCTTCTTACTGCAGTGGCTTCTCTTGTTGCGGAGCACAGGCTCTAGGTGCGCGGGCTTCATTAGTTGTGGCTTGCGGGCTCTAGTGTGCAGGCTCAGTAGTTGTGGCAAACGGGCTAAGTTGCTCTGCAGCATGTAGGATTTTCCTGGAACAGGGATCTAACCCATGCCCCTGTATTGGCAAGCAGATTCTTTTGCTTTTTAATTTTTTTTTAAATTTATTTTTGGCTGTGTTGGGTCTTTGTTGCTGCAAGGGGGCTTTCTCTAGTTGTGGCAAGTGGGGGGTACTCTTCGTTGCACTCTGCGAGCTTCTCATTGACATGACTTCTCTTGTTGCAGAGCATAAGCTCTAGGCACGTGAGCTTCAGTAGTTGCGGCTCATGGACTCTAGAGCGCAGGCTCAGTAGTTGTGGCACATGGGCTTAGTTACTCTAAGGCATGTGAGATTTTCTGGGAACAGGGATCAAACCCATGTCCCCAGCATTGGCAGGTGTATTCTTAATCACTGCACCACCAGGGAAGTCCAGCAGGCAACATTTCTATTACTGCATCTTTCAATTATTTTTTATTATTTTTTTTACAGTAAGCCCACACTGAGGGACACTATAAAAAATTACAGTGAAGGTCCTTGTCACTGTAGAAGGATTTTATCTAAAGTCTTATGATAAAATTTCATCCTGAGCTCAGATTTAGAAAGAATTGTACTTCTAAAGAATGCCTTTGGGCTTCCCTGGTGGCGCAGTGGTTGAGAGTCCGCCTGCCGATGCGGGGGACATGGGTTCGTGCCCCGGTCCGGGAGGATCCCACATGCCGCAGAGCGGCTGGGCCCGTGAGCCATGGCCGCTGAGCCTGCGAGTCCGGAGCCTGTGCTCCGCAACGGGAGAGGCCACAGCAGTGAGAGGCCTGCGTACCGCAAAAAAAAAAAAAAAAGAATACCTTTTTTTTTTTAATCTTATATGCTATGTGACTCATTACGTCCTTTATATTCCCCTTGCTTTATGACATAGAAAGCTTTGAGGCAACTGTGTCTTGTCATTTGTCAGACCCACCCACAGAGCAAGACCACACAGCATTCACTTCAAGCACTTAGCTTCCCTTAGTTTCATCTTATTTAACTAATTAGGAATTATCAAGGTATTTTTGGCTGATATCAGTAACCACTGGCAGTAAGAGATGAGCAGGGGCTTGGAGAAAAATATATGACCATAAAACATAGATTTGTGCTCCCCTTCCATGATGGAGAGTTGTATTTTTCTAAATTTCCTGTCTCCTTCTATCTTCTGGGGCCATATGAGTAAATTTGGGACAATAAACTGTGGACAGAAATGAAGTATAGTACTTCCAAGCCTGAACCCAAACGTGATTCCTCATCCTCTCTCTTCTTAGTGCCAGTGATATATTGAAACTCAGGACAACTTTGAGAGCTACACATTGAAGATGGCATATTTTATGACTGACTGTATTGAGCATAGCACTTCTTCCTTACCTTCACTACCACCAGTTGATATTTACATGAACATATATAAGCTATTGTGGCAAACCACTGAAATTTTAGGGCATGTTTGTTTCGGCAGCTATAGTTACCTTAACTATATGGAATTGAGTAATACGATTTCGAAAAACTGTCCCATGTTATCTAATGGCAAAATATTAACATATAAACTATTGTGGCAAACCACTGAAATTTTAGGGCATGTTTGTTTCATCAGCTATATTTACCTTAACTATATGGAATTGAGTAATACTATTTCTAAAAACTGTCCCACGTTACAAAATATTTGGTAAAGCTGACCAAAATTACATGGGAAGCAGATGGTCTATGGAGCTTACAGCTCTATCGGGATCATTAGAAAAACAGAAAGTTAATGTTTGTTGATTGTTACTGGTAGTATATAGCAAAATGTCAAAAAAAAGGAGATGCACTTAAGAAAAGGTTAGATGGTTTGCAAGCCAAAATGAATCAAAACAGAAATTTTCCAGAAATTTTTCAAGGTGATTCTTAACTTCCAGTTTTGGGATTCACATATAGAAGCTTGGAAGTCATCACCCCATTTTAACAACAAGTAAAAAGCTAAACAGGCTGAAAAATCAAAACCTTTCTTGGATCAGTAAGAGAGAGGAAGACACAGGGAAAGACACTGCCCCTAATATTGGAGAGACAGACAGGTGAATATGGGAGGCACATCTTACTGGAGCAGAGACTCACAAAGGTGAAAACCTGAACTATAATTGACCAACTGCTGGAGGCTCAGAGTGGACAACTCTGAGAATGAAATCTCAATGAGGACCCAGTCATAGTGGGACTCCCACAGTCTTGTGAAATTCACCTCCAGGAGAAAGACTAGATTACCATAGTAGATATTGGAGAAAAATCCCCTTCTACTTCTGGCAGGGGAAAGTGAAAAAGAACATTTTTGAAATATGCCAGATTACTCGTTCTTAACAAGGCCTACATTTTGGAGAAACTAGTTAACCAGAATCTAACCTGCTGGGGTATTTTCAGAGCCTAACTGACTTGGAGGAAGGAAAACATCCAACTCAGCTCATTCTAGCAATACTTTTCCACCAAAGAGGAGAGGAGAAGAAATTGAGAAATACTTGTGAAGTTCACAGTCTAGAGACATAAAGTCACAAAAAGACAGACCTAATCATAGGACTATAGCACACTGATCCTCCCCACACACTTTGTCACTACATCACTGCACAACTATTTACAGCAGTTCCTTTTGCCTGGCACATCATGTCTGGCTATCAAGAAAATGTTACAAACCATAGTAAAAGGCAAAAAAAAAAAAACACAATTTGAAGCAGTTATGATTAACATGCTAAGGGATCTTATGGGTAGGTAGACAGTGTGCAGGAACAGATGGGTAATATGAATAGAGAGATGAAAATCCTAGAAAAGAACCAAAAAGAAATGTTAGAGATCAGATACACTGTTACAGAAATGGAGAATTCCTTTGATGGTACTACTGGTAGACTGGATATGGCTAAGAATCTCTGAAAGTGAGGACATATCAATAGAAACTTTGAAAACTGAAGAGTGAACAGAACAGACTGAAAAAAAAAGAACAAAAAACAAGAGCAGAATATCCAAGGACTATGGGACAACATAGGTGTAACATACATGTAATGGGAATATCAGAAGAAGAAAAAAAAAAAAGAACAAAAGAAATATTTGAAAAAATAATGACTGAGAGTTTCCCAAAAGTAATGTCAGAAACTAAATTATAGATCCTGGAGGCTCGGAGAACACCAAGCAGGATAAATGCCAAAACAAAAAACAAGCAAAAAACCTGAAACAAAGCCCCCCCCCCCAAACTATAACTAGGCATATCATTTTCAAACTACAGAAAATCAAAGAAAAAGGACAATTTTTGCAAAAAAGCTAGAGGAAAACAAACCTTACCTATAGAGGAACAAAGATAAGAATTAAATCCAACTTATGTTCATAAATCATGCAAGCAAAAAGAGAGTAGAGTGAAATATTTAAAGTATTGAGAGAAAAAAAAAAAAACACTAACCTAGAATTTCTGCACCCTGTGAATCATCCTTAAAAATGAAAGAGAAATAAAGCCTTTCTCAGCCAAAGAAAAAAGAAGTGTTTTGTCCACCCATTATTTTAGACAGTCACAAAATAACCACTATTCTCTCATTAGAGAGATATTAAGGTTGAGAAAACAATGGGATATATAAAACTTGACAGTTATGTCTCAGAGAGAACTTTCAGTATCATATGTGAATTTAATATGAAGAAAATTGAAAACAATCCTACTATTTTTTTAGGAAGTTGTATTATGAAAGAAACCCTGAAACTGCATGTAAAAGACTTTGATAAACAATTGTTAAGACAAATTTTGTCCACCTGTACTTGCACAAATGGAAACAAACTAGATGGACTTTGAGATATTTTTTCCTCTTGAGGAAGAGGGAGTGTGAAATAGATGCTGCAAAAAGGCACTACAAGGATATCTGGTGATCAGAGAAGTGGACCAATGCAGAGAGATATATCTTTCTGCCAAGGATTTTGCTGTCCTTTATGGTTTATAGTGTTGTCCAGCATAGGACAGTATTTTCTGTTCTCCTTGACTAAGTTTGATCAATGGAATGTGGACCAAATCGGTCTATTCTAAGTCTACCTCCTCTTCTCTGATATTAATATACATGGAGATTTCAGAAGCCATATATTGAAGAGGGTAGAAAATCCATTGCTCTTGGTTACGAATAAAGCTCTGTTGTGTTTATCCACTGAAATTTGGAAGTTTACTTTTGATAGCAGCTATTATTACCTTCGATGTTCCTTAATCCATACGCTCATTACAGGAAATATGTTACAATGAAAGTTAATCACAGACTGAATTCTGTGAAATGTGCAAAATTCATTAGCAAGAAAGTACACAAGCAGACACACCACCTGTTCTTATAAGACGTTCTTAGGCATTTTGACAAATACCTTGGATAAAAGGTTAACTAGAGGCAGACAAAACTGTATTCTCAGGGCAGAATCAGCCAATACTCTACTTGAGGCTCCTCAAGTCTTCAAGTTTGTCCCTCCAGATTTGCTGGTTTCTTTATCCCCAAGCAGTTATTCATTCTCATACCATCTGAATTCTTAGCCTTTTGGCTAGGAAAGCAATCCACACAGAGCCCATAAAGTTGATTGTAGATCATCTTCTCACCTCTCCAATATTCTTCTGAAATGGAATTTTAAACTCTCAAGTCTTTGCTGTTTCCTACACTTTCTGCTCACATTAAATAGATGATGTATGTGTATTCAATTATATGTTATGGTTTCTCTTTTAATATTTAGTGAGAAAATAATTCTGCAGTAGTTTGTTCCACCTGTGCCTTAAACCTTCACCATTGGTCATGGCTTTTCAATGAGACCCAGCACCTACAACTGGCCATAAGACTTCACTGAGGTTTTATCTGCACAGAAAAAGTGAAACACCTTGTCTGCTTATTCTTTATTCCAAATTTCTTCACATGTGTGTTTAATCTAGCTACATGTTATGTCATATTTTATGAACCACATTGAGAAAAGGTACCATAGGTACAAAAATGTATAC
The DNA here is from genome assembly GCF_964374135.1 of Grampus griseus. Lineage (NCBI taxonomy): Eukaryota > Metazoa > Chordata > Mammalia > Artiodactyla > Delphinidae > Grampus > Grampus griseus. The sequence goes on along the minus strand of NC_139012.1, from coordinate 52,669,039 downwards.
ATATGAACTATGTTTCTCTAAAATGTGCTTCCTATTCCAACTTAGAAAATAGATACTTAAAAAAATTATCCTTTTCCTAATAATTCCCAAGTATGTAGCATCTGATGCCCCTTCTCCCCTTTACCATCAAATATATGGATAGTGTTATATTTTAGTTGTGGGTCAGTGCTAACACTGTGCATCTAAGAATAATTTGACCTGGATTCTAGATGTGTTTTTTAATAGCTCAGTGAAATTAGGAAAATGCCTCAGCTCATAGGGTGTCAGTTTCCCTATTGCTAAAATGAGGTAGGCGAAGTATTCAAAATTAAATGGTAAATCTTGTTCAGCTACAAAATTTACTATCTGGCGTTAGGATTAATCTGTGCTGATTTCACCATATACTCATTAATGAAAACCAGAGCCAGACAAAAATTAAAGCAGCGAACATAGATTTTATTCCAAAAAAATACTGCCAAAAGGGAAGAGACTCCAGAATAAAACTGGGCTAAATTCCAAATATTGGGCTTATTCTGAATAGAACTTGTGGGGATCTATAGCCAAATGGCAAGCATGTGGGTGGGGAAATTAGTGAATGGACAATTACTAAGAGGAGACATCAAGTCTGGGAGGACTCTGGCTGAACTGACCAAACAGAATTCTTTTTTTTTTTTTTTTTTTTTTGCGGTACGCAGGCCTCTCACTGCTGTGGCCTCTCCTGCCGCGGAGCACAGGCTCCGGACGCAGAGGCCCAGCGGCCGCGGCCCACGGGCCCAGCCGCCCCGCGGCACGCGGGACCCTCCCGGACCAGGGCACGAACCCATGTCCCCTGCATCGGCAGGCGGACCCCCAACCACTGCGCCACCAGGGAAGCCCCAAACAGAATTCTTGCTGAAGGCAGGCTAGGGTGATCAGATATCATCTGGAGGATAGTGGGTATTAGGAGTGTGATCAGGTATCAGTAGTGGGGATTTATCTCTAAACTAACTTAGCAGGATTCTTGTTAAAACCAGATTCTGCAAGGAAGCAGATGGATGAGTCTTGCTGGGGAGAGGGTTCAGGGGATCTGATTAAAGTTTGGTCAAGCAAAGTATCCTTTGTCACACCCTAGAATTCATTTTTTTGTTTGTTTGCTTGTTTTAACAGGTTTCTGTAATGTGGACAATACCTTTTTATTTTAGGGCACCTCCTCTTGAAATATCAGAAGAGGAAATATTCTGATTATTGAAGTTCCTCATTGTGAATAAATTTATTATAATCACCATTCATTAGCAGTATATTAAGTGTGCTTATATCTTTCAGGATAACCCATCTTATGGCAAAATAACAATTCTAAAGTCTTACTGTCTTACAAAACCAAAAGCTTATTCCTTGTTCATGCCACATGTTCACTGCAGGTTGGCTACAACTCTACTCTGCATCACCTTCACTCTGGTACCCAGCTAATGCAACACCTCTATCTGAAGTATTAGCAATCTGTGGAAGAGAAAAAAAAGAGATATATTGGGAAATCACATGATGCTTCTCAAAATGTCTGCCCACAAATGATACACATCAGGTCTGCAAAATTACTGCAAGCAAAATCAAGTCTATGTCATTGGCCTGGTATCACCGAGAAGGGGAAGTAAATCTTCCTTACCATAGAAGTGTTCAATATCTGTGAAAAATAATACAGTCTACCAATGTGTGTTTGAATATATCCTCTACATAAACTTTAATTGAAGACTGATAGTAGGGATTTTTCTCTTTTAAATATGGGAAAACGAAGCTCATAGATGCAAAGCTATCACATTTTAAAAGCCTGGATTTAAAGAAAAATGCAGATCGATGGTTTTCAAAGCCCATGCTCTTAACTTGTAATCATCTGGTCAAATGTTTATTAATTGATCATATTCATCTACAAAATTCTCCTAAAAATGAGTAAGAATGATCTGAATAATGGTGATGATGATGATATTGAAAACACAATATTGGCAATGATTTTTTTTTCTCCTTCAGTTGGAAAAGCTGTTGTTTCATTAACACCTGTGCTCTATATGGCTTCTAAACATTTTAAATATTGGTGTTCTGTAAGGGAAAACTTTTATAGTGATTCAGTTTTAAACTTCTGATTTTGCTCTTTTATTTTCTTAGCCAGGGATGTGGAGGAGCACTGAGGCAAAGTCAAAGAAGCAGAGCAAAGAGAAAGGGAGGGGTAAGCATAGCACTTTTCCTCATTCAGAAATTGAAAATTTAACAGTTGATCAGCTATGAGAGTGTTTTTGAGGTCCCCTTGTGTTTTACATTCCTCTCTGCTTAATTAATGACTCACTCTGCATTTTAATCTGACTTCTTTGATTATTAACACAGTAGCATTTTTATTTAAGAAGAATTGCAGGGAGGTGGATCAGAGAGAGTATTGGTCCATATCTCACCCATGTTTGAATGCCCAATAATGTCTTGCTGATTCACATGGAGACCTCATTCTGTATTTAACATGGATCATGGTTGGTACACAGTACGAATGCTAAACTTTATTACTCTAGACTTTCTTTAGAAATTTGAAATTGTTTTAAAAAATCATTTTTTAAGTTCCACAGATAAAGCATAAAAATTGAATATATTTCATATTCCTTGAGCCAGGGCTTCCACACAGAGATGTATAATCATTGATATAGAATAAGTGAGGTTCATATTAATCACCCTCAAATACCCAGGTAAAACGGTCCAGCGTTTATTTAACAAGGCATAGTTGGAACTGGTTGCTGCTGTTCTATTATTGAATTATATTTACTACTTTTTCTTACCCTTTTATTTCCACAATTTCACTGTTATTAATCCAGGAAAACAAGAATTGAAAACTCTCTGTTTCTCTCCCTCTCTCTCCCTCTGGCTTTGGAGGCTATAATAAACTCCATTGAATTTATTATTTTTTATCATATTTTTAGAAGACACTATACTCACATATTCAGAGGTTCTACATTAGATTTAGTTTGTCCTTCAAAACTGGATTAGAGAGAGATGCCAACACATATGGTAACTCCTGGAACAGTTTGCAGTTTGAACAACCTACAGGAAACCATGAGAGCCACATTTCCTGTCAGTATTGTGAAGCCAAAATCTGTGTTTGGAAATGAACTTGAGCATGTACCTAAGATCTGTGCAGAAACCCATTTAGTGATCTTATACAGTTTTAGAGGTGACATATCCTGAGTGATATTCCAATAAAAGCTAACAAAATCTTGATTGCATTTTAATAAGTGAAAGTAATTTTGAGTTCTACTTTGTGTTTTTTTAAATACTATTTTTACAATTTTTAAATTCCACTCCAAATCAAAATCACGCTCAATTTCTTGTCTCTGATAGTCTTGTCTACGCGTTCCCTTTGTTTCATTTTTCTTCAAAAGACAAGAATACTTGAAATGTCTCTCCTTGATATAGTTTCCAATTTTTCATGTGCACTCTCTGTATTTATGTAAATAAATTTGCAGCCTTTCTCGTTATTAGATATTAGTTGTGAAATAAACCAGTGACATGCTAAATAAATTTTTAAACATCTACAATATATGAGCTATCTATGTGAATAGGTCCTTTGATCTATCAGAAGGAACACAACTGATAAGAAACTATAGCAAATTTCCCAATTCTGAAAGTTTCTGGCTGTTAACAATTGGCACTTCAAAGAATCTATGACAACAAAGATGGTGACAGCTAAGAGTGTATCATGAGGAGAGTTTATAGTAAACAAATGTGTCCTTTGATGCCAATTTGGCTTTCTAAAGACATTTGTTATTACTGGATGGAATTTCAAAGGCTGCTTCACAAAACCTGCTTGAAAAATTGCTCTGTGGCATTACTCCAAGGCCTGTATTTATGTATGAAAAAATGGTTTGTTTTTACACTTTTAAATAGATGATTATAGCTATAGGTATCTTCCATTTCTATAATATGCAGGGAGGATAACATGTCAATTTGGCCCAGAGTATGATCCCTTATGCCATGACAGATGCTTTCAGTCATTGAGATAATATGCTTAAGAGAAGATTCTCCACACTTCAGATAAGCTACTCACTTCATTACCTTTACTTTCCCAGTGCTCAGCTATTCAGCAGAAATGTGGCCTTTCTCTACAGCTTCCACTCCTCAGTCTACAGCTTCACATCAGAAACGTGGGTAGTTGCATAGCTTACTACGTCTCTTGCCATCATTAGTTTTCTCCAATAGAGAACTAGTTACTTCATGTTTCTTCTTATTTAGTAAAGGTTGAAACTTACTGGGATTCTTTTTTCAAACTTGATCTCCTCTTCCCTTTAATACTCAGAGCAAGCAGTGATGGACAGTACTAGACATGAAAATTAAATGTGCAGGTGTCTACCTGCCATGAAGCTAAATTGAATAGAAGCCAAAAAGTCAAAGAGCAACAATAATTCAGGAATAAAATGAGGCTTTTCTTCAATTTTGAGGCAAAAGAAAATACCTTTTGTTTACCAACTTCCTTAATTATACAGTAGATATTCCACATGTCTAAAAGATGCAAGGGGAAACACTAAATTGGGTGCTTAGATGTCACAAGGTAGTTGTCAAGTCCTCATGCCTCTTACTATTGGATAACTGTTTTTAGGATTTCATGTCTGAATTGGCAAGAAGAAAACAACCATAGGTCAATTATCTACCTAGTCAGTGTTAAAATGCCCCAACATAGATAACACTGTCAAATTTAAAATTATTAGTGGACAGTTGTGAGAGAGGTTTTAATGGCTAAAGACACAATGAAGATATTTGAAAAGGCTTATGAAAGAAATGTCAGCCCAATCACAACCCCACACTCTAATAAAAATGAAGTTTTCAGAAATGATATATTTGTATTAAATTGACATGTTGTCCTTTACTTTGGCCAAAATACAAATGAGGCTATTTAAAAATAAATGAAAAGGGGAGATAATTTACCTCTATCATCCTGAAACATTGGATTCTTCTTATCTATGATATCATTAGCTATATTTATGATAAATCAAACCATCTTTTTTTTTTTTAGTGTGTAACAAAATTCACATCACTCGCTGAAATTTTTACACATACACGTACACATATGTTTGTTTGATGCAAAAATATCAGTATGCTTCTTATAGTGGCATACCAAGACACAAAGATGAATTGGATGTGAATCTAACCATCAGAAAATATATGTTTTATGTTTAAACCAAAAAATTAAACAAAATGATATATTTAAAAGGCAACAAAGTAAAATGGAGACATATTTACCATAAATATGTTAGAAAGTAGATTAGTATATATATGTTACTCAGTGTGGATATAAGTTGGTAAGATCAGCATTAATATCCTAATATATACTTTAGGTGAAATAACAATACATATTTAATGGAGGAGGAAATCCAAATGTATAATCAATATATCTATAAATGTTTGCTGTCATTAGTAATCAAATAAATAAATTGAAACTGGTTAAAGTATCTTTTGCCTCTCGATTTTGCAAAGATTTGAAACAAATGGTAATATAAATAATTAAGGAATAAGGAAAAGGCATTTTCACATGCTACTGGTGGGAATGAAAATTAGTCCATCTTTTGGGAAATAAATTTGTCAATATTAATGAAAGAATCCTTAACACTTTTATGAATTTTATCCCACTTTTATCCTAATTTATGTATTTTGTTCATAGTTTATTCCAAGGAAATTGATAGAGTTGGACATTAAGACATATATGTGAAAGTGTGCAAAATAATGTTATTTCTAGTAATAAAAACTCTAAAAATGAAAAGTTCTTAAATAATACATTTATGAGACAAGATCTGGGCAGGAAAACACATATTTAGAACTAGTTAGCTAACATAGACAAGATGTCGTAATTAATACTTAGGTACATCATAATGTTACTTTTGATGTGTTATTGTTCGTGAAGGTGTAAAATACGATGTTTATTTTACTAGTTCTGCTTTGACCTTTTACACGCATTATTACACGAACGTGTTCATGCTAGTGAGTCAAAAACTTACTGGGTTTGGGGAAGCAAAGTGGTGCCCATACATGAAAAATTGGGGTCAGGAAAGTGATGGGGCCAGAACTTAGGTAGACAGCCAGGAACCAAGAAGATACAAATCACACAGAAATCAGAGCAAAATAGGTACCAACAGCATGCAGGGCATTGACAGGAAATGAGAAATAGGTGAAGTCAAGGAGAAGAATAAGCTCTGGGACCCATTAAAAAGGACAGGCATCACAACTAAGGCAATTTTCTATTGCAGCTTTGCTGAACTTTAAGCTTCTTGAAAGCTTTTATCCCAATGGTTAGTAGAATGGCTGGAAATAATGGGTGTGCAAAAGTAGAACTGAAGTAATGTACTTTTTACCCTTTAACCCTGAGACAGCCTACTCTGGAGTTTTTCAGCCATTTAATATAAAAAATAATTCCAAAACCAAAATGTGATAATTATATAGTTACATTTTGTTTGAGCAAAGGTCAAGAACAAGTATTTTATTTTACACATGAAGGTAGATACTCTGGATTAAAAAGCATCTAAGTGAATATTTTCATGTTATAACTTCACGTTGAATTAGGCCTTTACTATTGCACTTGGTATCAATGTTGTGTGCATTTGTTCCTCTCCCCATCCACACAGTGGGAGCTTCTAGCCTTGGAACATTTATTCATCTTTAAATTCTTGGCTCAAGGTTGTATTGATACCTCCCACTGTTTTTAAACTAATCTGAATGCTTTTCCCTTTTGGACCACTACTCCTTTCCCTTCTCTGCACCATGGTTTAAGCTGACTTAACTTCACATTCTAAGAGCTGACATGTGCCCTAGGCTTGAACAACATTATAATTTCAGGAGTAGCCCCTGACAAAAAATTAGATGTGGCCAGTGAAAATAAACCCTTGAGATGGTTGCTGGAGTTCTTAGATGAAAAGCATTCTTCTTTTGAACTCCAAACTGTAAGTGATGTAAGCTACAGTTGCACAACATAGAGAAATCCTACCTGAGAATAACATAATAGAGAAGAGAGTAAAATGGAAAGATGAAGGGAGAGGAAAGAGAGAGAAGAGAGAGAGAAAGAAGAGGTTTGATGATGATATTGAGCACTTAGAGCTCTGCCTAAAATCAGTCCAGATCTTCTCAATCTTTTTTTTTCTTTTTCTTTTTTTATTGAAGTATAATTTACATACAATGTTATGTCAGTTTCAGGTGTATGAAATAGTGATTCAACATTTATATATATTATGAATTGCAGATCTTCTCAATCTTATGAGCCAATACATTTCTTTTTTATACTTTAGTTAATTTGAACTATGTGTCTGTAGCCTACAAGTGAGAAAATCCTCAAAAATTCACCAGTGGAAACTAAGAGCAGCTATAAAGATATTACTGGGGAATTGGGAACATTTGGATATAGCCTCTATATTAGGTAATATAATTGGATAAATGTTAGTTTCCTTGGGTATAGTAATCATAGTGGGGCTCTATAAATCAGTGGCTTTAGGAAATACATGCTGAAATATTTAGGGATAAAGCATCATAAAATCTGCAACTTTTATTTTTAAATGCATCAGTAAAATGTATATTTATATAGAGAGATAAAACAGACATGGAAAAATGTTAACAATTAATGAATCCAGGTGAATGATGTATGTGTGTTGAGAAAATGAGCAAGGGAAACCTAAGTCAGAATGGAGTTGGGAAGCCGTGCAGGGAGGGCTCTCATGAACGTATCACTAACTGCAGTTTACTGACCCCAGCAGGAAGAAAGATTTCCTTCTTCTGACCCAGCAGCAATAAGCTGCCCACTGCTTGCAGCTTAAACAAACAAACAAACAAAAAAGTCACAAACAAACAAAAAAGCCCTCCCCAGTTTCCTTCTAAAACCCAGTAAAATCTGGCCTTCCCTTGGTCTCTTTAAACTTGCCTACGTTTTGCCATAGTTTGCTTGTCTGAAATTACAGTTCCTCTGTTATTCCCAAATAAACTCATTTTGGCTAGCTACAGACCTTGTTATTTCATTTTTAAGGTCAACAATGTTCATTGACTGTTCTATTGACTTTCAGTAAGTTTGACGCTTCTTGAAATAAAGTCTGAGGGGAAAACCCACAAAGCAATAATTCCTGAGTAGTACAATTGTTTTATAATAGATGCTCAGCAAAACATGTTCCTTTTCAATTTTTGCAATATTTTATAAACTGCTTTATTCATTAGAAGTAATCAAATCTTAATCAAATTTACACTATAACTTGTTTTTAACCTTGCTATCTGCACAGAGATCAATCTTTGTAATAGCTTCTATATTTGGGAAGTGAAAGTGAGTTATGTATAACAGAAGGAATTAAATTGTCAAGTCAGATTTGCATTAATCAGACATTTTACCTGGTACCAAACTTTACTAATCATTTAAAGGGTATAATTAACTACTAGATATATGTGAAGGTTTGAGACCATCAGTACTTTTCAGTAGGACTTTGCTTGCCACATTATGATGTGCTCTGTCCAGATTGATATGTTACATTTCTAAGAAATATATATGGCTGGATTATGTACATAAAGTGGAGACATTTCACTCCTGAAACATCTTCATTTTATACTCAGATAGTTACATAGCTTACATGACTTCTTCCAGGGAGCTATGCCTATAAATTTTCATATTCTAGATTTGTTTACCATACACAATGCTAGACAAACCAGGAACATCCAGCTAAGAGCATTACATAAATAAAGGGTCTTTGATAGTAAGTATCATTAATGTGTTAGCCAAGAAGCTTGTCTTTAGCATGTTTACAAGGAGGTTTGTCCAGCTTACCTTCCTTCTTTCTTTCCCCTGGGCACACAACTCCTCACATTGAGAGAATAGACTGCAGAGCTGTTGCTGATCATGTTTTCCCCAGAATCTCACCTTCCTCTCCCATCCTGAAGATTCTCATATCAATTACCTCAGTTGACCTATATCCCAGTACCAGCACTTGGTTTCCATTGTAAGATAGCACTGGCAGCTGGGCAGGGGGCTGGAGAGAACTGCCCTTGTAAATCCACACTCCTTGTGGTCCTGGCATGGAGAGGAAAGAACTTAAAGGATTCCTATATCTCCCAGAGTGAAGGGAGTGAAACAGTGAACTCACAGTCCTGAAAGGGACTTGCAGTGCTAGAGAGAAGAACACCAAATGTTCAGAGCTTGTTGCTGGAGGGAAATTAGTTCATGTGGATACTTCGGCAGTAGACACAGAGGCATGACAAACACAAAGGTGAAAGAAGGTAAGCTGGATTTCATCAAAAGTCAGTCAGAAAAAACCCATCCTCCTCTCAATTTCTGGAAACTGAAATCAGCCCAAGGGCTAAGGCAGGAAAAGAAAAGAGAATTGTGAAATGACAGTTTACCTTTAAAAGATTGAATTGTATATCATGAATTACCTGAAACAATACTCTTTTGAAGGAGTAAAACACATTAAATTGACTAGAATATGTTGTCCACCATTTGGAGAGTTAAGGCTAAATTAGAGATAAGATTTGAGCAATAAAACAATAGTTCTTTCATTGCACATCAGTCTAATAGACTACTGTAAGTTTTATGTCCTCTGAACATATATATATCTACATTTTTGTTGTTGAAAGCACAAATGGTTTGTATACTGTAATGGTGCATTGAGAAACCAGAACTTGTGGATATAATCAGAAAGCATCTTTATTTTTCTCTCTGGTTGTCTATTAAAAATGTGTTCAGCGATAAAGTTCTTCGTTTACCCTTGGTTGAAAACTCAGGTAGTGTCCTGCTTTTTGGCTTACTTACTCCTATAATAAAATGTCACACAGTTGCACTAAAAAACAACATATTTTCAGCTCAGATGTTACATACACCTGGTTCTTAATGGTAATGAAACTCACATCTGATTGAAAATGCCATCTACCTGATCTTTTGGGGACATGTCACTTGCTGGCCTCTTGCGGGAGGCTAGGATGGTGTTGTTCTTCCCCTCATACTTTTCCACCTCCTCATCCGCTTAGCTAAAATTTGTGGCCAGCTCAGGGAGGAGAGTTAAGGCAACAGTTATGGCAGTCACCTTATGCTGCCATAAACAAGCTTTGTACTTTCCAGCCCTGCTAGGTGTCTAAAACATACTCTGATTCATGTCAGTTATTCATTTTATTTTTACATACTCTAGGAGTGCATGCCATTTCCAATAGCAGCATTTCTTCTCCACTTGCCTGCCAAATCAACTAGCCACTCCACTTCTCTTGTTTCCTGTCTCTAGACTTCTCAGATGGGAGGCACACACAAATTTATGCAATGAAGCAGAGATGTATCAAGCTCCTCCTTTCTCTTCATTGAGTGACATTTTACTCACCCCACTTTGTACCACTGGAGGATAGGGCCTCATGATGCTGCCCTCTCCAAAAAAAAAAAAAAATACTCAAAGAATAGCCTCTCTCTTTTTAACACATTTTCTTTTTTAATCCATCATGTGGATAAGGGGGCTGAGAGTCAATCATCAATTTTGGCTAATCTTCTTCTTTAAGGAAACAAGAATAGTCAAAGTTATATTTTTATATTCAATATTGATTGTATTTATGCTTCATCCAAAACTGAGACTGAACAAGTTTAATATTTATATGCTGGGTGTCTATCTATCATCTACCTACCTACCTATCTATCTATCTACCTATCTATCATCTATCTATCCATCCACCTATCTTTTTTATTATTGTGTATGTTGGCGACTTAGAACAAATTCACTCATATTAAAAAACAACTTCTCATTTGCAATGTCCACTCTTAAGACTTCAGAAAAGAACCTATTTCTTCATGTATAAAATGACTAAATTTTGATTTGTCATCATTAGATTCTCTTCCAAATCTGACATTTTAAGTCCTTTGCCCGTTGCTTCTACCATGGATTCTTTTTGGAGCAAGTTGGTAGGTATGTAAATTGTGTTCTAGGAATAAAATTCTATCTTTCACAATATGGCAAGGCATACAGATAAGTCTCAGTAATGATTGTGGATAAGCTACGCTCGGTTCTTCTCAATTTTCATATTGTATATACCAGCTCACTGCAGGTGCCAAGTTGCATACACCTTACTACATGAAAAGCAATATAGGTGCGAATGTGAGCAGTTGGGAAATAAGATGAAGAGAAGTGGCTTAGTATACAAAATGAGAATTAACAAAATAAATAAATAAGACTGCAGGACAGTTACACCCTCCAGATCTCAAAATTATACACTGCAACAAGGAATTACACACGTACAAAATTCACTTCCTAATACTGTCTGAGTAAAGGAAGTAAATTAAGAAAACAGAAGGAAAGTGAGAAAGCAGTCTCACAAGACTGAATAACAATAAGATAAACAAGCTCTCTTGGTGCCTAGAAAACAAAGATGGTTCATACCCCTGAATAGCACTAGTCACTTTGACATAAAGCAGAGACACGATTTTTTCATCTGCTCCCCTTATTGAATTGTATGCTTGTATGTTCTGGAGGAGTTTTTTAAATGCACTGTTTTTCCACCTATTTATTTCAAATTGTAATCATTCAAATAGAAATTTCAAGAATTCTAACCTTTAAAAAAATCACAAAATATACACATTTTTGTTTCCTCATTTGTCTTTTAAACATGAGTATAACTTTAAGGTCATATTTTTTAAAAAAGTGAATTTGTCTTTTTTAATGTTTCCTTGGAATCCTCAATTCTGTAAGTGCTTAGATTCTTTTGTTTTACTATCTCAACTTTCCTTAGACTATTAATGTCAACAAGGCTATTTCATGATTTTTGCCACTTGGACCTACATATCTTCATCCTGTAGTGGTTTGCACTCTATATTTATTAAAGGTATATTCTTTTTGATTTTCTGTTTTTAGTCACTGCCCTCATTACCTTTCATTGCTCTTGAGAGACTATCACAGTCAACTATAGTCATTAGCTAATGATCCATTGTCTCTTAAAGGCAAGTTTAGAAACACAGAGATGATCATGCTGAGCAAGTGAGAACTGAATACCTAACACATTATGAAAATGAAATAAAGGGAAATAAAGGGAAAAATCCAATTAGATCTTATTAGTAGGGGTCAAAAGAAGTAAGGCTTTTCATTGGTTCTAACATATTTCCCATGTCAATGTACCATAGAAGAAAAGTATAATGAGCGGTGGAGAACCACATATTTATGAAGTGAGTCACTGAACAATTTCTGCAAGTTGCCACCAAACAAAATGTAAATTACAGGCAATGGCTTAATTTCAAGTCAGCCTTTACTCTTTAGTCAAACTATCTCTGTATTGCTCAACACACTCATTTCAGTATCAAAAATGCTCAAAAATAGTAACAATCTTTGCAGGTTTTGGCAGAATGTTCTGTTGGCAAAGAGTCACCGATCCTTATATTTAGTGTTCAGTTTCAGGAATTAATTTAATGAGGTAAGAAGTCAACAGCACAATAGACTCTTTTAATTCAGGTTCTAGTTGAATAGTTGATACTGAATACTTTTTGTGTTATTGAATAGTTGTACTTTTTCTCATTACACATTTATAACCTTATTCACAACCCTATCTCAGACCATGGTGTAATTATTCTTTACAACTTCATACCGAACATAACACTATATAATGCTGACGTGGGATCTTTAACTTTAGATCTATGACTTATGCACATAGCTTCCAGATTTAATAATATAAATTTTATCCTACCCCCAATTATTGTAGTAGATGTGATAATTTAAAACAGCAGGAAGGAGACTGATGACAACTTTTTATTATATAAAGTGGCATCTCTCATATTCTTTGTTTTCAAAGTTAGACTTGCGTTACGCCTTTTAACAGCTTTTAAACTATAATTTAAATATTTTAAATTTCTTCTTTTTAATTTTTCCTACTGATCTCACCCCCTTGCAATACAAAAGCCTAATTAAATTCTAATGTATTTTTCTTGCATATACCTCCCAGTGTATTGTCAATCATACCATATGTCTTGTCACGTTTTGTAGCTCTAAAAAGCATGTTGCATGTGACTTATGTGTTACAAGTAGTGTTTTAATATAGAGTCATCTGATACTTTAGTAAGATGTATTTAATTTCTAATTTTAGAAAATTTAAAAATTCAAAAGGTAGGAAAATGACTATGAAAGAGAAGAGTGACTAGAGAAAAAGGCTGAAATCCAGAGGGAGCAATGCCATAGAAGATAGGACAGACTGAGATAGAGATAACTAAGATAGAGAGGAAAGAAGTATCCACTCTGGGTCCCACAGGAGGAAAGACAGAAAGATGGACTAGTTTTAGAGATTCTGCTTGGATGGAGGAGGAACACTGGGAAGGTTAGTCTTATGTTGTACTCAAATTGAGTACAACACAAAGTACCCAGAATTTTGGTTAAACATTATTCTGTGTGCTGCTGTGAAGATATTTCTCGATGAGACTAACATCTGAAGTGGTAGATTGAGTAAAGCAGTTTGTCCTCCCCAATACTGATGGGTTTCATCCAAACCCATAGAGGATTGAATAGAACAAAAGATGAAGTAAGAGAGAATTTGCTCTCTCTGCATGTTTTAGAGCTGGGACAGATGTCTTCTCCTGCACTTGGATTGAACCTTACATCATCAGCTCTCCTCATTCTCAGGTTCTTGGAATTGGACTGGAACTATACCACTGACTCTACTGTGTTTTATGGCACATTTCATATATATGAGTGTATATCTGTTTTTTCAGAGAACCCTGACTAATAGAGATGATTTTTGACCAAAACTGGTTCTAGAAGAACAGAATTTTAAGGATGAGTTTTCTTAGTTTGTTCTGAAGCTTTTGACCTTGTCTCTCCAATGTTATTAGATTTATAGACACAAATAACTCTTTTCCTAGTAGTAAAGACAGCACTGAGAGATCATAACATTAACTATTTATAAAGATTCCCAGAATATCTTCATTGAATACTCCTAATCAACCACATATAAGAATCAAGATGCTGAATATATACAATACTTTTAAACATTTTTGGAAAACAATCAATATAATGAAGTTGACTGGTTGTTCCTCATGTTCCTGGACAAAGTGGAGAAAAATAGGTTGAGCTCAGTGATTTGAATAACCAGCTCAACCATGCATAAATAACCTGGAAGCTCCTATGTGGGACATGAAGGATACCCTTGTCTCCTGTAGACCCAGGACTAAGATTGCCAAAAATCAAATACAGAATCTCATCCTGCAACTGATTGAATTAAAACAAAAGTTGAATTTCCAGTCTCATAGGGAGTCTACTCTTAAAGTGAGGGCATTGATTAAGAATGAATGGGGTCCTGTAAATTAGGATGGGTATTCCCACAGTCTGATGAAGATAGGTACATTGAGCTCCTCAATTCAGATTAGTGTTCTTTACAGTGGAAGAAGCCTCCCCACCCCCAAGTGGGAGTGGACTCTCTTCTGAGGGGATTAGCTCTGCATTACCCGAGGAGACTTAAATGTCTTTCACTGAGGCAGTTGCCATGTAAGACAATAATGATTGCCCTCAGAACACACCACCATTACCCCCCTTTGCTTCTAGACCCATATCTAGATTTAGTCCCAGCAGGCCCATAAAGGCAAGGAAGAAAATATGACCCATAAGAAGATGTGCTTCACTACAAAAGAACTACTTGAGTTTTCTAATTAATACAAGCAAAATTCAGAAAACATGTGTGGGGATGGATACTAATGATGTGAGATAATGGTGGAAGAAATATAAAGTTGTATCAGATTAAATTTATTGATATTTGCTCACTAAGAAGAGATTCTGCGTTTAATATTGTAATTCAGGAACTAAGAAGATTCTAATTATTTGAGTGGTTACTGAAACATGGAACAAAAAGTGCCCCACAGTGAGCCTACTCAGTAACACCAGACCTGCCATGGTTTAAGGTAGAAGAAGGGATTCAATGACTTAAGTAGATTAGAAAGAATGGATTTGTCATTTAAGACATACACACTCACACTGAGAGGATCCAGAATACATATGTTTCACCAATACTGAGAGAAATAAATTTGTGAGGGGACCACTGACATTTTGAAGATCCCTTGATCGCTCTTCTCTGTAGGTATGAAAGACCTTACAATGGGAACTGTGGTCACTGAATTGGGAAACTTAAATGCAATGGGAATAATCAAATCCTGGGATGTCAGGGACCATGTGGTGGCACTCAACCACCAAAAGCAAGATGGGTTTGGACAGAAGAGTAAAAGTAGCAATCAGAATAGTCTGACTTGCACAGACTTATGAAGTTAGATAGTTGCTCATGGTGTTCCTAGAAGTGAAATAGATAGGAAACCTGCTATGTTCTCACTTGAACTGTATAGTGTACTAAATTCTTATTTTATCTGTATAAGCAGAAAAGTTCTAGGTCAAGTGAACAAAAGTCAGCCTGAATCATAAAAACAGAGAGCCACAGCCTCTTAATCAATTCCCAGACTTGAACCAGTTTACAGACCTAGAACTCCTTGAATGAAAGGGAGGCAGTGTCCCCTTAAAGAATGACCTCAGTACTCTACCAAAAATCTATACTGTTAATGTTTTCCCAGCTTCTCCAAAGGGATCTAGGATAACTGGAATCTAGGGGGAAAACATCATAGTTTTTAGCAATTATTGAACACTGATTATGAAGTGACACTAATTCCAGGAGACCCAAAATGTCCCTGTGGCCCATCAGTTAGAGTAGAGATTTATGGAGGTCAAGTGATCAGTGAAGTTGTTGCTCAGGTTCACCTCACAGTGAGTAAAATGGGTGCTTGAAGCTTCCTTTAGTTACTCCCCAAGTTCCAGAATGCATAATTGGAATAGATATACTCAGCAGCTGATAGAATCTCCACATTGGTTTCTTGACCTGGAGAGTGAAGATTATCATGGTAGGAAAGGCTAACTGGAAGCCACTAGAATTTCCTTTATCTAGGGAAATAGTAAGCCAAAAGAAATATCACATGCTTCCTGGCATTGCAGAGATTAGTGCCACCATCAAGAACCTGAAGGACTAGGGGTGGTGATTCTCCCTGCATCCTTAATCAACCTGCTTATTTGAACTGTGCAGAAGACAGATGAATCTTGGAGAAAGACAGTGAATTATTGAAAACTTAATCAAAATGGTGATTCCAAATGCAGCTGTTGTACAGAGTCATTACTTGAGCAAATTAATATATCCCCTGATACCTGGCATGAAGCTATTGATATGGGAAGTGATTTTTTTCCCTATCTCTCTCCATAAGGATCAACAGAAGCATTTTGCTTTCAGGCAACATGACCAGCAACACACTTTCACTGTCCTATCTCAGGGGATATGAACCCTCTAGTCCTATGTCATAATTTAGTTTTCAGGGATCTTGATAGCCTTTCCTTCCATGAGATATCTCACTGATCCATTACATTTATGATACTATGCTGATTGGCTGTAGGGAGCAAGAAGTAGCAACTTCTCTAATTTATTGGTAAGACATTTATGTGCCAGAAGGTAGGAAATAAACCCAACAAAAATTCAGGGTTCCTCTAACTCAGTGAAATTTGGGTGTGTGTGTGGTTGTGTGGGTCATACTAAGATATCTCTTCTAAGGTGAAGGATAAGTTGTAGAATCTGGCCCTCTTACAATAAAAAAAATAGACACGATACTTAGCAGGCTTTTTTGGATTTTAGAGGCAACATATTCTTCCTTTGGTTGTGTTACTCTGACCTATTTACTGAGTGACCTGAAAAGCTGCTATATTTGAGTGGGACCAGAATAAGAGAAGTTCTACAATAGGCCCAGGTTGCTGTGTAACCTACTCTGCTGTTTTTGCTGTATGATCAAACAACTCCTATGACACTTGAAGTGTCAGTGGCAGATACGGATGCTGTTTGGAGACTTTGGCAAGCCCTTTAGATAAATCACAGTGCAAGCTTTTTTGAATTTTGAAGCAAAGCCCTGCCATTCTTTGTGGATACCAATTCTCCTTTTAAGAAATAACTATTGGACATTTACTGGGCTTTAGTAAAGACTGAACACTTGACCATGGGCTACCAAGTTTCTGTGAGCTCTTAGCTGCCCATCACGAACTGGGTGTTATCTGACTCACAAAGCCATACAACTGGGCATGCACAGCTGTACTCCATCATCAAATGGAAGTGGCATATACATGATTGGGCTTCAGCATATCTTGAAGGCATATGAAGTTATATAAAGATGTGTCCTTGAATGCTTATTATCTCCACTTCTGCCCTACAGTCCTCTTTCTCTCAGCCTACACCTATGACCATATGGGGAATTCTCCACACTCAGTTGACAGAAGAAGAGAAGATCTGAGCCAGATAGACAGATGGTTCTGCAGAATATGCAGATGCCACTCAAAAGTAGACAGTTGTGACACAATAACCTCTTTCTGGGACAACCCTGAAGGACAATGGTGAAGGAATATTCTTGAAATGGACAGAACTTTGAGCAGTGAACCTGGGAAACTTTGTGACCCAAAAATTTGGGGAAGACGTGTGGATGGACCCTTCAGAATAGGCAAAAAATGTAAATATGTTTGTGTTCCATATGAATGTTCACCAAAGGGTGACATTAGCAGAGGATTTTAATAATCAAGTGGGTAGGATGACCCATTCTGTGGATACCATTCAGCATCTCTCCCCAGCTATGCCTGTCATCACATAATGGGTGCATGCTCATTGAATTTACTGCTCTTATGATTTTCTCCACCATCCTGAAGCAGCTGGTTTGATAGAATGGTGAAATGTTCTTTTGAAGAGTTATTTATATCTGCCAGCTAGGTGAGAACACATTGCAGGGTGGGGGCAACTTTATCCAAATGTTTTATATGATCTTAACATCCAACATTTGGTGCTATTTCTCCCATAGCTCCAGGATTCAAGGAGTAGAAACAATAAGCCTAGTGACCCAATATGAAAATTTTTGCTTCCTGTTCTAGTAAACTTGTGCTCTGCTGAGACAGCCACAAACCATATTGGTAGTGGTGGGTAAAGAAATAACAGGAAAACTGATTCAGATATAAAAGTCTTTCATGACCAAAATACAGTGGTGAAGAAGCAAATGACAGATGAGAAGTAAAAAACAAACACATTTCATTTAAAACTCATGTATTTATTATTATCATTTTTATTTTTTGTCATGGTCATTTCTTAGTCTTTGAATTTTGAACATATTTTTTCATCTTCATTGTAATTACATTATATTTAATATATCTGTTAACAGACTTAAAGAGAATGTTGGAGCACTACAATATTAGTAGTTATGAAAAATCCTCATAAAATAAATGTCTAGTTGCAGCTGAGAGTCATGAGTGTCTCATTCCATGGGTTGGAAAGACTGTATTCCACCATTAAGGTAAATAACTTCCACTTAACATTTTATTTGTTTTAATCTAGGAAAGAATGATTATAATGCCTAAAATTTATATTCATTGTTCTATTTTCAATTATTTCTTCTCTTTAATCAGTAAAGTTACAAAATAACTATTTCGGGGAGATCTTCAAGATGGTGGAGGAGTAAGACATGGAGATCACCTTCCTCTGCACAAATACATCTTAAATACATCTCTATGTGTGACAATTCCTACAGAACCCTTACTGAACACTGGCAGAAGACCTCAGACTTTCAAAAAGTCAAGAAAATCTCCACGTACATGGGTAGGGCAAAAGAAAAAAACAGAGACAAAAGAAGAGGGAAGGGGCCTGCACCTCTTGGGGAGCTGTGAAGGAGGAAAAGTTTCCACACATTAGGAAGCCCCTTCACTGGCGGAGATGGCAGGTAGCAGGAGGGGAAGCTTCAGAGCCATGGAGGAGAGCACAGCAACAGGAGTGCAGAGGGCAAAATGGAGAGATTCCCACAAAAAGGATCATGCTGACCAGCACTCACCAGCCCGAGACGCTTGTCTGCTCACCAGCTGGAGAGGGTGGGGGCTGGGAGCAGAGGTTCCAGCTTCCGAGGTCAGAACCCAGGGAGAGGACTGCAGTTGACTGTGTGAAACAGCCTGAAGTGGGCGAGTGCACCACAGCTAGCCAGGAGGGAGTCTGGGAAAAGTCTGGAATTGCTTAAGAGGAAAGAGACCATTGTTTAAGGGGGTGCAAGGAGAGGGGATTCAGAGCACTGCCTAAACGAGCTCCAGAGACAGGCATGAGCTGCGGCTCTCAACGTGGACAACAGAGACAGGCATGAAATGCTAAGGCTGCTGCTGCAGCCACCAAGAAGCCTGTGTGCAAGCATGGGTCACTATCCACTCCTCCCACCACTTCCAGGGTCACGTGACCCAGGGACAACTTCCCTGGGAGAACACATGGAGCACGTAAGGCTGCTGCAACATCATGCTGGCCTCTGCCACTGCAGGTTCGCCCTGCATTCCATACGCCTCCATCCCCCCAGCCTGAGTGAGCCAGAGGACTCTAATCAGCTGCTACTTTAACCCCGTCCTGTCTGTGTGAAGAACAGACACCTGCAGGTGACTTACACATAGAGGTAGGGCCAAGTCCAAAGCTAAACCACAGGAGCTGTGAGAACAAAGAAGACAAAGGGAAATTTCTCCCAGCAGCCTCAAGAGCAGTGGATTAAATCTCCACAATCAACTTGATGAATCCTGCCTCTGTGGAATAGCAGAATAGACAATGAATCATCCCAAAATTGAGGCAGTGGATTTTGGAGCAACTGTAGACTTGGGGTTTGCTGTATGTGACTGACTGGTTTCTGGTTTTATGTTTATCTTAGTTTAGTATTTAGAGTTTATTATCATTGGAAGATTTGTTTATTGATTTGGATGCTCTCTTCCTTATATATATATATATATATATATATATATATATATATATATATATATATATATATATATATATATATATATATATATATCCTTTTTCTCTTTTTGTGAGTGTGTATGTGTATGCTTCTTTGGGTGATTGTGTCTGTATAGCTTTGCTTTTACTATTTGTCCTGGGGTTCTGTTTGTCCATTTATTTTATTTTATATTTTAACTATAGTTTTTAGTGCTTGTTATAATTGATGGATTTTGTTTTTGGTCTGGTTGCTCTCTTCTTTCTCTCTTTTCTCTTTTTTTATTACATTTTTATTTTTTTTAATCTTAAATAATCTTTTTATTTTAATAACTTTATTTCTTTTTATTTATTTATTTTCTTTCTTTCATTTATTCTTTCTTCTTTCTTTCTTTCTTTCTTTCTTTCTTTCTTTCTTTCTTTCTTTCTTTCTTTCTTTCTTTCTTTCTTTCTTTCTTTCTTCTTTTTCTTCTGAGCCGTGTGGTTAACAGGGTCTTGGTGCTCTGGCCGGGTGCCAGACCTGTGCCTCTGAGATGAGAGAAATGATTTCAGGACATTGGTCCACCAGAGACCTCCCAGCTCCATGTAATATCAAATGGTGAAAGATCTCCCAGAGATTTCCATCTCATTGCTAAGATCCAGCTCCACTCAACAACCAGTAAGCTACAGTGCTGGACACCCTATGCCAAACAACTAGCAAGACAGGAACACAACCCCTCCCATTACAAAAGAGGCTGCCTAAAATCATAATAAGGTCATAGACACCCCAAAGCACACCACTGGACTTGGTCCTACCCACCAGAAGGACAACACCAGCCTCATACACCAGAACACAGGCACTAGTCCCCTCCACCAGGAAGCCTACATAACTCACTGAACCAACCTTAGCCACTGGGGGCAGGCACAAAAAACAATGTGAACTACAAACCTGCAGCCTGTGAAAAGGAAAACCCAAACAGAGTAAGTTAAGCAAAATGAGAAGACAGAAAAAGAGACAGCAGAAGAAGGAGCAAGGTAAAAACCCACCAGACCAAACAAATGAACAGGAAATAGGCAGTCTACCTGAAAAATAGTTCAGAATAGTGGTAAAAAAGATGATCCAAAACCTTGGAAAAAGAATAGAGAAAATACAAGAAACATTTAACAGGAACCTAGAAGAACTAAAGAGCAAACAAACAATGAGGAACAACACAATAAATGAAATTAAAAATTCTTTAGAAGGAATCAATAGCAGAATAACTGAGGCAGAAAAAAGGATAAGTGACCTGTAAGTTAAAATAGTGGAAATAACAACTGCAGAGCAGAATAAAGAAAAAAAGAATGAAACCAATTGAGGACAGTCTTAGAGGCCTCTAGGATGATAATAAATGCACAAACATTCGAATTATAAGAGTCCCAGAAGAAGAAGAGAAAAAGGAAGGGTCTGAAAAGTATTTCAAGAGATTATGGTTGCAAAGGTTCCCTAATATGGGAGAGGAAATAGTCAATCAAGTTGAGGAAGCACAGACAGCCCTATACAGGATAAATCCAAGAAGAAACATGCCAAGAAACATTTTAATCAAACTATCAAAAATTAAATACAAAGAAAAAATATTAAAAGCAGCAAGGGAAAAACAACAAAGAACATACAAAGGCATCCCCATAAGGTAAACAGCTGATCTTTCAGCAGAAACTATAAAAGACACCAGAGTGGCAAGACATATTTAAAGTGATGAAAGGGAAAAGCCTACAACCAAGATTATTGTACCCAGCAAGGATCTCATTCAGATTTCACAGAGAAATTAAAACCTTTAGAGAAAAGCAAAAGCTAAGAGAATTAAGCACCACGAAGGTAGCTTTACAACAAATACTAAAGGAACTTCTCTAGGCAGGCAACATAAGAGAAGGAAAAGACTTAAAATAACAAAAACAAAACAATTAAGAAAATGGTAATAGGAACATACATATTGATAATTACCTTAAATGTAAATGGATTAAATGCTCCAGACAAAAGAAATAGAATGGCTGAACGGATACAAAAACAATACCTGTATATATGCTGTCTAGAAGAGACCTACTTCAGATCTAGGGACACATACAGACTGAAAGTGAGGGGATGGAAAATGATATTCCATGCAAATGGAAATCAAAAGAAAGCTGGAGAAGCAATTCACATATCAGACAAAATAGACTTTAAAATAAAAACTATTATAAAAGACAAAGAAGGACACCACTTAATGATCAAGGGATCAATCAAAGAAGAAGTTATAACAATTGTAAATATTTATGCACCCAACATAGGAGTACTTCAATACAAAGGCTAACAAAAATAAAAGGGGAAATCAACAGTAACACATTCATAGTAAGGGACTTACCACTCCATTTTCACCAATGCACAGGTCATCCAAACTGAAAATAATTAAGGAAACATAAGCTTTAAATGATACATTAAACAAGATGGACTTAATTGATATTTATAGGACATTCCATCCAAAAACAACAGAATACACTTTCTTCACAAGGGCTCATGGAACATTCTCCAGGATAGATCATATCTTTGGTCACAAATCAAGTCTTGGTAAATTTAAGAAAATTGGAATCATATCAAGTATCTTTTCTGACCATAATGCTATGAGACTAGATATCCATTACAGGAAAAAAAATCTTTAAAAAACACAAACACATGGAGGCTAAACAATACACTACTTAATAACCAAGAGATCCTTGAAGAAATCAAAGAGGAAATCCAAAAATACCTAGGAACAAATGAAAATGAAAACACGAGGAACAAAAACCTATGGGATGCAGCAGAAGCAGTTCTAAGAAGGAAGTTTATAGCAATACAATCCTACCTCAAGAAACAAGAAACATCTCAAATAAACAACCTAACCTTACACCTAAAGCAATTATAGAAAGAAGAACAAAAATCTCCAAAGTTAGCCGAATGAAATAAATCATAAAGAGCAGACCAGAAATAAATGAAAAAGAAATGAAGGAAATGATAACAAAGATCAATAAAACTAAAAGCTGGTACTTTGAGAAGATAAAAAAAAAAAATTGATAAACCATTAGTCAGACTCATCAAGAAAAAAGGGAGAAGATCCAAATCAATAGAATTAAAAATGAAAAAGGAGAGGTAACAACTGACACTGCAGAAATAGAAATGATCATGAGAGGTTACTACAAGCAACTATATGCCAATAAAATGGGCAACCTGGAAGAAATGGACAAATTCTAAAAAAAAACACAACCTTCTGAGACTGAACCAGGAAGAAATAGAAAATATAAACAGACTTACCACAAGCACTGAATTTGAGTCTGTGATTAAAAATCTTTCAACAAACTGAAGCCCAGGACCAGATGGCTTCACAGGCGAATTTTTTCAAACATTTAGAGAAAAGCTAACACCTATCCTTCTCAAACTCTTCCAAAATATAGTAGAGGGAGGAACACTCCCAAAGTCATTGTACGAGGCCACCATCATGATGATACCAAAACCAGACAAAGATGTGACAAAGAAAGAAAACTACAGGCCAATATCACTGATGAACATAGATGCAAAATTCCTCAACAAAATACTAGCAAACAGAATCCAACAGCACATTAAAAAGATCATACACCATGATCAAGTGCAGTTTATCCCATGAATGCAAAGATTCTTCAATATATGCAAATCAATCAATATGATACATCATATTAACCAGTTGAAGGAGAAAAAACATATAATCATCTCAAAGATGCAGGAAAAGCGTTTGACAAAATTCAACACCCATTTATGATAAAAACCCTCCCCAAAGGAGGCATAGAGAGAACTATGTTTAGTTTATACCATGTTTTTGGATTGGAATAATCAATATTGTGAAAATGACTCTACTACCCAAAGCAATCTATAGATTCAATGCAATCCCTATGAAACTACCAAGGGCATTTTTCACAGAACTAGAAGAAAAAAATTCACAATTTGTATGGATACACAAAAGACCCTGAATTGCCAAAGCAATCTTGAAAAAGAAAATCAGAGCTGGAAGAATCCTGACTTCAGACTGTACTACAAAGCTACAGTAATCAAGACAGTATGGTACTGGCACAAGAACAGAAATATAGATCAATGGAACAGGATAGAAAACCCAGAGATAAACTCATGCACATTTGGTCACCTTACTTTTGATAAAGGATGCAAGAATTTACAATGGAGAAAAGACAGCCTCTTCAATAAGTGGTGCTGGGAAAACTGGACAGCTACCTGTAAAAGAATGAAATTAGAACACTCCCTAATACCATACACAAAAATAAACTCAAAATGGATTAAAGACCTAATTGTAAGGCAAGACAGTATAAAACTCTTAGAGGAAAACATAGGAAGAACACTCTATGACATAAATCACAGCAAGATCCTTTATGACCCACCTCCTAGAGAAATGGAAATAAAAACAAAAATAAACAAATGGGACCTAATGAAACTTAAAACCTTTTGCACAGCAAAGGAAACCATGAACCAGACGAAAAGACAGCCCTCAGAATGGGAGAAAATATTGGTAAAAAAATCAATGGACAAAGGATTAATCTCCAAAATAGACAAGCAGCTCATGCAGCTCAATATTAAAAAAAACAAAAACTCAATCCATAAATGAGCAGAAGACCTAAATAGACGTTTCTCCAAAGAAGATATGTAGATTGCCAAAAACACATGAAAGGATGCTCAACAACACTAATCATTAGAGAAATGCAAATCAAAACTACAATGAAGTATCACCTCACACCAGTCAGAATGGCCATCATCAAAAAATCTACAAACAATAAATTCTGGAGAGGATTTGGAGAAAAGGGAACCCTTTTGCACTGTTAGTGGGAATGTAAATTGATACAGACACTCTGGAGAACAGTATAGAAGTTCCTTAATAAAACTAAACATAGACCTACCATATGACCCAGCAATCCCACTCCTGGGCATATACCCTGAGAAAACCATAATTCAAAAAGAGTCATGTATCACAATGCTCATTGCAGCTCTATTTACAATAGCCAGAACATGGAAGCAACCGAAGTGTCCATCGACAGATAAATGGATAAAGAAGATGTGGCACATATATACAATGGAATATTACTCAGCCATAAATAGAAACAAAATTGAGTTATTTTTAGTGAGGTGGATGGACCTAGATTCTGTCATACAGAGTGAAGCAAGTCAGAAAGAGAAAAATAAATACCGTATGCTAACACATACATATGGAATCTAAAAGATCAAAAATATTTTTCTGAAGAACCTAGGGGCAGGATAGGAATAAAAAACGCAGACATAGAGAATGTACTTTAGGGCACAGGAAGGGGGAATTGTAAGCTGGGAGGAAGTGAGAGAGTAGCATGGGCATATATATACTACCATATGTAAAATAGATAGCAATGAGAAACAGCCACATAACACAGGGACATCAGCTCGGTGCTTTTTGACCACCTAGAAGGGTGGATAGGGAGGGTGGGAGGGAGACGCAAGACAGAGGAGATACGGAGATATATGTATATGTATAGCTGATTCACTTAGGTATAAAGCAGAAACTAACACAGAATTGTAAAGCAATTATACTCCAATAAAGATGTTGAAAAAAAAAAGCTCTTTCAGTTTAGACTGGAGATAAATGTGTGCTGAGAGATTTGACTTGTGTTGACATGAGAAAAAGACGAGTACCAGGAGGTACACATTATTTGTTACTAAATCATATCACTTTCCCACTACACAAATAACCACTTTCTTTCTGCTTGCCTGAGTGAGTTGTTGCCTTTGTGTCTTTTGCTAAAAATAAGGACAAGGAAGCTGATAAATTTCTAATTATTTCTCTGTTAAACATGCTTTAATTTGGCTTTGTTAAACAGGAAAAAAAAACTTACTTACACTAGCTGAATTGGAAATGTCTTTTGAAAGCAAATTTTTTTCCAGTATGTTTTATTGCATTTGCTTGTTGTTTCTTTGAATTTGGTGGTGTGCATCCATGGGTCCCTGTGTGTCTGTGTGTGTGTTTTGAGTTTTCCTTTTATGAAAGTTAGTAGAGAGACATGGCATAGATGCTGATGATATTCATAATATAATTTTTAAGATTATGATGTTAATTTGGAGTGGCTGAAATTGTCATTTGGACACATTCGTGTTCATCCCAAAGTACTGCTCTGGTGATTTTTCAGAAGGGCTTACATTTTCAGAAAGTGAAATTCTATTTGCTCAGTGCAACCACACTGCTGGGAAAACAGACAACAGTTCTGTCAAACCTTAGGTCTCAAATCATTAGATAGAAATGTCCATGAAAATTTTTCAAGCTATAAATAATTAACATTGTGTTAAACATTAGTTAATTAATATTGGGTGAAATTATTAGTATGTTTTATTGCTTTATATTAATAGAATGGAAAATTAAGTAACATATATTGAAAAGTTATTGTATGTCAAGAACTTTACATACTCTATCTGAGAACCACATTTTACAGATGTATAAGTTGATAATCAGAAATCTTAGGTGAGAGGTTAAAATTTAATAAGTCTTTCCCTCCAGTGATAAGGAAATTTAAACCAACTTTTCCATTATATCATAATGCCTTCTGATATTTGGAGTATGTCTAACTCCCAGAACTGTAGAAATGGCAGGAAGCCAATTCTGAAGCTCAACTATTACAATCAAATATATGGAAGAGCTTTCTGGTTTGTGCATTTCACAATTGCCAAATCCAGCATAATGTATTGTTCTCTTAAATTGCATAAGTTCCATCATTCAACTTGCTAGAAACCTTAAGGATTAAATAGATATCTCTTCTAGTGATATTCCAAGTCACTAAAATGATCAGTCATAGGTGAGCCCTGATTTTTCTTTTTTCAATCCATTAATGTACTAATGAGCATCACTTGTTACAGAGAAAATATCTAGCAAGGAGAAATGACCACTTCTCTCTTCTCAACATTATGTAAGAATGCAAAATTAACTCAGGACCAAAACTCCCTTTAAAAATTTCAGATGAGTTTTTAAACAATTTTCAAGCAATGTTTCTTTATAGATATTTCAAACATATGAAGTTGAGAATTTTACAATGAATGCTCATACACCCAGCACTACAATTCTCCCTGCAACATTTCATTATACTTGTTCTATCACAGAATTTCCCTTTATACATTCCTCTGTCCTTCCACAATCCATCTCTTTTTGGATGAATTTTAAAGAAAAATGCATTAGTTTTCTTTGTTTAAAAGCTTCATAGATGGAATCATTATAACATGTGCTCTTGTGTAAGCCTTCTTTCAAACAGCATATTCTTTTTTCTTTTTTTTATGAGTATAGCATTTGGTTTTTTTTTACCCCGCCACTCAGAAAATGTTACTTTTATTCCTCTAAGTTATTGAGAATTAGGTTATTTTCTCTTAGATAAACTGGTAGTATTTAGTTTAATTTCAAGCAATGAAGAGATGTTACTATTGCCACTTTCGAATCTGAAAGTTCTTCAATATTCTTCTATTTTTTCATAATCATAAACTTCATTCTTCATTCACTTTTAGTCAATGATGTCACAATGACATGAATTGCTTTTGTTTTTCAATCCATTTGGTTTGTTTCCCCACTTCCATGGCCTCTCTCTCTTTAAAGCTCAGACTACATCCTTCTTCATTTAACCCTTAACCTTCATTTAAACAGTGAAAATATATTCTTCTTAATGACATTCTCTTGTTAAATTTTGAAATTCAGGAAAACTTTTTCTAATCATCCTGATACTTTAAAATA
This sequence comes from Grampus griseus, assembly GCF_964374135.1. Taxonomy (NCBI): domain Eukaryota; kingdom Metazoa; phylum Chordata; class Mammalia; order Artiodactyla; family Delphinidae; genus Grampus; species Grampus griseus. The sequence goes on along the minus strand of NC_139012.1, from coordinate 52,641,590 downwards.
GAAGCTAAATAAACGTTAACAATGTCTCTTCTACAGCAGGCCAGTAATAGATGCTGTTGGTTGTCTGCTATGATCCCCTGTGCTGGGGAGGTTGATACATTCCTCTGCTTCTCTGAGTATTGGTCGCTGAGAGTTCACAGTCATGGTCATCACTGGAGAATTTTTCAGGACCAAGGGGTACAGTCTCACCTGGAAATTCCTGGGAGGTTAAAACTTCTCTAGAGGGTGTATCATAACCAATGACTGACATGAAAAAGGGTGGCCCTCTTGTACCATGTAAGACTCTCTCAAAGGTGCCATTCATTCCCGGAATTCACCACAGGATCCAGCAGAGGCTAGACTTCAGCTAAAACCATGTTTTGTTTAACTTTTCCTTGCATCTTGTCCTGCTTACAGGAATCTCCTGAGGACACAGGCTCAATAAATAACTTCAGTGAATCTCATTCAAAGGCCTAATTCTCTGGGAACCCATACTAAGCTATCTCCCCTACTTTTCTTATTTCCTGGTAACCTATTATGATTCAGAAGTTAACAGGAATGGATTAGTTAAAATTTGTATTCTTTTTGGAATATTTGTAAAATATTTTCATCATAGATAATTTTTCATGTAATTAGTATTTTAAAAATTACAAATGCTAAGATGTATATATCAGTTTTTTATAATTTTCATTTTCTTTGTTATGCTGCTTTTCCCCTTTAAAAATGTTGATATTTGTCTTCTTTCTTCTTTTTGATTGTACTTGCCAAGTTTTCCTCTTCTTTTCAATGGCACTTGCCAAAGTTTTAGAATTTTGTTAATTAGAAAGTTATTTTTTAAATTTTAAATGTATTTATTTATTTGTTTATTTATTTATTTATTTAATACTCTTCTTTCTTTTCCTTTCTTTTATCATGCATATTTTGAGTTTACTTTAAATATGTTTTTATTTTATTTCTGATGTGTTGAGGCTAATGGTTACATTATTTCTTTCTAGCTTATTATTGAAAACATTTTGTCTATGATTTCACTTTTCATTAGAGTTTGCTCATTTTTATATATTAAATAAATATTGTTTTCCCTAATTTTAAGTGTTAAAATTTTTTAGATTAAAGAGTTTTTTGTTGTGTTTGCTTTCTTTTCTTTTTTTTTTTCCTCAAGAAACAGGAAACTTTGTTTCTTAATATTTTAATTTGGGAGAGTATTGTGTAATTTTTAAAACTTTCTTTATGTTTGATCACTTTTATAGTTGGTCTAAGGGTATTTGGAAAGAGTATATGTATATAAATGTCACATAATAATATAATTTTAAGCTATGGAATTTTAACTTTATTTTTTCATTTATATCATTGGTCAGAAATCAAGAATATACTGCTGAGGTATTCACAAACTTCTTTTCATATTTATAAAATATATATATTTTTGGCCACACCATGGGGCTTGCAGTATCTTAGTTCCCTGACCAGCGATTGAACATGGGGTCCAGAGACACAGCAGTGAAAACACCGAGTTCTAATCACTGGACCACCAAGGCATTCCCTAAAGTAAATTATTTTTTATGCATTATGAAACTATAATACATAACAGCAATATAACATGGTTCATAGACTGCTATATATTGCTCTGACATACTCTGAAACATTCTTTCAATATGTTATTTTGGTGAGGAGATGTATAACCTTAGCTTAAATTTTAAAGGGATCCATGACCTAAAATAGCTTAAGAACAACTTTTTTGTATCTTCTTATATTTATGGCTCTTAAAAAAAAAAAAATCTGTGAGGAATTTCTTAACACATCTCTCTCTAAAATTATTTCTGAGAATCCTTCACTGTATATTTAGAATTTTGTTTATATATTTTTATATCATTTGATTATTAAATCTTTGTTTGTATCTATTAATGTTGAGAGACCCTTTTTCGACCCTTTTTTTTTTTTGTCAGAGTTGTCAAAGAAAAGTTGTACTTAACAGAGTTAAACAGACAAGGAAGACTTGATTCAAGACTGTTGCAATAGGAGAGAGAGACTGAACTCAAGTCTCTTGAAATAAAGGGCAGGGGAGTTTTTAGGTGTTGTGGTGAGCTAGTGGGGAAGTGTTGTAGAACATTAAAGAAGGAGGGTGTTCTGTGTGATTAGGCCATTGGCATTTGCTAATTGTCCCTATTGACATTATACCTCTACCTTCTCACAGAGACTGGAAGATGGTAAGTTGATCTCCTCTATGATTACTGTGATTACATTTCAAAAGGATGGATCCTAGGTCCTTGAGAAAGACATTCCTGGGTTTCAGAAGAAGCTGGGAGAATATTGACATCTCAAAGGGGTAGAGAAAGAATTCATAATTGAAAGTTTTCTAAAGTAAATGCTCTAAGAAAAGGGAGTCAAAGGCCTAGAATCTAGGAAAGAAACATGTCTGAAGTTTAGTCAGGCTTAGGGGAACTTAAGGCCCGTTTGGTCAGAGTATCTTCTTATCCACCAGGAAACCAGTTTCTGTTTGGGAGTCAGAGGCATTCCTTGTGAGTTTACTGTCAGGTATTATTTTCAATTTGGTAGTGACAGCCCTATCACTGACAGAAACTCCAATTTATTCCTCATTTTATAAATGAGGAAATTGAAACCTAGAGAATAAAAGTAGCTTACCTGAGATTTCAAAACTAGTTAGGAAATGAGGGAGGATGTTAATTTTTGTCTTCTAATGCTTTTAATTATATTAGCTTACTTCCATTGCTGCTTTTAGCTAACTCTCAACACTTGCTCTTCAACTGACTTCTTTATTTTCTCTTCTCTTTCTGAAATGTATTGTGATATTTAATTGATTACTTCCTACAAATTGAAATGCACAGCTATGAGAAATCATTCCTGTCTAATTTTGCCTCTTTCACATACAGTGCATATTTTTAACTACTTGTTTTGCTATGGACATGTACTTGATCTTTCTGCCTGGGAACCAGTAGTTATGAGAAGTTTGACATAATTTGGAAAATGAGTGGCTTAACAGGAGTGTTATATTTTTATATGCTGCAATAATTTTAGCATAATGTTATTAGTAGCAAAATTCTAGTATTTTTTGGGAAATGTATTTTAGAGGAGCAATTTAATAAAGTGTCAGGATTTCTAATAACTTCACATTGTATGTGCATGTTTTACCTCTTAGTTACATAAGAATTAGTAAATTGTGCTATTATAACAGATACTTTTAACTGTATAAAATTATGTATATAAAAGATGACATTAGGTATCTTACAAAATATAGCAAATTGATTTCTAGAACAAGAAAGACTTTGAAAATATATCTAGACTTTATAAAATGACAATTATCAAAATTTATACTTAAATTTTTAAAAAAATAAAAAGTCTTTATAAAAAATGTTTCAAAGTATATATTTTTTAAAATATTTATTTATTTGGTTGCAGCAGGTCTTAGTTGTGGTAGGCAGGCTCCTTAGTTGCAGGTCACTGGCTCCTTAGTTGTGGCACATGGGCTCCTTAGTTGTAGCATGCATATGGGATCTTGTTCCCTGACCAGGGATCGAACCTGGGCCCCCTGCATTGAGAGTGCAGAGTCTTATCCACTGTGCCACCAGGGAAATCCCCAGAGTATATATTTATTTAAAGGAGCTTGTTAATATACTTGCTGATTCTTTACTAGATTGTAGTAAACAAGGAGCTTGAAAGGAATTGCAAGCTCCCTGAACTGCTGGGGCTACAAACATTTTTATTCCTGTTTCTCTAGTCTTGCCTTCAATTTGTGATGAAATGGCAGTTAAGTAAGGTTGAATGGACTATTCATTTCTGTCTAAAAAACCCTACCATGAATTAGCTCTTAGTGTGGACATGCTTTTAAATTTTAGACAGTATATTGTGCAAAATTGGATTTTATATGTGAGCTTTACGTCACCAAGAAACTGTGCAAGGGATTACAGTAAAAGAGAATGTGACATTTTATATCAAAGAAAATGTTGAATTTATTTTTAAACTTTACCTGGATTATGAGAAAAAAGAGAGCTTTTCCTCTGAGGAAAACCACACCAGCAAAATTAAGTAAATTAAACTTATTTTGCTATTTAAGAAAAACAGTGTACATGTGTCACACTACTAAAATGATTTTAAATGTCACATAAACTTGGTAACTTACAAGTATATGCATGTCTTTCTGCAAGTATGCATGTATCTTATATACATACATATTTATCTATTTTCTTAAATTTTGACATGCTGTAACATTTTCCTAAGGATTTCTAGTGACTTTATTACAATTAGCTATGGTTAAAATTTCTTTTACTAACAATTCAAAATCAGGAATGAGTTGAAAATTAATCTTTACTTAGGTCATTGATGATTTAGACCTTTATCCTGATCAAATAATTTTAATGAAATCAGTTATCCTTTCTTAGAAACTTGTTTTCATCCTGTAATTTCAGAAAGAATATAGTCAATTTACATTATAGACAAAAATTCTTAAGATTCTAGCAAAGGGTGACTAAAACATGAACAGCTAATTTTATTAAATGTACTTTATACTGAAAATCCACAATTTCTGTGAATTTTTTTCTCATTTTTTCATTAAACCATAGATCCGTATTTAATTAAATCTGTCCTATCATCTATGTACAGCCTAACACTACTTGGAAACTTTATATTAATAAATAAATTTGTCCATAATGTAATAAGTTGAGGAATATTTCTGAGAAAATTAGAGAAATGCAAGCATAAATTTTCATTAAAATAATAAAATATATTCAACATATTTCATCCTTTAAATATATCTGAATTTTAACATATACTCATTTTTTCCCAAAGAATAAAACATTTTAAGACTTTAAAATGTTTTCTCATATTTACATACATCAAATTCTTTGTTATAGAAATAATAAAATGTTTGTTTCTTCACCCATGAAGGTGTGTTCATCCTAACAAGACTTCACAAAACCCCATTCTGAAATGTTTCAAATCAAATGGTGGTTCTTTTAATTAGTAGTTCAGAAAAGTGTGTATCTGGCAAAATATTGTTTATAATAAGTGGTGTGGATCATGCTTTTTTTGTCTACTAAAATACTTCTAATAACTTTATGATGGTAGGGGTAACCTTGTAGTTAAAAGTGACAGTTTGAGGATTACACAAACTTCTTTTAAAAAAGAACGCATTAAAAGAAAAAATCTATTGTTATTTATTTATTAAAAATTTCCCAAGCAAAAATAAGGATTTACAAAATAAATTGTATCATTTATTTTAACATCAGTTATATTTAGAATTTAAATATCATTTACACTCACATCTATTGCCTAATAACTAGTGATTTCTATTTAAAAAACAATTAATCTAAAAAAATACCATGTTAAAGTTCAAGCACTTATCTATTTTTTTCACTATTAGCTAATCATCAGTCATTGGATAGCTTCATTTGAAATCATTTATTATAGATTTAATTTATATTGTTACAACTGTCTGAAAGTATTATCTCTAACATCTTTCATTTTCTTTATGTCTTCTTTAATTCTATATATCCCATTTGCAAAAATTTTATTGATTGTTATTACAGGGTTTAATTTTTTTCATATTGTTCATTCATTCTACTAACATTCATTTCATATTAAAATTACTTAGCTAAATAATACTGAATATTTCCTTTAGGGAAAATAGGGAAAACTTGGACATTCTTTTCAAAATTTGTTTTATTGAGATATAATTGACTTATAAGATTGTATTACTTTTTGGTGTATAACATAGTGATTTGATATATGTATATAGTGAAATAATCACTACATTAAGTCTAGTTAGCATGTATTATATTACATACTTACAAAATTTTCTTTTTTCTTGTGATGGGAACTCTTGAAATTTACTCTTTTAACAGCTTTAAAATATACAGCACAGTATTATTAACTGGAGTTACAGCCCCAGGATTTATTTTATAACTGGGAATCTGTACGTTTTGACCACCTTCACCCATTGTCAAATCACCTCCCTCCCCCTACCTCTGGCTACCATAATTTTTTTCTGTCTCTGAATTTGTTTGCTTGTTTGTTTATTTTTCAGATTCCATATATAAATGAGATTACATGGCATTTGTATTTCTGTGTCTGATTTTTTCACTTATCATAATGCCTTCAAGGTTCATCCATGTTGTCACAAATGGCAGGATTTCCTTGTTTGTTATGGCTGAATAATATTCTATTGTATGTATATATCACATTTTCTTTATTTATTCATCCATTAACGGGCACTTAGGTTGTTTCCTTGTCTTGGCTGTTGTAAATAATACTGCAATAAACATGAGATTACCTTTTGGGTTATTGTTTTGGGCATTCTTTTATCTTAGTTTGTTAGACAGTTTAACAAACTGAACAGTAAAAATTTTACTTAATTGAAGGACATTTATATAAGGTAACACAAATATACTTATTTGCTTAATAAAATATCATGTTATTTAGTATCCAGGTCTAAAGTTACTATCAAGGTTACCCATTCTTCATATTCTCATTCTTTCCACAGACATAACTCTATGTTAATATTTTTGATTTTTTATTTTTCTTGAAATTACTCTCTTCTGGAATGGAGACTGTCTTTATTCCTATTACTGGAATGAAAAATGAACATAACCATGCTGTAAATAAAATGCTTAGAAACTATTATTGACTTATTTTATTAAACAATTCCCTCATTTCCTCTTTATTCTTCCAAAATTTATTCTGTTTGTTTAAAAAATCTACTCAACTTTTCCCTTATAAGCAACTCCAACCTCAAAATCTTTTTTTATCTAAAATTCCTGACATCTTTTTTTACAATTTTTTTCTTCTCACAGTCTATTTTTTAACATTTTATTTTGAAGAAAAAAAATAGTATAGACTCATTGGTGTTTGCAAAGAAATGCACAGAAAAGTCTCATACAGCATTTTACCACTCTCCCACAATGTTAACTTCTTACACATTATAATACAATGTGAAAATCAAGAAGTTTACATTGGTGCAATCTATAGAATTTAGTAGATTTCACCTGTTATATATGCACTCATTTGGTGTGTGTGTGTGTATGCGTGTGTGTAGTTCTATGTGACTTTAGCTCATATCTAGCCTTGCATTACCTCTACATCAATCAAAATACTCCTCAGACAATCACAAGACTCCTTTTGTTACCCCTTTATAACCTCCCCATCAAATGCTGGAACCCATTAATCTGTTATCCATCTCTATAATTATGTTATTTCATAAATGTTACATACATGGAATCAAGATTGGCTTTTTTCACTTAAGTTTCATCCAATTTGTTACATGTACCAATAGTTCATTACTTTTTATTGTTGAATATATTCCACGGTAATACAACAGTTTGTTTAACCATTTATCTACTAATGCTGCTATGAATTAAACTAGCTGTTAAACCAGCTGCCAAAATAATTGTACTATTCTACATTTCCATCAGTACTGTATGAGTGATCTGGTTTCTCCATGTCATTGCCCACATTTAGAATTATTATTTTTCATTTTAAAGTAAGTTCTCTACATATGAACGAGTTCCATTCCAAGAGCACGTTTGTAAGTCCAATTTGTTCATAAGTCCAACAAATTTAGCCTAGGTATCCAACTAACACAATTGGCTATTCAGTACTGTACTGTAATAGGTTTATAATACTTTTCACACAAATAATACATAAAAAAACAAATGGAAACAATAAAGAAAACATTTTTAATATTACAGTACAGTACCTTGAAAAGTACAGCAGTACAGTACAACAGCTGGCATACAGGGGCTGGCATTGAGTGAACAGGCAAGAAGAGTTACTGACTGGAGGTGGGAGATGGTACAGCTGAAGCATCATCAGCAATGGGAGACAGAGGGCAAGCTGCAATTTCACTCACACTGATGTTGATGACACAGGTTCTGGTTCCTTGCTGGATTCAATTCTATCTACCCTCTTGAAAAAGTGATCCAGTGATGTCTGGGTAGTAGCTCTTTTTTTTTTCATAGGTGACACGGTAGCCCATGAAAAATGGCTGCTGCAACCTTCGTGTACTGTTCTATGCTCAGATCCAGTGCCTCAAAAACTAACAGTGCGTCCTCAAATAAAGAAAATTCCCTTGCCATTACTTGTGTCATGTATCTCTTCGGTTCTTCAGTTACTTCTTCCTCCTCTTGTCTCTCGTCATCCTTTCTCTGGCCCTGCTTCTATCAGGTCTTCATTAGTAAGCTCCTTGTGTTGCACAGCAAGGAGTCCAATGAAGTCGTCCTCTTGCAGATCTAGCTTAAGATACTATACTACTTTACTCTATATTGTGCTGTAAAGTACACAAAAGCACAACCATTTGTAGGCAATGCACGTACTTGAAAATGTACAACAGGCATGTGACCTAACTTACTTGACTGGACACGGGACCACACGGTTGCATCTTTGAAAGTTCACTACTTGAAGATTTGTATATAGGGGACTTACCATATCCATTCTGATAGTGTATAGTTATACCTAATGATGGTTTTAATTTGTATTTCTCTAATGGCTAATGATGTTGAGCATATTTTTGCATGCATATTTTCCATCTGTTTACCCTCTTCAGTGAAAGCTCCATATGTATTTTTTGTTGTTGTTTTGTTGTTTATTTCCCAATTCTAATTGATTTCTTTTTGAGTTTTGAGAGTTATTCATATATTCTATATACAGGGTCTTTGTCAGATATGTGATTTGTAAATATTTCCTCTCAATCTGCCATTTGTCTTTTCACCCTTTTAACAGGATCTTTCATAGAGCAAAAGTATTTCATTTTGATGAGTTCCAGTTTATCAATATTATTTTTAAAAATTGGGATTTAGTGTCAAGTATAAAAACTCTTTGCCTAGTCTTAGGTTCCAAGGATGTGCTCTTGTGTTCTAGAAGTTTATAGTTTTATGTTTTACATTTAATTCCATGATCCTTTTTTTTTTTTTTCGATACACGGGCCTCTCACTGTTGTGGCCTCTCCCGTCGCGGAGCACAGGCTCCAGATGTGCAGGCCCAGCGGCCATGGCCCACGGGCCCAGCCGCTCCGCGGCATGTGGGATCCTCCCAGACCGGGGTACGAACCCACATCCCCCACATCGGCAAGCCGACCCCAGCCACTGTGCCACCGGGGAAGCCCTCCATGATCCATTTTGACTTAATTTTTATAAAATGTTGAGTTTTAGTATGGGGTTCATCTTTTGGCTGATGTCTCCTCAGTGTTCCAACACTTATTGTTGTAAAGGTTTTCCCTCTATTGAATTATATTTATTCCTTTTTCAAAAATTAATTGCACAAATTTGTTGAGATCAATTTTCTGGGTTCTGTTTTCTTCATTCACATGACTACCCCCCACAAATACCACTCTGTCTTGGTTTCCATAACTATATGTCAGGCCTTAACCTCAGGAAGAATGATTCTTCCCACTTTATAATTTTTTTTCAAAATAGTTTAGGGTATTTTAGAACCTTTCCCTTTCTTTCTTCAAAATCATTATTCTCTAAAACTTCACCAGCCACATTGTTAATATTTCTAACACACATTTCTAATACTCATTGTTTACCTATGTTTTGGGACTTTGACTTTTTTTTCATTATACTTTGACTAAGAACTGTTGTGGAGGCAATATTATGATTTAAAAATGTGTTTTCCTTCCTAATACAAAGTCGAATTTCTTCTCCATTCTCATATAACTCTTTGTCTTTTAAACTATTTCTTTCCTTCTTTCCTATCAATTTACTTTTTCATCCTCATCCTATTGCTATAGCAAACACTGAACATTTGCTCAGTCCACCATTTCCTGTTTTAATTTTCACTTGCCTCCATGCACATTTCAACTTATGCATTAGCCGCTTCAACAGTATACTCCTGGACAGGATGTATCACCAAAACAGAACTTCTGTCTTTCTTGCCTGGTTGAGTCCTGGTCTACAGTAATATCTATTTCTCATTTTACCCTCCTTTACTACAGCTACTGAGTAGCCCAAAAAAGAATCCTAAAATAATTTACATCCCCTGATCCTCTATACTTCTTCTATTCATCTTGTATTGATTTATTGGGAACATATCCATTCCAGAGCTTTCAAACTGTTTCCTCTACTTTTATCAAAACTCCTATATCTACTCTGTAGGTAGTTTCACCTCTTAATTTTCCTGGGATCTAAGTTGCCCTTATCCTTTCCCTTAACTCCCTTCTTTCCATCTTAAAATAATTTATCTCTTCTTTCACCCTGCTGTTTCTGGTTTCCCCACCCCTGTATTTAAAAGAGAAGTATTCACTTTATTCCTTCTCAAACTAAACTTTTCTACTTTGGATTTTGGATCCCAAGAATATCAAATATAAGTAATGGATTATTTTCCCATTAAGATGTACATACATTTTTTAAAATGTTTCAACTTAAAACTACTAATTCCAGTGCACTCCAAATTAAGAAAAAGTGATTAATTACACATTTTATTTCATGGATCCATGACTCTCTACCAAATATATATATATGTGTATATATATATATATATATATATATATATACACACATATATATATTTGATGACTATGTCTCTACTAAAGTCTCTGAATAACTCATTAAAGCATTGACATCAAATGATAATCTCCCTGAGCCCTCTCTAATTTGGCATTGTACCTTCTCTTCTTTCTTAATCTCTTCTCTTTTCCTTCCAGGAATTTTGCATATTTCCAATTTTTTTCTTATGTGTAACATTCTTTCTTTGTACCTTTTAGTAACTCTTCTTTATTTCCTTGGCATAGCTCAATAGCTCCTATAAATAATCATTTTTACCTAAAGTTCTGTTCTCAGGTTTACTCTTTTTATTGAAAAAAAAGTTTTGTTTGTGTGTTTGTTTTATCTGTTTCTATGACCTCACATTATCCTTATTTAGATAAAATTAATTTTAAATCTTACTGACCTCTTTCACACCATTCCAGTTACATATTTTCATCAGCCATTTTTGAAGATCTCTCATTTGGATGACTGCCCAGTATCAATTGCTAACCCTTCCAAAATCAACTCTCATAATTCTTGTTCAATTTGTTTCTATAACATTTCTATCATCAGCATCTTTATTAAATTTTTGTTGTATATAAGATTATTAAAATAGCTTTCTTATTCATTAATCTTTCCAATATAAATCTCCCTTTAATACATCCTAATTCATAAATCATCTTTTATTTCTTCTCACATTATTTATCCAAAAATCATCAACCATTTCTCACTGCCTACTAAACTAATTTAGAAATTTTCATTTTGTGATTCAAGAATATTGAGGGTTTCCCCCCCTAACCATCCCTCTATGAAAACTGAAGGATTCAGAAGAAAAAAAACCAAGATTAATCTCACTGATCCATGGAATCAGACTGTTTAAGGTTTCAATATCTGCTCTACCATTAACTTGAAATAAATTGTGTCTCAGTTTTCTCATTTGGAGAATGAAGGAAATAATAGTATTTGCCACATAGAGTACTAAAAGGTTTAATGGGAAAATGTGGGAAAAAATCTTTGCACAGTCTCTGGCACACAGTAGGCAATCAGTAATGTGAACCATTATTTCTTAATTTAAGGCCACTATATCACTGGAAGAGCTTGAGTGTACTTATTCTTGCATATACCCAGACATTTTCAGAAGAGTTTAAGGATATGTACAAAGAGAAAGCATTATTACATTTTACTTCACTGCAATTTTGTGTGTGTGTGTCTGGTACGCGGGCCTCTCACTGTTGTGGCCTCTCCCATTGCAGAGCACAGGCTCTAGACACGCAGGCTTAGCAGCCATGGCTCATGGGCCTAGCCGCTCCGCGGCATGTGGGATCTTCCCAGACCTGGGCACGAACCCATGTCCGCTGCATCGGCAGGTGGACTCTCAACCACTGCACCACCAGGGAAGCCCGCACTGCAATTTTAAACAAGAATTGTGAACAGAAGCAACAAAATGCAATGTAATATTTGTTATTGCTAATTGTACTTTTTATTTCACCAAGGTTCATGAAATTTGGATTTTTCTTTAAGTTTCCATTTAACTTTTATTACTACAGTATAAAATGTTTATGAGTGATATTTATTTATTATTTTTTAATCTATACATTTCTTATATATTGAGGATATATGGCAGGCCATTGATGTCAGGTCATTGATTTATGAACCTTTTCTTGAGCTCTTATTTTTTATCCAAAATATCAGCAAAGTTCAAATGTTCTTTCTGTACATTATCTACCAATGAATTAATGTAAGCTTGAATTAATACCCAGATGATTGGTGATTCCATCATATACACTGTCATATAAAGATCTATTTGATGGTCTTTCTCCCTGGGTCATCTTTTCTATATAATTTATGCTGTATTAAACATTTCATCAATATTTTCTGATGATATTGGTATTTTAAACTGCATATACTCTGAGAGTATTTTCATAGTTTTGAAGACTACCTTGAACATTTCTCCACTAAACTGGAAGAACAAACACTACTGGATTTTCTAATTGATTTATTTACTTTGACACATTTATTATCTCTCTCTCACACACACACATTGTGACAATATATATAAACCAGAACTTCAGAACTGTTCAGGCAAACTCCTCATCAGATAGCTGCAAGGATTAAATAAGCATAGTGTTTAACAAAGAAAATAGCACACAATAAGCACAAAAAGTCATTAATGTTATAGGAGAATAGCATGATCATTAAAATATTGTTCAATGTCAAGTGTCTTTACTACATTATTTTTTCCATGACACTTTTTGAGCAATCTTTTAAGAAAAAAAATTAAATTATAACTTCCTTAATTTAGGCAACTATTTCACTAGAGAATTGTTAACATTACTTCCAGAGTACTCAACAATCACAAATGTAAATGAATAAGATTAGCAGCAATTTTTTCCTAGCATTTTTTATGACAAGTGATGGAAGCCAAGTATGTAATAATGACATGGGAGATAAATTATGCCATGAGCACAGTTCTAGCCACTTATTATAAAAATTCTCATCCTGAATTATTTATGTAATAAAAGGTTAAAATAAGAATAATCAAACTTACCTTAAGCTTCACTGGATACCGGAAAATTTGAAAATGACTCTTTACAACATTATCACCTCATTGGTCATTGTCTTATCACATTCAAAGACTTTCAACCAAGTTTTTCCATTTAAAGTACTGAGATTATAAAACTAAAAAATAATAGATTACACATACCAAAATTTAGGGAAATAAGAGTCCCAAGACAGTGGTATAAAACATATTTCCTTATAAAATATTGGCCAGCTAATTAATTAGGTGAATAAAATTCAACAATCTGAGCAAATTTGTAACTTCAGATGTGAATGTATTAGACAGTCAGATTCTGCATTTCTATGTTCATGTATGCACACATAAACACATTCTGTCTTTTTACTCATTGCCCATGGTATTATCAAGTTCAGTTTTGTAGAATTTCACATAAAGTAACTTTACATGAATGTCTAATTAAAAAAAAAGATTTATTTATCATAAAAGCAGAATAATTATTTAGCTTGGATAACTTTCTTTCACAATGTAAGAGAAAGTAGTAACTTTGGTTAAATGATTATTCCCTTTATCTTCCATTAAAATAAATAGCTGTGACATTGGAAAAATATAACACCATAATGTTGTTGCTGGTGTTTTTTAATTACAAAATAATGGAAGTTACCTAAATACCAGACATGTGAGATTGGTTGACATCTATGCTAAGGTAAACATATGTGATGCTGCGCTATGCAGATAGATATAAGAAAGAATGAGGAAGATCTATATGAGCCACTATAAGGATGTTTCCCAGTATATTTTGTTAAATGCAAAAAACATAAGCAAACAACAAACCAAGTTCAAAAAAGCAAATGCAGTATGATTCCGTTGTGTAAAACACAATGGAAAAAAATGTGTGTGTGTTTTGTGTATCACTATATGATTGCAAAAAGAAACAACGGGGGTATAAACCAAGCAAAGATAGAAGCAAAGATACCCAGAAGCAATAAACATACCTAGATCATTATTTCTAAACACTATTGTTTGGATAGGTGGTATTCTCCAAGATGGTTAAAGTAAGAATGTTACAAGATGAGCCTGAAACATCTTTTTATGCAGAAAATATAAGAAAGAGCTTAAAGTATAATGGGAGCATGAAAGAAGACTTGTAGGCCAGCTTTAAGGAGTTCCAATTAGCCACATCTGAGAATATGGGAGTATTACAATAAACAATGGTACTCTTATATTATAAACAGTTGAATAAAACAGGCATGTATATGTTTATAGTAATGATAGATGATAGGTAGATAGAAAAATAAAACAAGTGGAAGCTCTTTTATAGTAGAATGCTAGAATAAGAGAAGACTTTGGAAGATTAAAAAGTCTCTTGGGCTTCCCTGGTGGCACAGTGGTTAAGAACCTGCCTGCCAATGCAGGGGACACAGGTTTGAGCCCTGGTCCGGGAAGATCCCACATGCCGCAGAGCAACTAAGCCCATGGGCCACAACTACCGAATCCCGCATGCTTAGAGCCTGTGCTCCGCAACAAGAGAGGCCACCGCAATGAGAAGCCCTTGCATGGCAACCAAGAGTGGACCCTGCTCGCCGCAACTAGATAAAGCCTATGTGCAAAAATGAAGACCCAATGCAGCCAAAAAAAAAAAAAAAAAAAAAAAAATCTCTTAACAATAATAGAGACAATTTAAAATAGAGATTTAATAATCAAATGACATTGAAATATATAAACAAAAATACTAAATGGAGTCACAAAATCACCATTTTGCATCAAACTAAACATAATTCAAAGAAGATGTCAAGTAAGCATATGAAAAGATGCTCCACATCATATGTCATCAGGAAAATGCAAATTAAAGCAACAATGAAATACTATTACATACCTATTAGAAGGCTAAGATCTGGAACACTGACAACACCAAAAGCTGGCTAAGATGTGGAATGACAAGCGTTCTCATTCATTGCTGGTGGGACTGCAAAGTGGTGCAGATACATTGAAAGACAGATGGAGAAGGTGGTCTCTTAGAAAAGTAAACATATTTTTTTACCACATGATCCAGCATTTGTGCTCCTTGGTATTTAACCAAAGGAATTGAAAATTATGTTCACACAAAAACCTGCACATGAATGCTTATAGCAGGTTTATTCATAATTACCAAAACATGGAAGCAACCAAGATGTTTTTCAGTAGGTGAATGGGTAAATAAACTGTAGTACATCAAGACAATGGAATATTATTCAATGCTAAGAAGGAATGAGCTATCTCACCATGAAAAGACCTGGCAGAACCTTAAATTCTTATTGCTAAGTAGAAAAGCCAATCTGAAAATGTTACATACTGTATGATTCCAAATATATGATATTCTGTAAAAGGCAAAAATATGGAGGTAGTAAAAAGATCAGCAGTTGCCAGGGGTTGTGAGGGAGGAAGGAATAAACAGGCAGATCACAGCGGATTTTTAGGACAGTGAAACTATTTTGTGGTACTATTATGATTAATACATGTCATTATTCATTTCTCTAAACCCACAGAATGTAGCAAACCAAGAGTGAACCTTAAAGTAAACTATGAACTTTGGATGATTATGATGTGTCAGTGTAGGCTTATCAATTGTGACAAGTGTCTCACTCTGGTGGGGATATTGAAAGTGAGGGAGCTGAGATGGCGGAAGAGTAAGACGCGGAGATCACGTTCCTCCCCACAGATACACCAGAAGTGCATCTACGCGTGGAACAACTCCTACAGAGCATCTACTGAACGCTGGCAGAGGACCTCAGACCTCCCAAAAGGCAAGAAACCCCCCACGTACCTGGGTAGGGCAAAAGAAAAAACTAAACAGAGACAAAAGGATAGGGACGGGTCCTGCACCAGCGGGAGAGAGCTGTGAAGGAGGAAAAGTGTCCACACACTAGGAAGCCCCTTCGCGGGTGGAGGCTTCGGGAGGCGGAGTGGGGGAGCTTGGGAGCCGCGGAGGAGAGCACAGCAACAGGGGTGCAGAGGGCAAAGCGGACAGATTCCAGCGCAGAGGATCGGGCCGACCGGAACTCGCCAGCCGAGAGGCTTGTCTGCTCGACCGCCGGGGCGGGCGGGACTGGGAGCTGAGGCTCCGGCTTTTGTCGGAGCGCCGGGAGAGGACTGAGGTTGGCGGCGTGAACACAGCCTGCAGGGCGTTAGCGCACCGCGGCTGGCCGGGAGAGAGTCCGGGGAGAAGTCTGGAACTGCCGAAGAGGCAAGAGACTTTTACGTCCCTCTTTGTTTCCTGGTGCACGAGGAGAGGGGATTAAGAACGCTGCTTGAGAGAGCTCCAGGGACGGGCGCAAGCCACGGCTAAAAGTGCGGAGCCCAGAGACAGACATGAGACGCTAGGGCCGCTGCTGCCGCCACCGGGAGGCCTGTGTGCGAACACAGGTCACTAGCCACACGCCCTTCCGGGGAGCCTGTGCAGCCCGCCACTGCCAGGGTCCCGGGATCCAGGGACAACTCCCCAGGGAGAACGCACAGGCGCGCCTCAGGCTGCAACGTCTCGCCGGCCTCTGCCGCCGCAGGCCCGCCCCACACTCCGTGCCCCTCCCTACCCCCGGGCCTGAGTGAGCCAGAGCCTCCGAATCAGCGGCTCCTTTAACCCCGTCCTGTCTGAGCAAAGAACAGACGCCCTCCGGCGACCTACACGCACAGGCGGGGCTAAATCCAAAGCTGAGCCCCTGGGAGCTGTGAGAACAAAGAAGAGAAAGGGAAATCTCTCCCAGCAGCATCAGAAGCAGCGGATTAAAGCTCCACAATCAACTTGATATACCCTGCATCTGTGGAATACCTGAATAGACAACCAATCATCCCAAATTAAGGAGCCCTGTGGATGAAAGGCTCTTGGTGCTGCAGCCAGGCATCAGGGCTGTGCCTCTGAGGTGGGAGAGCCAACTTCAGGACACTGATCCACAAGAGACCTCCCAGCTGCACATAATATCAAACAGCAAAAATTTCCGAGAGATCTCCATCTCAACGCCAGCACCCAGCTTCACTCAACGACCAGCAAGCTACAGTGCTGGACATACTATGCCAAACAACTAGCAAGACAGGAACACAACCCCACCCATTAGCAGAGAGGCGGCCCAAAATCATAATAAGTCTACAGACACCCCAAAACACACCACCAGACGTGGACCTGCCCACCAGAAAGACAAGATCTAGCCTCATCCACCAGAACACAGTCACTAGTACCCTCCACCAGGAAGCCTACACAACCCACTGAACCAACCTTAGCCACTGGGGACAGACACAAAAAACAACAGGAACTACGAACCTTCAGCCTGCAAAAAAGGAGACCCCAAACACAGTAAGATAAGCAAAATGAAAAGACAGAAAAACACACCGCAGATGAAGGAGCAAGATAAAAACCCATCAGACCTAACAAATGAAGAGGAAATAGGCAGTCTACCTGAAAAAGAATTCAGAATAATGATAGTAAGGTTGATCCGAAATCTTGGAGATAGAATGGACAATAGAATGGACAAAATGCAAGAATCAGTTAACAAGGACCTAGAAGAACTAAAGATGAAACAAGCAACGATGAACAACACAATAAATGAAATTAAAAGTACTCTAGATGGGATCAATAGCAGAATAACTGAGGCAGAAGAACGGATAAGTGACCTGGAAGATAAAATAGTGGAAATAACTACTGCAGAGCAGAATAAAGAAAAAAGAATGAAAAGAACTGAGGACAGTCTCAGAGACCTCTGGGACAACATTAAACGTACCAACATTCGAATTATAGGGGTTCCAGAAGAAGAAGAGAAAAAGAAAGGGACTGAGAAAATATTTGAAGAGATTATAGTTGAAAACTTCCCTAATATGGGAAAGGAAATAGTTAATCAAGTCCAGGAAGCACAGAGAGTCCCATACAGGATAAATCCAAGGAGAAATACACCAAGACACATATTAATCAAACTGTCAAAAATTAAATACAAAGAAAACATATTAAAAGCAGCAAGGGAAAAACAACAAATAACACATAAGGGAATCCCCATAAGGTTAACAGCTGATCTCTCAGCAGAAACTCTGCAAGCCAGAAGGGAGTGACAGGACATATTGAAAGTGTTGAAGGAGAAAAACCTGCAACCAAGATTACTCTACCCAGCAAGGATCTCATTCAGATTTGATGGAGAAATTAAAACCTTTAGAGACAAGCAAAAGCTGAGAGAGTTCAGCACCACCAAACCAGCTCTACAACAACTGCTAAAGGAACTTCTCTAGGCAAGAAACACAAAAGAAGGAAAAGACCTACAATAACAAACCCAAAACAATTAAGAAAATGGGAATGGGAACACACATATCGATAATTACCTTAAATGTAAATGGACTAAAGATTCTCTTTGGGGAAGGTTTTAAATTATAGATTCCACGTCTTTAACAGATAATAGAATTTATTCAGGTTATCTATTTCATTTTGGGTATGTTTTGATAGTTTGTGACTCTCTAGGAATTGGTACAGTTCATCTAGGCTGTTAAATTTATGGTGTAGAGTTTTTATAATATTCCCCTTTTATCCTTTTAATGGCTACAGGATCTATACTGATATCCCCTCCTTCATTCCTGATATTGGTAACTTGTATTTTTTCTCTTTTTATTTTTATCAATTTAATTCAAGATTTATCAATTTTATTAATATTTTCAAGACTTGCTTTTTGCTTCATTTTTTCTCATCTTCAATTTCACTGATTTCTGCTCTTATTATTTCCTTCCTTCCTTTTTGCTTTGGGTTTATTTTGCTCTCCTTTTCCTAGTTTCTTGAGGTGGGAACTAAGATTACTGATATGAATTTTTCCTCTTTTCTAATGTAAGCATTTAGTAGTATAAATTTCCCTCTCACCACTGCTTTAGCCACATCTCACCAATTTTTACATGTTGTGTTTTCATTTTCATTCAGTTCTATGTTTTTTAATTTCATTGAGGATTCTTCTTTTTATTTAATTTTATCTCCTGTTTTAATTTCAGG
Source organism: Grampus griseus (assembly GCF_964374135.1). Classification (NCBI taxonomy): domain Eukaryota; kingdom Metazoa; phylum Chordata; class Mammalia; order Artiodactyla; family Delphinidae; genus Grampus; species Grampus griseus. Next base: position 52,622,644 of record NC_139012.1, on the reverse strand, counting down.
GGAACTACTGTTTGGGAAAGCTGTTAGGTAACTGTTTTATAAATTACTGTCTCCCATTAGGATCATATCCTAATGATCCCAGCAAGCTAATGTACTGTCTTCTAAGATATGCATGGTACATACTAAAAATCCTGTAAGGTCCTGGATAATTTTCATTTAATTGTTCATTAAAGAAGCATTTATTTAAAAAAAAAAAAAATTATCCCCATTTCTCCACCAAAACTATCTAGTGAAGATCACTAGTATCCTCCATATCACTAAAGACTTTGTTAAATGAGAAGTCACCATTTACCTCATCTTTCAGCATGTGACATAATTGATCATTCTTCCTTAAAACACTTGCTTCACTTGGCTTCTGGGATTCCACACTCTCCTAATTTTTCTCCATCTTCCTTGTCATTGGCTGCTCCTTCATTTTTTTTCTTTTTTTTGGCTGCTCCTTCTTAATCTCCTTTGCTAGTTTCTTCTCATCGACCTGACCTCTAAATGTTGAAGTGCTCGAGGGCTCAATCCTCAAACTTCCCTTATCTTTTCTTCCCTTCTCTTCCCATCTTTTCTGTGTCCAAAGGCTCCCTGGATGATTTCATCAAATCCCATAGTTTTAAATGTCATCTATTTGTCGACGATTCCCAAATTTATAAATCTAATCCATGTATGTCCCCAGAACCCCATATACGCCTGTCTACTCAACATCTTTACCATGTAAAGTCCAAAACCAAATAGTTCAAAACCAAACTCTTGATATTCTCTCCCAAACCTTCTACTATAATGAGAAGTTCACAGTAAACAGCACATTTATTGTTCTGGATGCTCAGGCAAAATACTTAGAGTTTTCTTTGACTTTTCTCTTTCATATTGCATGTCCAATCCATCATCAAATCCTCTTCATTCAGAATATATCCAGAATGCAATGACATCTCACTTTCTCCACCCCTTCCTCCACACTGTAGCCTGAGCCATGTGGATTATTGCTATAGCCTCCTAACTTCTATCCACCTAGCTTCTGTATTTTCCCACTGACTATCTTTTTTTTTAATTTAAACAAAATAACCAGAAGGATCATTTTTAAGCAAAGTCAGAGTTTGTCATGCTGCTTCTCACAACCTTCCAATGACTCCCCATCTCAGAGTAAAAGATTTCTTAAAATTGCTAAGACTAAGATTTCCTTGTCTTTTTCCTTTGACTCCAGAGGATTTTTTTTCCTCCCTCTGAACTGTAGGCTTTGGATGGTTCCAATTTTGTGAAGAGGTTTATTTCTAATCCCTGACCTATTATTGGTCCAAGGCCTTGTCTCTTGGATTTTTTTTTTTTAATCATTAAGATTCAAATGTAGGCCATTGAAGACAGCAAATGTCCTGAAGATAGCTGTGGCTTCAAAACATGTTTACCTCTCTAGTTTCTGTTTTTTATTTCATTGTGTCCCCTGTGGATCTTCTTTACTTTCTTTTATGCTTGGCTTACTTTTAGAAAGTGGTTTGTCATGTTTTATCCAACATTTTTTTGTGTGTTCTTCAGGAAATCTGATGCACCATTACATATCAGGTGTATCCACTGTCACAGTCATAATATACAACAGTTGCATTACACCCTTAAAATCCCTCATGCTGTCTCTTTGTTGTCAAATCCTTCCAACCTATGTAAACTGACCTATTTTCAGTCCTACAGTTTTGCCTTTTCCAGAATATTATACAAATGAGAATCAAAATTTATAGCCTTTGGGGTCTGGCTTTTTTCACTTAGTAAAATATATTTAGGATTTATCTATATTATTGCATAAATCAATAGTTTGTTTCTGTTTATTGCTGAGTATTGTTCCATTGTGTGGAAATACCAGAGTTTGTTGATTCACTCACCTTTTGAGGGACATTTGTGTTTCCATTTTTTTGGCGATTATGTATAAAGCTACTGTGATTTTTGGTGTACAGATGTTTATCTGGATATAAGTGTAAATACCTATGATTGCTGGATCATATGCTGCGTATATGTTTATCTTTATAAGAAACAACCAAATTGTTTTTCAAAAAAAAAAAAAAAAAAAAAAAGAAAGTGAGGGAGCTTATGCATGTCTGGAGGAAAGGGATATATATTCAAGGTATGTCTCTACCTTCTTCGCAATACTGTTGTGAACCTAAAATGCTCAAAAAACAAAGTCTATTCATAAAAATGTTGGGGGGGGGATCAGGCAAAATAGTCAATGGTTATAAAATCTAGAGGGAAAGTTTGATGAGCCTCACCAAAAAGGGCTTAATGATTCCCTGGGCTAGGTGACTACTTCCTACCTCTGGGACCCTGATTTCCCTTTTCTTGGTGTCTTCATGTAACAAAACTTTAGTGCAAATTATTTCTTTGTTTCTTTAAGATATAAATCTTGAAAGCTTTTTGATAGTTTAAAACCCAGAACCATTTTTCTCAAGGACCTGACAGCCATCCTTTGAAATGTAATCATCAGGGAAGACTGCACCCCTATCTCCCAATGTCTGGGGGAATGTCACAGCCTCCCTTCTGCAGGCACCTTCTTCCAAGTTGTAAAATGGCCTCCTGTCATGAAGGTACAAGACAGTTTACTTTCCTTTGAGTAAGAAAAATTAGGACATAGAGATGGCGTATGATTCCCCAACACCACCAAAGCCCTTAAACACTTTTCAAACATCTTTTCAGCAGAGTGGAGTCCAGTCTCAGTTCTGACATCTCTACTCTTTACAATAACCTTAAATAAAGTCTTCCTACCTGTCTAACTTTATCCAGAACGAATTTTGCTTTGACAAGACAGAAGAAACAGGTTCGATGTATCTAACCCCAAATTACTTTTCAATAATGAATAGAAATTAATAACTATGGAAAAGAGAACCTGAGCAAGTACAATGCATGCCAAATATATATATATATACTTTTTCATGTGCCATTTTTTAAAAACATCTTTATTGGTGTATAATTGCTTTACAATGGTGTGTTAGTTTCTAATGTATAAAAAAGTGAATCAACTATATGTATAAATATATCCACAAATCTCCTCCCTCTTGCGTCTCCCTCTCACCCTTCCTATCCCACAACTCTAGGTGGTCACAAAGCACCGAGCTGATCTTCCTGTGATATGCAGTTGCTTTCCAATAACTATTTATCTTACATTTGGTAGTATATATAAGTCCATGCCACTCTCTCACTTTGTCCCAGCTTACCCTTTCCCCTCCCTGTGTCCTCAAGTCCATTCTCTATGTCTGTGTTTTTATTGCTGTCCTGCCACTAGGTTCTTCAGAACCAATTTTTTTTTCTTTTTTTTTTTTTTTTTTAGGTTCCATATATATGTGTTAGCATACGGTATTTATTTTTCTCTTTCTGACTTACTTCACTCTGTATGACAGAATCTAGGTCCATCTACCTCACTACAAATAACTCAATTTTTTTTCTTTTTATAGCTGAGTAATATTCCATTGTATATATGTGCCACATTCTCTTTATCCATTCATCTGTCAATTGACACTTAAGTTGCTTCCATGTCCCGTGTATTATAAATAGAGTTGCAATGAACATTGTGGTATATGACTCTTTTTGAATTATGGTTTTCTTAGGGTATATGCCCAGTAGTAGGATTGCTGGGTCATATGGTAGTTCTATTTTTAGTTTCTGAGGAAACTGCATACTGTTCTCCATAGTGGCTGTATCAATTTACATTCCCACCAACAGGGCAAGAGTGTTCCCTTTTCTCCACACCCTCTCCAGCATTTATTGTTCGTAGATTTTTTGATGATGGCCATTCTGACAGGTGTGAGATGATACCTCATTGTAGTTTTGTCTTGTTTTGTTTAAATTTTAATAATGTTTTGAATATGATCTATCAAAATATTACCATTTCAACAGTTAATATAAAAGTTATTAATGAGCTTTTTACATTATTTTAGTACTAAGTATTCAAAATCAAATGTATATTTTGCACTTACAGGACATCTGAATTTGGACATAATTTTCATTGGATGAACTTGATCCATATTTAAATTTCATAAAATTTACAGTTGAAAAAGAAAATTCATATAACCAAATTGTTCCAGATATACTTAAAAGTTTTCAAATAAACTTAATTGAGAACCCCGATCATTTTCCTTTAACATTAACATTTGTGAAACTCATCAGTTTTAGAGGAATTGATATGAACACATCAGTTTCAAACCTGTGTCTAAGTTTAGTAAATTCACCAACTGTCGTGCTAACTCAGTATCAATATTGAATTCAAAAGGGTGTTACAGAATTGAAAATTAACTGAATTTACCACTATCAACAAAGTTTTCTTCAAATTTTTAATAGGTTTGCAGCCAATTTACATAATGCTGTCAAAAATAATTAAAACCTGCATATAGAAAAATGTATAAAAGGATTATTAGGGATTGTATTATGCAGTTTCAATTTTAAAACATAAATTCTCATACCTGTCTAGCTGTATCATAAATAAGCTTTTCCATTACTTGGTGATTCAGCTCTCATTCATTCATATGCAATGAGATATGGATTATAATTTGATAAGCAAGAAACCTACTAGGCTTTTTTTTTAACATCTTTATTGGAGTATAATTGCTTTACAATGGAGTGTCAGCCTCTGCTTTATAACAAAATGAATCAGTCACACATATACATATGTCCCCATATCTCTTCACTCTTGTATCTCCCTCCCTGTCACCCTCCCTATCCCACCCCTCTAAGTAGTTACAAAGCATGGAGCTGATCTCCCTGTGCTATGCGGCTGCTTCCCACTAGCTATCTATTTTACGTTTGGTAGTGTATACATGTCCATGCCATTCTCTCACTTTGTCCCAGCTTCCCCTTCCCCTTCCCTGTATCCTCAAGTCCATTTTCTAGTAGGTCTGCATCTTTATTCCCATCTTGCTGCTAGGTTCTTCTGACCTTTTTTATTTTTTTCTTAGATTCCATATATATGTGTTAGCATATGGTATTTGTTCTCCTCTTTCTGACTTACTTACTCTGTATGACAGTCTCAAGGTCAATCCACTTCACTACAAATAACTCAGTTTCGTTTCTTTTTATGGCTGAGTAATATTCCATTATATATATGTGGCACATCCTCTTTATCCATTCATCTATTGATGGACACTTAGGTTGCTTCCATATCCTGACTATTGTAAACAGAGCTGCAATGAACATTTTGGTACATAACTATTTTTGAATTACGGTTTTCTCAGATTATATGCCCAGTAGTGGGATTGCTGGGCCATATGGTAGTCCTATTTTTAGTTTTTTAAGGAACCTCCATACTGTCTTTCATAGTGGTTGTATCAATTTACATTTCCACCAACAGTGCAAGAGGGTTCCCCTTTCTCCACACCCTCTCCAGTATTTATTGTTTGTAGATTATTTGATGATGGCCATTCTCGCTGGTGTGAGATGATATCTCATTGTAGTTTTGATTTACATTTCTCTAATGATTAATGATGTTGAGCATCCTTTCATGGGTTTGTTGGCAATCTGTATACTTCTTTGGAGAAGTGTCTATTTAGGTCTTCTGCTCATTTTTGGATTGTGTTGTTTGCTTTTTTGATATTGAGCTGCAGGAACTACTTGCATATTTTGGAGATTAATCCTTAGTCAGTTGCTTCATTTGCAAATATTTTCTCCCATTCTGAGGGTTGTCTTTTTGTCTTGCTTATGGTTTCCTTTACTGTGCAAAAGCTGTTAAGTTTCATTAGGTCCCATTTGTTTTATTTTTGTTTTTATTTCCATTTCTCTAGGAGCTAGGTCAAAAATGATCTTGCTGTGGTTTATGTAATAGAGTGTTCTGCCTATGTTTTCCTCTAAGAGTTTGATGGTGTCTGGCCTTACATTTAGGTCTTTAATCCATTTTGAGTTTATTTTTTGTATGGTGTTAGGAAGTATTCTAATTTCTTTTACAGGTAGCTGTCCACTTTTCCCAGCACTACTTATTGAAGAGGCTGTCTTTTCTCCACTGTATATTCTTGCCTCCTTTATCAAAAATAAGGTGACCATATGTATGTGGGTTTATCTCTGGGCTTTCTATCCTGTCCCATTGATCAATATTTCTTTTTTTGTGCCAGTACTATGCTGTCTTGATTACTGTAGCTTTGTATTATAGTCTGAAATCAGGGAACCTGATTCCTCCAGCTCTGTTTTTCTTTCTCAAGATTGCTTTCCTATTCGGGGTCTTTTGTGTTTCCATACAAATTGTGAAATTTTTTGTTCTAGTTCTATGAAAAATGCCAGTGGTAGTTTGATAGGGATTGCATTGAATCTGTAGATTGCTTTGTGTAGTAGAGTCATTTTCACAATGATGATTCTTCCAATCCAAGAACATGGTATATCTCTCCATCTATTTGTATCATCTTTAATTTCTTTCTTCAGTGTCCTAAAATTTTCTGCATACAGTTCTTTTGTCTCCTTAGGTAGGTTTATTCCTAGATATTTTATTCTTTTTGTTGTAATGGTAAATGGGAGTGTTTTCTTAATTTCACTTTCAGAGTTTTCATCATTAGTGTATAGGAATGCAAGAGATTTCTGTGCATTAATTTTGTATCCTGCTACTTTACCAAATTCATTGATTAGCTCTAGTAGTTTTCTGGTAGCATATTTAGGATTCTTTATGTATAGTATCATGTCATCTGAAAACAGTGAGAGCTTTACTTCTTCTTTTCCGATTTGGATTCCTTTTATTTCTTTTTCTTCTCTGATTGCTGTGACTAAAACTTCCAAAACTATGTTGAATAATATTGGTGAGAGTGGGCAACCTTGTGTTGTTCCTATCTTAGTGAAGATGGTTTCAGTTTTTCACCATTGAGGACGATGTTGGCTGTGGGTTTGTCATATATGGCCTTTATTATGTTGAGGAAAGTTCCCTCTATGTCTACTTCCCAGAGGGTTTTTTATCATAAATGGGTGTTGAATTTTAGCAAATGGTTTCTCTGCATCTATTGAGATGATCATTTGTTTTTTGTCTTTCATTTTATTAATATGGTGTATCACGTAGATTGACTTGCGTATATTGAAGAATCCTTGCATTCCTGAGATAAACCCCACTGGATCATACTGTATGATCCATTTAATGCACTGTTGGATTTTGTTTGCCGGTATTATGTCAAGGATTTTTGCATCTATGTTCATCAGTGATATTTCCCTGTAGATTTCTTTCTTTGTGACATCTTTTTCTGGTTTTGGTATCAGAGTGATGGTGGTCTAGTAAAATGAGTTTGGGAGTGTTCCTCCCTCTGCTATATTTTGGAAGAGTTTGAGAAGGATAGATGTTAGCTCTTCACTAAATGTTTGATAGAATTCGCCTGTGAAGCCTTCTGGTCCTGGGCTTTTGTTTGTTGGAAGATTTTTAATCACAGACTCAAATTCAGTACTTGTGATTGGTCTGTTCATATTTTCTATTTCTTCCTGGTTCTGTCTCAGAAGGTTGTGCATTTCTAAGAATTTGTCCATTTCTTCCAGGTTGTTCATTATATTGGCATATAGTTGGTTGCAGTAATCTCACATGATCCTTTGTATTTCTGCAGTGTCAGTTGTTACTTCTCCTTTCTCATTTCTAATTCTATTGATTTGAGTCTTCTCCCTTTTTTTCTTGATACGTCTGGCTAATGGTTTATCTTTTTTTTTTTAATCTTCTCAAAGAACCAGCTTTTAGTTTTATTGATCTTTGCTATGGTTTCCTTCTTTTCTTTTTCATTTATTTCTGATCTGATCTCCATGTTTTTTTCCTTCTGCTAACTTTCTGTATTTTTTTGTTCTTTCTCTAATTGCTTTAGGTTTAAGTTTATTTAAGATTTTTCTTCTTTCTTAAGGTAGAAATGTATTGTTATAAACTTCCCTCTTAGAACTGCTTTTGCTACATCCCATAGGTTTTCAGTCGTTGGGTATTCATTGTCATTTGTTACGAGGTATTTTTTGATTTCCTCTTTGATTGCTTCAGTGATCTCCTGTTATTAAGTAGTGTGTTGTTTAGCCTCCATGTGTTTGTTTTTCTTACAGATATTTTTCCTGTAATTGATATGTAATCTCATAGCTTTGTGGTCAGAAAAGACACTTTCAATTTTCTTAAATTTACCAAGGCTTGATTTGTTACCCAAGATATGATCTATCCTGGAGAATGTTCCGTGAGCACTTGAGAAGAATGTGTATTTTGTTGTTTTTGGATGGAATGTCTTATAAATATCAATTAAGTTCATCTTGTTTAATGTATCATTTAAAGCTTGTGTTTCTTTATTTATTTTCATTTTGGATGATCTGTCCATTGGTGAAAGTGGGGTGTTAAAGTCCCCTACTATGATTGTGTTACTGTCAATTTTCTCTTTTATGGCTGTTAGTATTTGCCTTATGTATTGAGGTGCTCCTATCTTGGGTGCATAAATATTTACAATTGTCATATCTTGTTCTTAGATTGCTCCCTTGATCATTAGGTAATGTCCTTCTTTGTCTCTTGTAATAGTCTTTATTTTAAAGTCTATTTTGTCTGATATGAGAATTGCTACTCCAGCTTTCTTTTGGTTTCCATTTGCATGGAATTTCTTTTTCCATTTCCTCACTTTCAGTCTGTATGTGTCCCTAGGGCTGAAGTGGGTGTCTTGTAGACAGCCTATACCCAGGCCTTGTTTTTGTATCCATTCTGCCAGTCTATGTCTTTTGGTGGGAGCACTTAATCAATTTTCTTTTAAAGTAATTATCAATATGTATGCTCCTAATACTATTTTCTTAATTGTTTTGTGTTTGTTATTGTAGGTCTTTCCTTTCTCTTGTGTTCCTTGCCTAGAAAAACTCTTTTAGCATTTGTTGTAAAGCTGGTTTGTTGGTGCTGAATTCTCTTAACTTTTGCTTGTCTGTATAGGTTTTAATTTTTTCATTGAATCTGAATGAGATCCTTGCTGGGTGGAGTAATCTTCATTGTAGGTTTTTCCCTTTCAACACTTGAAATATGTCCTGCCACTCCCTTTTGCCTTGCAGAGTTTTTGCTGAAAGATCAGCTTTAACCTAATGGGGATTCCCTTTTATGTTCTTTGTTGTTTTTCCCTTGTTGCTTTTAATATTTTTTCTTTGTGTTTAATTTTTGATAGCTTGATTAATATGTATTTTAGCATGTTTCTCCTTGGATTTACACTGTATGAGAGTCTCTTTGCTTCCTGGACTTGATTGACTATTTCCTTTCCCATGTTAGGGAAGTTTTCATCTATAATCTCTTCAAATATTTTCTCAGATCCTTTCTTTTTTGCTTCTTATTCTGGAACACCTATAATTCGAATGCTCATCCATTTAATGTTGTCCCAGTGGTCTCTTAGACTGTCCTCAATTGTTTTCATTCTTTTTTCTTTATTCTGCTCTGTGGTAGTTATTTCCAGTCTTTTATCTTCCAGATCACTTATCCGTTCTTCTGCCTCAGTTATTCTGCTATTGATTCCTTCTAGAGAAATTTTAATTTTATTTCTGTGTTGTTCATCATTGTTTGTTTGCTCTTTTGTTCTTCTAGATCCTTGTTAAACATTTCTTGTATTTTCTCCATTCTATTTCCAAGATTTTGGATCATCTTTACTATCTTACTCTGAATTCTTTTTCAGTAGACTGCTTATTTCCTATTCATTTGTTTGATCTGGTGGGTTTTTACCTTACTCCCCCATCTGCTCCATATTTCTCTGTCTTCTCATTTTGCTTAACATACTGTGTTTGGGGTCTCCTTTTTGCAGGCTGCTGATTCATAGTTCCCACTGTTTTTGTTGTCTTCCCCCAGTGAGTAAAGTTTGTTCAGTGAGTTGTGTCAGCCTTCTGATACAGGGGACTCGTGCCTGTTTTCTGGGGGGTGGGGCAGATCTTGTCTTTCTAGTGGGCAGGACCATGTCCGGTTGTGTATTTTGGGTGGCTCTGAACTTAGTATGATTTTAGGCAGCCTCTCTGCTAATGGGTGGGGTTGTATTCCTATCTTGCCAATTGTTTGACTTGGTGTGTCCAGTACTGGAACTTGCTGGCTGTTGGATGGTGCTGTGTCTTTGTTTTGAGACAGATCTTTAGGAGAGCTCTCATTGATTGAAATTACATGGGGCTGGGAAGTCTGTGGTGGTCCAGTGTCCTGAACTCGTCTCTCCCACCTCAGAGGCTCAGGCCTGACACAAGGCTGGAGCACAAAGACCCTGTCAGCCACACTGCCAGGTACGTGGGGATTTTCTTGCATTTTCGGAAGTTGAGGTCTTCTGCCAGTATTCAGTAGGTGTTCTGTAGGAGTTGTTCCACATGTAGTTGTATTTTTGATGTATTTGTGTGGAGGAAGGTGATCTCCACGTCTTACTCCTCCTTCACATTGAAGGTCCCCTCCCTGCCTTATAATACAGTTGTATGCAGAGAGAAAGACCAAGAGACTGTGAACTAAGAATGCCACCTACCATATCAGTAAGCAAAGGATATTGCCGCAATCAAGCCATCAGCCACTACAGCCGTCCCCAGCAGTGCACCCTGAGGGGACTCAGGATGGGAAAGCGAAGGATACTGGCCCTAGATAGCTGAGGTACATATCAAAGGAATGATTTCAATGAGCCCAGACTCTTGCAACTTCCCATACATAGAAAAACACTAAATTCATTAACTTGTGATATCTGGTTTTCTTTAATTAATGGTAATATTTTGCTATTCTGACTACCTGATCTTTGTCACAAAATTCCTATATATCCTGGTTCCTTTCTTACCTTTTCCAAGCAGTCCCTCTGAACTATTCTGAGAGGCTGCTTCTCTGGCTTGAAATCTTCAAAAAGTACACAAAATAAAACATAATTCTCAACATTTACGTTGTGCATTTTTTTCAGTCAACAAAACCAAGAAGATAACAACACAAATGTGGAAAAATGTTAAACCTTAGTGAAGTGAATGAATGGATTTTGGAGTTAGTTATTTTATTAATAAAAATTTATAAAAAATTAAATTTAGTTTGAAATAAAAATTTGATAAGTTTAATAAAATTACCAACAAAGATAATGTTCTAAATTGAATACTTCCTTTTCTGCCTTTTCAATCAGAGGTCCTTTCCAACAAACTGAGAAATAAAGACAGGACCTCAGATTTGAGTTAAATATCACCTTTATTACCAATAAAGATAATATTGGCATATGTGGCTGCCAACTACAAATTGGCTCTTGCCATCTGCCTCTTCAAGGATTAGGTCACAAACCCCTTCAGCCGCTGACCTTCAACACACCTTGAAAGGATTTCAGGGTGGAAATCAGGAATGAGGTGCTCTGTGCTCTAGGAGACACCGGCAAGAACAGGTCTTCAGACAGATGTTTTCAAGAGACTTTGTAAGCCTAGCTCTTGCATATCATATCTTGAAAAGCACTAAAATCATTAACGGAGACATCTGTTCCTCATGACTAGCAGCAACCTTCTGCAAAAATGTGTTCTTGATTGCATGTACCCTCCTTCACCAAACTGACATATATACTGACCTTCCCCCACTACCTCTTCAGAGCAGTTTCTCAGAGCTATCTGAAATTCTATCCCTGGGCTATAGACCTCATAAAACTTAACTCACAACCCTCACATTGTGTATTTTTTTTTCATTCGAAATGGCTTGTGTCATTAGTCAAATTGAATTTTTTAATACATCAGGCTTAAATGTTGAGGTTGTGGTCAATCAAAGCTATCATCTTTTTGGAGGTCAAAATTCTATCAAGACAGGCCTCATTCCACCTTCACAAGTCAGTCTCCAATATCAACCCCTTTTCACTTGGTTGTTCCTGGAAATCCTGGGCATTAGTAGATATATTTTGATGCCAGAAGATGCTGAAAAGAACAATGTATTAGTAAATTTGTTACCAAGTCCAAACTCAGTATGCCCACCACAAGACAGGCCAATAATTGGGAGACAAGGTATTGAGACAAGGAATAATGACTTTATTCAGAAAGCTGGGTATCCAAGAAGATGGCAGAATAATGTCCCAGAGTACCATCTTATAGGGATCTGAATGCCAGTTTCTTTTATAGAACAGAGAAGAGGCAAAAGTGATGAAGTAAAGTAAAAAGGCCATTAGTCTTGCAAAATATTTCCTGGTTTGGCCAGCATCGGGGAGGGGATGTGTTAATATCTTCTTTTCTGCAGCCATTCACTAGTGGGCAGGGTCAGATTGTCTTCCTTTGAGCAGAACAAAGGCACTTTTGTAACATTCAGACAGAGTGGCAGAGTTCTCTGAGGCAGGCTATTATGTATGATTATTATTATTTTTTGGATTTTAGATTATTTAAGAAGTTGTTTTTCTTTCTTCTTTTTTTTTTGTAATTGGGGTATAGTTGTTTTACAATGTTGTGTTAGTTTCTACTGTACAGTGAAGTGGAGTTCCTTGTGCTATACAGCAGGTTCTTATTACTGATGTATTTTATACATATTAGTGTATATCTGTCAATCCCAATCTCCTAATTAATCCCATTATGTATAATTATAATAACAAGAACAAAGGTTAAAGTAAAAGAAACAGATCCAACATGGAATCAGATTTTGCTCTTCCCTGTTAAAAATTCTCAGGTTGTTTTGTATGCAAATTTGAAATTAATATCCTATTTTATTCTCCAAACTAAATTATGTTTAGTATATAATTATTGAAGTGTAAGAAATAAGATTCAATGGCATCATGTAGACATAACACAAAACATTCCAAATATCTACTATAATTTTTATCCCATTAATAATTTCTCCAGGAAAAGTAAGGTTAAAAAAGTAAAATATTTGTTTGGATGTAAAATCTGAAACCAGCTGCAACAAAGCGGAGTTCAAGATCCATTCTTCTCAATTTGTTATTCTGCTCATAACCAGTGGAGGGGTACTTAATGCCTGGGTAGGGCTAGCATTTGGAATGGGTGTAGTTTGTTAGTTTCTTTGGGGCATAAGGAGTTTTATTCAATCAATTAGATATTTTGGGTTTGCCTCACTTTTTATGAGTAAAAAGAGTTAAAAAGGACATGCAAAATTACCACAACATTAGACTGAACACCCAAAACATTTAGAAAACAATCCAATCCAAACCTCTATTGCAAATATTTGAAGAAAAATTATGTTTCTAGAACCCAGTATTTGGTGTTGCCTAGAATGTCAGTAAATCAGTGGTATGTGAGTGTGTAAGATATAAATTGTGAAAATATTCTTGGCTTCTGTCTTGTCAGGATGCTCTTGAACATATGCCAGTTGCTCAGAATCGATAACCTGTACACTAAAGCCCCCTAAAGCTTTGGATAAAACTCAGCAAGATGCTAATTTTTGCATTTTGCATTTACCATATCTGAGGAGACATGCACCTATACCTACTGCTTTCTCTCTGAGAGTGCATTTGAGATACTGACAATTGCAACACACTGTTAAAACAAATTTATTTGAGGTGACAGTTAATTTTTTTTTTTCTTATTCAGTCTTTCAGTCTTAGTTTGGCTACTTAAAAAAAAAATAGTGCTATTGGGTGGCTTATAAATAGAAATTCATTTTGTACAATTTTGGAGGCTGGAAGATTAAGACCAGGGTGGCAGCATGGTCAGTTCTGCTGAGTCTTTTTGGGGTTCCTGGGTTGCAAGTCTTCTTGTATCTTCATATGATGAGAAAAGCTGGTGAGAGAACTCTCTGGGGTCTGTTATAAGGGCAAGAATCCCATTCATGAGGGCTCCACCCTGTGGTCTAATTACCTCTCAAAGGCCCCACCTCCTAATACTATCACCTTAGGGTTAGGATTTGGGGAGCATACAAACATTCAGTCTATTGCAACATTCTAAACTTCATACTTTCCAGTTGGTTTCTGTCGCTTGTTCAATGTATTGAATACGTGCTTTATCTATTCATGTAACACTGAGACAATCTTCTATGTGGGCATTTATAGTCTTAGGCCAAATGAGGGTTATTTTCAGACCCATTCCTAATATTCATAGAGCCCAGGAGAAGAGTACAAGAACAATTCCACATACCATTTCCCTAAGGTTTCTCCTCATCTCACAAGTCTGAGCTTAGCAACTTTCTCTGACAGTGTGCCCTTCCATGTCCCACTTCAAGTTGTACCCTAACAGCATTATATTTTATGTTCTTCAAAGGAAACTGAGGCTGAAAGTCATCACAAATTTAGAATTCTCAGAATTCAAGCAATGTAAACCAAAACACCGTCTATAGACCAAGTCAGATTCTGACCTTGGAACTTTCCTCTGTCCATCTAAAAACCTGCCTTTTATTCCAACACCAGTTCACATTTATCACTGGGCTATGCCTCAGATTTAAGGATATGTGTACCTGTTACCTTGGACTTTCAAGAAGAGGGATTTAGGGAAAGGCTCTGCACAGTCCTTGAAGGTAAGTACGGAACCATTTGAGCAGGATATTCTGAGGATCTGAATATGCTTGTGTGTAGCTTATGAAGGGCCTATAAGTAGAATTACGTATTCCCTGGGTTTAAAGGTAGTTCTGGTTGTAACCACACTTTTTGCTATGTCATGTATTATACCTAAGAAATCCACCTTGTAAGGAAGTTATTTTACTCTGTAAACAAATGCTGAGCCAACTTGAGCACACTCTGTGGCACCCATGAAACACATGTGCCCAGATATTTGAAGATAGAAATATTTTTTCATACTGTAATGTCTAAAAGACATGTGTATTGAAAACCATTTCCCCTGGCTTCAGCTGTCACTATATTTTAAGATCTTCCCAACTTACTAACTGCTAAAGTAACTCACTGGAATCACTCACTTAGTAATGTTTATGCCTGGTTCTGCAAAATCAACCTTGTAAAGTTACAAGTTGCATCTTAAATCTCCAATAATATGGCCATGACCACCTATGGTAGATGTTCAGGTTTTGCTTTCCAAAGTTAAGTAAGCTAGCATCTGATGAGACACCTTACTTAACCAAAAAATATGACATGGCCAAGGGGTCCTCTGCACATTTTCTTGAGGCACAAATGGCCTCACGTCTTTGCTAAATCCTGCAACTTTGCAGTAGGACCTGCATGTATATCCCTCTCTTCTATGAATTCCAGTACTTCCAATAAACCAGGCTGGCATAAGCTTCAGTGTACTGACAAGGTCAATATCGCATGTGATCTAAGGCTTATAGCCATTTGCCTAAACAGCAGTAGTAAATGAGCCACTCACATAAGGCAAATTTAGTCACATGACCCACTTTAAACCTTTATTAACTATCAAGTTCAAAGCTCCTGTATAACATACCCAAGTCCAAGGCCTTAGCCACATGAGAAACCTCAGCCTTTCCATTTATATTTTGTTCCATATATCTTTACCTTCCTTATCTATCCCTGAGACACACACATCAATGCAACAAATGTGTGTTTAAAGAGCCCAATAAATGTCATGCTGCTTTTCTATATGAGTGCTCATTCAATTGAGATAACTGACAAGTAATTAAAGCTGCTGAAGACAAAGATCCTACTTTTCTCATTGATGAAGTTGGTATTGAGACTCTGGCTTTTTCTGTGTAAGAGATGACACCATACTACTGAGCTTCAGGATTAAATTCCATGCTCTCTGTGGTCAGCAAACTCTTAAGGGAAAGAGAAAGAAAGAGGGACCAGGCTGCCCAGGACCAGCTTCCCCTTCCAAATTCACCATTCAGGAAGTTTGTCCTGCCACTCTCAACCTCCACCTCCAGGGAGAAAGCATGAAACAGAAGGCAGAAATATTTGTTTAATAAAGGTCTCTCTAGTACATCAAGACTGGAATGCAAGTTACCCCTCAACAGAAATTATAAGATGTTACATTTCTCAGAAAAGCAAAAACAAAACAAAGGAAAAATGGCAGGAAGCTGAACATTTAGGAAGGACAGAAAAAAAAAAAAAAAAAAAAGCTCGTCATTTAACACAATCTTGTAAACCTCCAGCTTGCTAAACTTTCTGCTTTCTGATTATATTTCTCTGTAGGTCAGTTTGAAAGAAAATACTAATTGGTGCATTTAACCTAATGGAAACAGTATCATGACCTTGTACATGATAGGTGTTCCTACTGACAAGAATACTCACCAGAGATTTTGTAAGCAAATTATTGTTTGGTTTCCTGCATTTCTGGATATCACTTGTATGTGCTTATTAGTCAATTGTAAAACTTCTTAACAAAGCAGGATTTCATTATTTATTTTTGAAATTTTGGCATACATGCATAATTCAATTTTTCAATTACACTTTATATCCAACTAATACACTTTATCTGAATTCATGCCATTTATTTAATACAATAAATGCTACATGCTAGCCTATCCAACAAAGTACTTTCTAACAGGTATAGAATGCATATCTTACATGAAACATTTGGCCTTTTAGAGATCAATTTTAAACCATTAGGATGGTATTAAGATAAGATACTTCCTATATCTTTTATTACATTTACTGACTTGGTCATTCATGAACAAGATAGATAGATAGAGAGAGAGAGAGAGAGATCTTTTTAATTAAATGATTTCTACTTTTGTTACTAACTTATAAAGCAACATTTTATTTTATTTTCCCTAAAGCAACTCTGGAAGTAGAATTCCATTAAGTCCTAATCTGAGGTCTGACAATAACTTGATATATAAATATGGAAAATTGCTTAATTTCCCTGGGCTCCTTTTTTTCCAACTGTAATGATTTCTAAGCCCATTTCAATTCCGACTCCATATGGGCATATTGTTAATAGGCAGGTTGTTTCAGGAGTTAAGCTCTGGGGTTTAAATCAATGGATCTTGTTGGAAGGTCATACACCCAGGACAAATTCAGTAACACTCTCTGATATTCAGTTTTATTATTTTCAGAATAATATCATCAAGCTATCCTCTGTTTCAAAGAATCAGAGGAAGGATCAAATAAAATAAGATTACCTAAAACCATTTTGTACCTGCAGGGCATTACCTAATTGTAAAATACTGCTCTAATTCCAAGAAATAACTTGCTATTTCAAAGGTTTGGTGTCTGAGATTATATTTATTTTAGCCATAATTTTTATTTTGTCCAATCAGAAGTATTTATAGTACTTATTATGTGTTATATATTTACAAGTTATTATTTTCTCACTTTTGTTTCTGACATTATATTTTTTGTTCTCCAAGGTTGTTCCTCTGTCCTCATCATTTTTGAGCCATGGTTTTGGAACTTATTAAACAGTGTTACGGCTTTCTCTGTGTGAATAAGCAGAATGATAAAGGTACTGTTTTTGACATGGAACTAATGAATCATTTCTATTCTATTTCAGACACTCCTTCTAATGGTGAAATGTTTACTCATGACAACTTAGAGGTCTCCTGTCCCTAATGAGGAGTGAGTCACCACCTTAGTTACCCTTCATGATCACATAGTCAGATGTCCATCTATTCCCAGACATTTTCCAAACAGAACTAAAATAGAGATATGGTTTGCTGACATTTGTTCTATGCCTTAATTGTCTGTAGATGTCAAGGTCAAGTTTCCTAAATTATTACCAATATTTAGTGGCAGGGGGTGGGGCAGAAGTTGTGACTTATTGTGGTTGATCACCCTTCAAAACTGAATCCTGGGTTCTGGTCTATATTACCAGAAAGCAATTTACATATTCTCCGTGTTTCTTTTGTCTGGGGTCTGAAAGAAGCAAAGTTTTATTTTACCAGAAATTTTCATTGATCAGCAAATATCAATCCTACTCTCTCCTTTTTGTCCAGATTTTTAATAGCATTGAACTTTGTGTACAGCGTTTCTCACTCTCTACAGCATTCTTGAATAGGACTATTTTCTTGACTTGACTGTGACATCTCTGCTTTGTATTCTCAGAATTAAACTTCAGTCTTGTTTGTTAATAGCCTGGGATGCAAAATCTCCACTTCATCATAAAGTTTTGGGAGAACCAATAATTTTGTGTTTTTTTTCTTGTTTTATCTTTAATTAGGTTCAGTTTTCTTTTCTTGAGTTGTAGGTTGCTTCATAGATAGATACTTTTTCTCCCTCATAAATAACTTATTGTTCCCAAAGATCAGTTTTCTGCAATTCCCAAACTGAATTATGAGAGAGCTATAGTACACTTACCTACAGATTACACTCCATTCTTAGAATTCAAAATTTTCAAAAAACATATTAAACTGTTGGAATGAATTGAACTTTAAAGGAATTAATATCAGAAGAATATATATGTACCTATCTGCAGAGGTGCAGAGATATATTATACCTATGTTCCCAAAGAATGCATCACAATTGTTCATTTTGTGTATCAAACCATGCTTGCTATGGAACATAATTTATACACAGTTGAGATGTCAACATTTTAATCTATTCCTATAATAAAAATATTATGATCTTCTGAAATTAAAAAAAAAAAACAGAAGGATGATAAGGTAAAATATAATTCCCCAAAGATACTTCTTGTTACACTGTAGTACTGTGACCTCAATATGCACTTAAATGTAGTTTTTTTAATGTGAAAATCTGTTATTAAATTGAGAGATCAGAATCAGTACTTCTTAGAATTAAGAAAATATAGTTGTAGTAAAGGAAATATAAGTTTCTGATTCAGTGTCAATGATGGATTAAAAATGCATATTCAAATGAGTGGCCAAGATGGTGGAGTAGGAAGGCACTGAGGTTATGTCCCACATAGGCATACCAAAATTACAACTATTTAAAGAGCAACAGTCAATGAGAATGATCTGAAGACAAGCAGAAAAGGTTTTCCTCAACTAAACATATAAAGAAGGAACCACAGAGAGATAGGTAGGAGGGGTGGAGTTGTGGTATTGTCAAGACCCACACTCTTGGCTATGAGACTAACAAATCGAAGTTTACTCACAAATGCAGAGGTTCTCCCCAAGGAATGAGGAGTCTGAGCTCCACATCAGGTTCCCCAGCTAAGGGGCTCTGCACCAGGAAGACAAACCCCCAAAATGTCTGGCTTTGAAGGTTAGCAGAGTCTGCATATAAGAGAGCTGAAGGACTGTGGGAAACAGAGACTCTGCTCTTTAAGGGCACATGCAAAACGTCACATGCTGTGAGAGGCAGCACAGAAGCAGTAATTTGAAAGGAGCCTGGGTCAGACTCACTTCTGAGCCTGGAGAGCCTCCTAGAGAGACAAGAGGCAACTGGGACTCTCCGTGGGGACATAGATGCTGGCAGCAGCCATTTTTGGGAGCTCATTCTACCATGAGGACACTGGTGCTCACAAAAGCCATTTTGGAACCCTTACTCTAGCTTATTATTTCCAGGACCCAGACACCACTGGAAGGTTAGCACCAGCCCTGGACTCCCTCAGGCCCCCCAGCAAGCTACCCTGGGACCTGGCATTACATACCAGCAGGCTGGCATCAGACGTGGAACACCCAAGTCCCTAGCCAGGCATATAGCAGGCAGGAACCAAACTGGGAACCTCAGTCTCTGCAGCCCATCACCCTAAGACACAACATCAATCACGAGTAGGCAAGCAACAGGCCCAGGATCCCCAGGTTATATAGTCAACTACCTTAGGACAGAGCCACACTCACCAATGGGAAGTCTCAGGACTCAGGATTCAGGGGCCTCATAGCATGTCCTCAGGATCTATCTCTTCCCACCTGTAGCTGGCAGTCTTACACAAGTCAGGGTCTGTTAGGCCAATGGGCCAGAGACCAGCCCTGCCTAAGAGCATGTCCACAGTAGTTGGCCCCTAACACAACAGAAGGGCACACTCAGCCCACATAGAGGGCATCCCCAGATCATATAGCTCTGGTTATCAGAGGGAAGTGTACAGCTGGGCCCTCTAGGACATCTCCTACATAAGGCCACTTCTGCAAGATCAGAAAACATACGCATCCTACCTAATACATACAAATAAACACAGAGAATTAAGTAAAATGAGATTACAAAGAAATATGTTCCAAGGAAAGGAATAATATAAAACCCCAAGAGAACTAAACAAAGTGGAGATAAGCAATCTATTCTATGAAGAGTTCTAGGTAATGAACAAAAAGATGCTCAATGAACTTGGGAGAAGAATGGATAAACACAGTGAGAATTAGAAAATATAAAGAAGAGCCAAACAGAGCAGAGAAATAAAATTACAAATTAAAAATACACTAGAAGGAATCAGCAGTACATTAGATAATACAGAGGAATGGATCAGCGAATCTGAAGACAAAGTAGTTGAAATCAACCAAGCTGAACAAAACAAAAAGATAGCCACAAAAAATTATATGACAATAAAATGGACAACCTAGAAGAAATGCATACATTTCTAGAAATGTACAATATTCCAAGATGGAATCTGGAAGAAATATAAAATATGAACAGACCAAGTACTAATGAATTTGAATCAGTATTGAAAAAAAACTCCCCCCAAAATAAATGTTTAGGACCAGATGGCTTCACATGTGAATTCTACCACACATTAAAAGAAGAGTTAAATGCTATCCATCTCAAACTATTCCAGAAAATGAATAATTCAAACTCATTCTATGAGGCTGGCATCTCCTGACACCAAAACCAAAGACACCACAAAAAAGAAAATTACAGGCCAATATCATCAATGAACATAGATGTAAAAGTCCTCAACACAATATTAGCAAATCAAATTTAACAATATATTAAAAGATCATATACCACGATCAACTGTGGTTTATCCCAGGGATGCAACCATGGTTCAGCATCCACAAATCAATCAATATAATATACCACATTAACAAACTGAAGAATAAAAATCATATGATCATCTCAATAGATGCAGTAAAAGGTTTTGACAAAATGCAACATCTATTTATAATTAAAACTCTTAACAAAGTGTGTATAGCGGAAACATACCTCAACATAATAAGGGAAATATATGACAAACTGACAGCCAATATCATACTCAATGGTGAAAATGAATCCATTAAGATCAGGAAAAAGACACGGATGCCTGCTCTTTCCACTTTTATTCAACAAAGTATTGGAAGTCCTAGCCACAGCAATCAGACAAGAAAAAAAAAATAAAAGAAAGCCAAATTTGAAAAAAAGAAGTAAAACTGTCACTGTTTGCAGAGGACATGATTCCATATATGGAAAATCCTAAAGATTCCACCAAACAATTAGAATTAATAATTGAGTTCAGCAAAGTTTCAGGATATGAAATTAATATACAGAAATCTGTTGCATTTGTGTACACTAACAACAAACTATCAGAAAAGGAAATTAATTAAATAATCCCAATTACAACTGCATGAAAAAGAATAAAATACCTAGGAATAAATCTAATTAGGGATATTAAACAAACAAACAAACAAAAAAACAGTACTCAGAAAACTATAAGACACTGATGAAAGACATTGAAGATGACACAAACAAATGAAGTTATTACCATGTTCATGGATTGGAAGAATTAATATCATAAAAATGACTATACTATTCAAGGCAAACTGCAGATTTAATGCACTCTCTATCAAAATATCAATGGTAATTTTCACAGAACTAGAACAAATAATTCTAAAATTTGTAAAGAAACACAAAAGATCCCAAATAGCCAAAATAATATTGAGAAAGAACAAAGCTGGCGGTATCATGCTCCCTGTTTTCATGTTATACTACAAAGCTACAGAAATCAAAATAGTATGGTATTGGCACAAAACCAGACACATATAAATGGAACAGAACAGAGAGTCCAGAAATGCACCAATACTTACATGGTCCATTAATCTATGGTAAATTAGGCAAGAACATGAAATGAGGATGAAGCCTCTTCAATAATTGGTGTTGGGAAAACTGTACTACTCCATGCAGAATAATAAAACTGGACTACTTTCTCACATTATATACATAAATAAACTCAAAATGGATTAAACCTTTAAATGTAAGACCTGAAACCATAAATTTCCTTGAAGAAAATGTAGGCAGTACACTCTTTGACATCAGTCTTAGCAATATTTGTATGGATTAACCTCTTCAGGCAGTAGAAACAAAAGCACAAGTAGACAAATTGGACTATATCAAAGTAAAAAGCTTTTGCACAGTGAAGAAAACTATCAAGAAAATGAAAAGTCAGCCTACTGACTGGGAGAAGATATTTGCAAATAATATATCTGAGAAGGGGTTTATATCCATAATATTCAAAGAACTCATACAACTCAACATCAAGAAATCGAGCCAATTTAAAAATGGGCAGAGGACTTGAATAGACATTTTTCCAAAGAAGACACATAGATGACCAACATACACATAAAAGGTGCTCAACATCACTAATCATCAGGGAAATGCAAATCAAAACCACAATGAGATATCACCTCATACCTTTCAAAATGGCTACTATTAAAACGTAACCAATAACAGGTGTCAGCAAGGATGTGGAGAAAAGGGAACACTTATGTGTGGTTGGTGGGAATGTAAATTGGTGCAACCACAATGCAAAACAGTATGGAGATTCCTCAAAAAATTAATAACAGAACTATCATATGATCTAGCAATTCCACTTCTGGTTACTATTCTGATGAAGACAAAAACACTAAATGAAAAGATATATGCACCCTACGGTCGCTGTAACATTATTCGCAATATCCAAGACATGAAAGCAGACCAAGTGCCCTTCAATAGATGAATAGATAAAGAAGAAGTGCTATATACACACACAAAGGAATACTACCCAACCATAAAAAAGGAATGAAATCTTACCATTTGTGACACCATAAATAGACATAGAGGATATTATGCTATGTGAAACAAGACAGATAGAGAAAGACAAACAGTGTAAGTTTTTACTTATATGTGGAATCTAAAAAACAAAACAAATGAACAAAGACTACCAAACAAAAAGAGAGTCATAGATACAGAGAACAAACAGATATCTGCTAGAGGGGAGGGGATAAGGGAGTGAAATAGGTGAGGGAAAGTAAGAGGTACAAACTTCCAGTTACAAAATAAATAAGTCATGGTGATGAAATGTACTGCATGGGGAATATAGACAATAATAATGTAATATCTTTGTATGGTGACAGATCGTATCTAGACTTATCATGATGGTCATTTTGTAATATATAGAAATAATGAATCACTATGTTGTGCACCAGGAAATAACATAGTGTGGTAGTTCAATTATAGTTCACAAACAAACAAACTCATAGAAAAGGAGTTCAGATTTTTGGTTAACAGAGGTGGGGGATTGGTGGAGGGGGGAATTGGATAAACCAGTCAAAATTTAAAAACTTCCAGTTATAAGATAACTAAATACTAGAGATGTAATGTAGAGCATGATTAATGTAATTAATCAACTTTCTGGATGAAAGTTGTTAAGAGAGTGAATAAACTCTAAGAGTTCTCATCAGAAGGGAAAAAAAATATTTTTCTCTTGTTCACTTATTTTGTATCTGTATTAGATAATGAATGTTCACTAAACAATTGTGCAAATCATTGCATGATGTATGTAAGTCAAATCATTATGCGGTATATCTTAAACTTTTACAAGCATAGTTGTATATTATAATGTCAATTTTATTTCAATAAAACTGGAATAAAAATGCATATTCACCCTTCATTAATATAGTCAACTATTTTTACCAGTTTTTTTCAGTTTTATTGAGGTGTGATAGATTATATATGATTATATATAAGGAGTACAACATCATGGCTTGACATATATATACTTTGAGAAATGATTACCACAATCATGTTAACTAATAAATTCATCATCTCACATAATTCCTTTTCATCTATGTATATGGTGAGCTGCTTAATGTTTACTCTTTTAACTAATTTCAAGTACACACCACAGTATTATTAACTATAGTCACCAGTCTGTATATTTGATCCCCGGAATGTATTCATCTAATATATGAAGGCTTGTATTCTTAGACCAGCATCTCCCTGTCTTCCCACCCACTAAACATTGGTAACCATCATTCTATTTTCTGATTCTATGAGTTTGACATTTTTTCTTTTTTTGAATATTCCACATATAAGTGAGATCACACAGTATTTATGTTTCTTTGTCTGAATTATTTCACTTAGCGTTATGTCCTCTAGGTTCATCCATGAACACTTCTTTTCCATTTATTCAGGTGGCTATTGTGAATAATGCTGCAAAGAACATGAGAATGCAGATATCTTTTCAAGATGTTGATTTCATTTCCTTTGATATATACTCAGAAGTGAGATTGCTGGACCGTATGGTAATTCTATTTGTATTTTTTGAGTAACATCCATTCTGTTTTCTATAATGGCTGAACCAACTTACCTTCCCACCAATAGTGTACAATGGTTTCCTTTACTCCATAGTCTCACCAACAATTATTATTCTTTGTCTTTTTTTTTAATAAAAACCGTCCTAAGAGGTGTGAGGTGATATCATGGTTTTGATTGGTATTTCCCTAATGATTAGAGATTTTGAGAAACTTTTCAGGTACCTATTGGGCATTAGTATGTCTTCTTTGGTAAAATGTCTATTCAGGATCTTTGCTTTGTAGAGCTTTTTAGTTTGATGTAGCCTCACTTGTTCATTTTTGCTTTTGTTGCCTGTGTTTTGGTTTCATATCCAAAAAACATTTGCCAAAGACCAAGGTCAAGGAGTCTTTTCCCTATATTTTCCTCTAGGAGTTTTATGGCTCCAGGTCTTATATTTAAGTTTTTATTTTTTTTTCAGTACACGGGCCTCTCATTGTTGTGGAGCACAGGCTCTGGACGTGCAGGCTCAGCAGCCATGGCTTATGGGCCTAGCCGCTCCATGCCATGTGGGATCTTCCCGGACCGGGGCATGAATCCATGTTCCCTGCGTTGGCAGGTGGACTCTCAACCACTGCACCACCAGGGAAGCCCTAAGTCTTTAATTTCTTGGTAATTTTTGAGAGTATTTTAAGTTAGGATCCCAGTTTAATTCTTTTGCATGGTGGTGGATATTCAGTTTTCTTAACACCTTTTATTGAAGATACTATCTTTGCCCTATTTTGTGTTATTGGTACCCTTGTCAAAGATTAGTTTACTATATATGCCTGAGGTTATATTTGAGTTCTCTACAGTATTCCATTGGTCACATATTGTGTTTCATTTGTCATATAGACACACATATGTCTGCTTTAATGTCAATTTCATACTGCTTGATTCCTATAGCTTCATAATATAGTTTTAAAACAGGTAGTGTGATTCCTCCAGCTTATTCATTGTTCTTCTTTTTCAGGATTGCTTTGGTGGTGGGGTTTGTGTGTGTTTTTATAGAAATTTTATGATTGTTTCTTTATTTCTATAAAAAAATGCCATTGGAATTTTGGTAGAGACTGCATTAAGTCTGTAGATTGCTTTAGGTAGTAAGGATATTTTAACAATATTAATTCTTCTAATCCAAGATCACAGAATATCTTTCCATGGTATGGAATATTCTGTGTAAAGCACATGGAGCACTGGCAGTGCTTCCAGTGGCCAGTTGCTAATCCACAAGCAGGTATTCCCAGTGGCTTGTGCCCAGGCTTTCTGGTGCAGTCCAGAGAGTAGTTAGAAGGATCTGAGTCACTTTGATGACCCATGAGAGCTTAGCTCCTGTTCTCCCAGCTTCTTCTTGCCCCACAACTCTATAGAGCACCTCAGTATTCTACATGGGGTGAGAAAAAAGTAAACCTCTTTGGTAGCATCCCCCACAGTTGGGGAAAACTGGTACTCACCTACATACTCTCTCTTTCTTCTGTTTGGAGAACTAGTGGACTGAGATCTCTTGGCAATAAGCTCGGACAACTTGGGGGATACATGACTAGAGTAGAGTGAAACTGTTTCTCTTACTGTCTTCAATGTATCAAATTTCAGACTCTTTTTCTTCTCCAAGGTTGTGCCTGAACTTCTCTGTTGAATTCTTGGACTGCCACAAAGTCACTCTAGTCAGCGGGTGATTGTCAAAGTCAGTGTTCTTTGGGAGGAAGGTGGTAGGAAACTTCTATTCCACCATTTTTTCTGACCTGGTCAACTGTTGATGGTTCCACATCTTTTTTTTTTTTTTTTTAAACATCTTTATTGGAGTATAATTGTTTTACAATGGTGTGTGAGTTTCTGCTTTATAACAAAGTGAGTCAGTTATACATATACATATGTTCCCATATCACTTCCCTCTTGCATCTCCCTCCCTCCCACCCTCCCTATTCCACCCCTCCAGGCGGTCACAAAGCACAGAGCTGATCTCCATGTGCTATTCGGCTGTTTCCCACTAGCTATCTACCTTATGTTTCGTAGTGTATATATGTCCATACCTCTCTCTCGCTTTGTCACAGCTTACCCTTCCCCCTCCCCATATCCTCAAGTCCATTCTCTAGTAGGTCTGTGTCTTTAATCCTGTCTTACCCCTAGGTTCTTCATGGCATTTTTTTTTCTTAAATTCCATATATATGTGTTAGCATACGGTATTTGTCTTTCTCTTTCTGACTTACTTCACTCTGTATGACAGAATCTAGGTCTATCCACCTCATTACAAATAACTCAATTTCATTTCTCTTTATGGCTGAGTAATATTCCATTGCATATATGTGCCACATCTTCTTTATCCATACATCCGATGATGGACACTTAGGTTGTTTCCATCTCTGGGCTATTGTAAATAGAGCTGAAATGAACATTTTGTTAAATGACTCTTTTTGAATTATGGTTTTCTCAGGGCATATGCCCAGTAGTGGGATTGCTGGGTCATATGTTATTCTATTTGTAGTTTTTTAAGGAACCTCCATACTGTTTTCCACAGTGGCTGTATCAATTTACATTCCCACCAACAGTGCAAGAGGGTTCCCTTTTCTCCACACCCTCTCCAGCATTTATTGTTTCTAGATTTTTTGATGATGATCATTCTGACTGGTGTGAGATGATATCTCATTGTAGTTCTGATTTGCATTTCTCTAATGATTAATGATGTTGAGCATTCTTTCATGTGTTTGTTGGCAGTCTGTATATCTTCTTTGGAGAAATGTCTACTAAGGTCTTTGGCCCATTTTAGGATTGGTTTCCTTTTTTTTTTGTTATTGAGCTTCATGAGCTGCTTGTAAATTTTGGAGATTAATCCTTTGTCAGTTTCTTCATTTGCAAATATTTTCTCCCATTCTGAGAGTTGTCTTTTCCTCTTGTTTATAGCTTCCTTTGCTGTGCAAAAGCTTTGAAGTTTCATTAGGTCCCTTTTGTTTATTTCTGTTTTTATTTCCATTTCTCTAGGAGGTGTGTCAGAAAGGATTTTGCTGTGATTTATGTCATAGAATGTTCTGCCTATGTTTTGCTCTAAGAGTTTGATGGTGTCTGGCCTTACATTTAGGTCTTTAATCCATTTTGAGCTTATTTTTGTGTATGGTGTTAGAGAGTGATCTAATCTCATACTTTTCCATGTACCTGTCCAGTTTTCCCAGCCCCACTCATTGAAGAGGCTGTCCTTTCTCCACAGTATATTCCTGCATTCTTTATCAAAGATAAGGTGACCATATGTTCATGTGTTTATCTCTGGGCTTTCTATCCTGTTCCATTGATCTATCTTTCTGTTTTTGTGCCAGTGCAATACTGTCTTGATTACTGTATCTTTGTAGTATAGTCTGAAATCAGGGAACCTGATTCCTCCAGCTCCGTTTTTCGTTCTCAAGATTGCTTTTGTTATTCGGGGTCTTTTGTGTTTCCATACAAATTGTGAAATTTTTGTTCTAGTTCTGTGAAAAATGCCAGTCGTAGTTTGATAGGGATTGCATTGAATCTGTAGATTGCTATCGGTAGTAGAGTCATTTTCACAATGTTGATTCTTCCAATCCAAGAACGTTGTATATCTCTCCATCTATTTGTATCATCTTTAATTTCTTTCATCAGTGTCTCATAATTTTCTGCATACAGGTCTTTTGTCTCCTTAGGTAGGTTTATTCCTAGATATTTTATTTTTTTTGTTGCAGTGGTAAATGGGAGTGTTTCTTTAATTTCTCTTTCAGATTTTCACCATTAGTGTATAGGAATGCAAGAGATTTCTGTGCATTAATTTTGTATCCTGCAACTTTACCAAATTCATTGATTAGCTCTAGTAGTTTTCTGGTAGCATCTTTAGGATTCTCTATGTATAGTATCATGTCATCTGCAAACAGTGACAGCTTTACTTCTTTTCTGATTTGGATTCCTTTTATTTCCTTTTCTTCTCTGATTGCTGTGGCTAAAACTTCCAAAACTATGTTGAATAATAGTGGTGAGAGTGGGCAACCTTGTCTTGTTCCTGATCTTAGTGGAAATGCTTTCAGTTTTTCACCATTGAGGATGATGTTGGCTGTGGGTTTGTCATATATGGCCTTTATTATGTTGAGGAAAGTTCCCTCTATGCTTACTTTCTGTGGGGTTTTTATCATAAATGGGAGTTGAATTTTGTCAAAAGCTTTCTCTGCATCTATTGAGATTACCATATGTTTTTTCTCCTTCAATTTGTTAATATGGTGTATCATGTTGATTGATTTGCATATATTGAAGAATCCTTGCATTCCTGGAATAAACCCCACTTGATCATGGTGTATGATCCTTTTAATGTGCTGTTGGATTCTGTTTGCTAGTATTTTGTTGAGGAATTTTGCATCTATGTTCATCAGTGATATTGGCCTGTAGTTTTCTTTCTTTGTGACATCCTTTTCTGGTTTTGGTATCAGGGTGATGGTAGCCTCATAGAATGAGTTTGGGAGTGTTCCTCCCTCTGCTGTATTTTGGATGACTTTTAGAAGGATAGGTGTTAGCTCTTCTCTAAATGTTTGATAGAATTAGCCTGTGAAGCCATTTGGTCCTGGGCTTTTGTTTGTTGGAAGATTTTTAATCACAGTTTCAATTTCAGTGCTTGTGATTGGTCTGTTCATATTTTCTATTTCTTCCTGATTCAGTCTTGGCAGGTTGTGCATTTCTAAGAATTTGTCTATTTCTTCCATGTTGTCCATCTTATTGGCATAGAGCTTCTTGTAGTAATCTGTCATGATCTTTTGTATTTCTGCAGTGTCAGAGGTTACTTCTCCTTTTTCAATTCTAATTCTATTGATTTGAGTCCTCTCTTTTTTTTTCTGGATGAGTCTGGCTAATTGTTTATTAATTTTGTTTATCTTCTCAAAGAACCAGCTTTTAGTTTTATTGATCTTTGTTATCATTTCCTTCATTTTTTTTTCATTTATTTCTGATCTGATCTTTATAGTTTCTTTCCTTCAGCTAACTTTGGGTTTCTTTGTTCTTTCTTCTCTAATTGCTTTAGGCGCAAGGTTAGGTTGTTTATTCGAGATGTTTCCTGTTTCTTAAGGTAGGATTGTATTGCTATAAACTTCCCTCTTAGTACCGCTTTTGCTGCATACCAAAGGTTTTGGGTCGTTCTTTCTCCATTGTCATTTGCCTCTAGGTATTTTTTGATTTCCCTTTTGATTTCTTCAGTGATCACTTCGTTATTAAGTAGTGTATTGTTTAGACTCCATGTGTTTGTATTTTTTACAGATATTTTCCTGTAAATGATATCTAGTCTCATAGCATTGTGGTCTGAAAAGATACTTGATACAATTCCAATTTTCTTAAATTTACCAAGGGTTGTTTTGTGACTCAAGATATGATCTATCCTGGAGAATGTTCCATGAGCACTTGAGAAAAATGTGTATTCTGTTGTTTTTGGATGGAATGTCCTATCAATATCAATTAAGTCCATCTTGTTTAATGTATCTTTTAAAGCTTGTGTTTCTTTATTTATTTTCATTTTGTATGATCTGTCCTTTGGTGAAAGTGGGGTGTTAAAGTCACCTACTATGAATGTGTTACTGTTGATTTCCCCTTTTATGGCTGTTAGTATTTACCTTATGTATTGAGGTGCTCCTATGTTGGGTGCATAAATATTTACAATTGTTATATATTCTTCTTGGATCAATCCCTTGACCATTATATAGTGTCCTACCTTGTCTCTTATAACATTCTGTATTTTGAAGTCTATTTTATCTGATATGAGTATAACTACTCTAGCTTTCTTTTGATTTCCTTTTGCGTGGAATATCTTCTTCCATCCCCTCACTTTCAGTCTGTATGTGTCTTTAGGTCTGAAGTGGGTCACTTGTAGACAGCATATATATGGGTATTGTTTTTGTATCCTTTCAGCCAGTCTATATCTTTTGGTGGGAGCATTTAATCCATTTACAGTTAAGGTAATCATCGATATGTGTGTTCCTATACCTGTTTTCTTAATTGTTTTGGGTTTGTTATTGTAAGTCTTTTCCTTCTCTTGTGTTTCTTGTCTAGAGAAAATCCTTTAGCATTTGTTGTAAAGCTGGTTTGGTGGTGCTGAACTCTCTCAGCTTTTGCCTGTTTGTAAAGGTTTTAATTTCTCCATCAAATCTGAACGAGATCCTTGCTGGGTAGAGTAATCTTGGTTGCAGGTTTTCTCCTTCATCACTTTACATATGATGTAAAGTGATGTACTATGTCCTGCTAGTCCCTTCTGGCTTGCAGAGTTTCTGCTGAAAGATCAGCTATTAACCTTATGGGGATTTCCTTGTGTGTTATTTGTTGTTTTTCCTTGCTGCTTTTAATATGTTTTCTTTGTATTTTATTTTTGACAGTTTGATTAATATGTGTCTTGGCATATTTCTCCTTGAATTTATCCTGTATGGGACTCTCTGTGCTTCCTGGACTTGATTAACTATTTCCTTTCCCATATTAGGGAAGTTTTCAACTATAGTCTCGTCAAATATATTCTCAGTCCCTTTCTTTTTCTCTTCTTCTTCTGGAACCTATATAATTCGAATGTTTGTGCAATTAGTGTTGTCCCAGAGGTCTCTAAGACTGTCCTCAGTTCTTTTCATTCTTTTTTTTTTGTTTGTTTTATTCTGCTCTGCAGTAGTTATTTCCACTATTTTATCTTCCAGGTCACTTATCCTTTCTTCTGCCTCAGTTATTCTTCTATTGATCCCATCTAGAGTATTTTTAATTTCATTTATTGTGTTGTTCATCTCTGTTTGCTCTTTAGTTCTTCTAGGTCATTGTTAAGTGTTTCTTGTATTTTCTCCCTTCTATTTCCAAGATTTTGGATCATCTTTACTCTCATAACTCTGAATTATTTTTCAGGTAGACTGCCTATTCCTCCTCATTTGTTTGGTCTGGTGGGTTTTTATCTTGCTCCTTCATCTGCTGTGTGTTTTTCTGTCTTCTCATTTTTCTTATCTTACTGTGTTTGTGGTCTCCTTTTTGCAGGCTGCAGGTTCATGCTTCCCATTGTTTTTGTTGTCTGTGCCCAGTGGCTAAAGTTGGTTCAGTGGGTTGTGTAGGCTTCCTGGTGGAGGGGACTAGTGCCTGTGTTTTGGTGGATGAGGCTGGATCTTGTCTTTCTGGTAGGTAGGTCCACATCTGGTGTTGTGTTTTGTTGTGTCTATGGACTTATTATGATTTTAGGCAGCATCTCTGCTAATGGGTGGGTTTGTATTCCTGTCTTGCTAGGTGTTTGGCATAGGGTGTCCAGCACTGTAGCTTGCTGGTCGTTGAGTGAAGTTGTTTCCTGTTGTTGAGATGGAGAACTCTGGGAGATTTTCGCCATTTGAAAGTTTGGGGAGCTGGGGGGTCTCTTGTGGACCAGTGTCCTGAAGTTGGCTCTGCCACCTCAGAGGCACAGCACTGTCTCCTGGCTGCAGCACCAAGAGTCTTTCATCCACACGGCTCAGAATCAAAGGGGAAAAAAAAGTAGAAAGAGAGAAATAAAGAATGAAAGAAAGAAAGAAAAAAGAAAGAAAGGAAGGAAGGAAGGAAGGAAGGGAGGAAGGAAGGAAGGGAGGGAGGGAGGAAGGAAGGAAGAAAGAAAGAGGATAGAAAAATAAAGTAAGATAAAATAAAATAATTAAAATAAAAAAATAATTATTAAGAAAAAAAATTTTAAAGAAAAAAACAAAACAAAAAAAAAACCAAAAACGGCTGGATAGAACCCTAGGACAAATGGTTAAAGCAAAGCTATACAGACAAAATCTCACACAGAAGCATACACACACACACTCACAAAAAGGGGAAAAAGGGAAAAAATAATATATCTTGCTCTCAAAGTCCACCTCCTCAATTTGAGAAGATTCGTTGTCTATTCATGTATTCCACAGATGCAGGGTACATCAAGTTGATTGTGGAGCTTTAATCCGCTGCTTCTGTGTCTGCTAGGAGAGATTTCCCTTTCTCTTCTTTGTTCGTAGAGACCCGGGGGCTCAGCTTTTTATTTGGCTCTGGCTCTGCCTGTGGGTCGCCGGAGGGCATCTGTTCTTCACTCAGACAGGACGAGGTTAAACGAGCAGCTGATTCGGGGACTCTGGCTCACTCAGGCCGGAGGGAGGGAGCAGTGTGGATGCGGGGTGAGCTTGTGGCAGCAGAGGTCAGCGGGATGTTGCACCAGCCTGAGGCGCACGGTGTGTTCTCCCAGGGAAGTTGTCCCTGGATCCCGGGACCCTGGCAGTGGCGGGCTGCACAGGATCCCCGGAAGGGGGTGTGTGGATAGTGTCCTGTGCTCGCACACAGGCTTTTTGGTGGCTGCAGCAGCAGCCTTAGTATCTCCTGCCCGTCTCTGGGGTTCTCACTTTTAGCCGCGGCTCGTGCCCGTCTCTGGATCTCCTTTAAGCAGCGCTCTTAATCCCCTCTCCTCGCGCACCAGGAAACAAAGAGGCAAGAAAAAGTCTCTTGCCTCTTCGACAGGTCCAGACTTTTTCCCGGATTCCCTCCCAGCTAGCCGTGGTGCACTAACCCCCTGCAGGCTGTGTTCACACCGCCAACCCCATTCCTCTCCCTGTGCTCTGACCAAAGCCCAAGCCTCAACTCCCAGCCCCGCCCACCCCAGCTGAGCAGACAAGCCTCTCGGGCTGGTGAGTGCCGGTCGGCATTGATCCTCCGTGCGGGAATCTCTCCGCTTTGCCCTCCGCACACCTGTCGCTGCACTCTCCTCCATTACTCCTAAACTTTCCCCCCGCCACCCCCCTGTCTCCACCAGTGAAGGAGCTTCCTAGTGTGTGGAAACCTTTCCTCCTTCACAGCTCCCTCCCACTGCTGCAGGTCCCGTCCCTATTCTTTTGTCTCTGTTTATTCTTTTTTTTTGGCCCTACCCAGGTATGTGGGGAGTTTCTTGCCTTTTGGGAGGTCTGAGGTCTTCTGCCAGCGTTCAGTAGGTGTTCTGTAGGAGTTGTTCCACGTGTAGATGTATTTCTGATGTATCTTTGGGGAGGAAGGTGATCTCCGCATCTTACTCTTCCACCATCTTCCCGATTCCTCCTGAAATTTCTAATCATGTATTCTGCTTCTTTACTCTAGATTCAGCATTACACTCATCAAATTTAGGCCCCCTGAGGGACTAATGGAACTGTACTGTTTTGATCAGATGCTATTGTTACTATTCAAAGAGCTCCCCAGGATCTACTAGGATCCAGATGATGCAGGATGTTATGTATTTGTTTCTGTAAATGCACTGAATCTCTTTTGCCATATTGGAGCTTCATTGCCTACCCAGCATAACTGTATTAGTTGTATATCCCAGTCATTTAAATCCCATAGCAATTCTTCAAGGCATGTCAGACAGGTATTCTCAATCCATATTGAATATTAAAAGAATAAGGTTGAGGGTTTATAACTTGATATACTAATGCAGTGTATGTCACGGATCTAGGACTAAATTTAGGTCTAAACTTCTTGCTTCTTTTCCAATAAAAATAACTCTGAAATATAAATCCTTTGATGATTTTTTTCCCTTTTTAAAATATTGAAGCCTAAGTATTCTTTCCCACCTTCCACTTCAATTAAAAGTCAGTTTGCAAAATCATGCAACAGCTGCCTTACCAACAGCTGCTTTATCTCCTTACCAACATCCTCTACCCCTGCACACTATTGCTATTTGGGGGGGGGGGGGGTAATAAAACCATCATGTCACTTACTGTATCAAATCAAATATGGATCTCTATTGTCAGAATGAAAATGCCAAATACATGTTTTGGTTTGCAACACAAAGCTCTTCTCAACTAGCCATTTTTCTCTTGCTTTCTTCCCACTGGCCACATCTATTCAAGCCACATGTGACTACCTACTCTTCCTCAAAATTGCCATTCCCTTTCTTCCAAGGAAGTGTTAGATGTTAGCCTCATCCCAGTGAAATGAAGGGCTGGGAAAACACTTGAACAATTCTGGTTTATGTATTCAATATTTTTATAAAAAGCAGGCATTTAAAACTCTAATAGAATCTATAGGGTTTGATGGTTTTAATTGCCTGATATATATTTTTTCATTGATATCATCTTATCCTTGGTGATATCTTATTCTTCCTTGGTACTTTAAAATTAATGTATTGTGACATGTTGTGTCAAGAAAATAATGTTGGAGCTGTAAAGATCATAACTGGGTGATGGTACTTATAAGAAACCTTATAAATTTTAATAAATGACCTTTCTAGGAAGCTGTCAGTAGGAAAACCTTTAGGTAATAAATCCAGTAATTCATTTTATTTCTATCTATCTATCTATCTGTCTAATAAAAATATATTAATGTTGCTGAACACTACTACTTAAGGATAGTTTATTAAAAGCATAACTTTTACCTAAATTTTAAAATGTTTTATAAGCAAAGTTATTTTTGTCATATGAATAACATATTCACAAAATGTACAGTATGCGCATAAATGTATGCATATATACAGAGAGAAAAAATGTATCCTAAAAATGTGCTTGTCAGAATGCTCAAGGCTTGCTTTTCAAATTTTGTATAATATCAGAAAGCAAGGGGGAAACCCTGTCATTTTAGCTATGGAGTTCAAACACACTAATGAGTACATACTCAGGCATAAATATGGTTAGAAATGTACTGTGTCAAAGAGATTGATCTCCATAATAGTTAATGAATCTGAAATGAAGAATATAAGATACAATGTTATAGATCCAATTTTATTGCTTGGAATTATATTTGCCCTTGGCAAAGCAGCTTGTTTATTTGTGCTCATTATAGCTGATACAGTATTGTAAATTATTTTCATCTAAACATAAAGGTTATCAAAGATCATATCATAATGCAGGCATGAGGAGTTTTCACAACACTTCAACATGCTTTTATTACTGACTATAATACAGCAATACATGTAGTGTACGTATTAGCATTACAATTATATTACCAACAACTTACCTGTAGTTTTAGTGTCAAAAGAAATTATATTTAGACAAGCTTGGATAATGGTGCAGCTAAAAGCAGTATTGAAAAATCAAAACTGAATGCATGGCAAACATTTGAAAACACATAGGACAGATTTATTATTCATATTGAATGCAATTATTTCATTGTACCAATGGAAAGAAAACACAAAACACTATGACATGCTAAAGACTGCTATTGTTTTAGTATTAATTTAGTGGGAATCCTTTTAGCTTAAAGAATTATGGAAAGGAGGTGGCAAGCTGCTATACCAAACTATCATGTTCTACAAATTTTACAGTTTAAAATTTATTGGTTCTTTCATACAGAGATACTTAAAAGGCAATAACTTCCTTACAAGAGTTATATTGAAGCCATACCTAAGCAAATTTATACATTTTAAATATTCTTACATGAATTGTCTGTCCATTAGGCATCTTTAATTGCATGGTATTTTAAAATTAAGCAGACATTTTAAATTTTATTGAGAAAGGTGGTGATCTCTGGTTATATTAAAAGGTCACTTTCCTCTTCATCCCGACATTATCAAAATGTACAAAAGAGCTATTAAAGGGAAAACATGAATATCTTACCAAAAACATGAAATGACATTTATTGAATGAATATCTGCTTTTGTTTTCATTATAAAGCTAATGGAATTTTCCAAAACCTTATAAACTGTTTCATATATGGCATTGAGATACTTTTATTCATTTTATCATCAAATACTTATAAAAACATGTTTAACTAGCATCCTTGATACAATATTTCCCAGCATTTTACTGAAATACTTATGAAAACAAAGAACAAGATTTACCTAAATTACAGTGTAGTCTATAAAAGACATCTAATTTATTTAAAAAGAAAGTAATGACATTCGTTTTAAAAATAAAGACTGTTTAAGCCAAAGCCAACTAAATGAAATTTTCATCATCTCAGGATGATTAAAGAGATTAAAAAATAAGATGACATTGAAGAAAAATACTGCAGAAGAGAAAAACAAAACGAAGCTTTTACTGTGCTAACAACTTAGAGGCAAAACATATTTGTAAAAATAATATTTTATAAGCTGCAAAATACAATTTTATAAAACTTTCTGATATAGTCAGTAAAAAAGCAAAAAGACATGCATGGTGCCTGTATCAAAGAGTTGCTATAAGGAGATAAGTGATTACTGAGATAGAAAGCAAATGAAAAACAAATGCAAAACAGAATGCATTTCAAAGACAGAGTGTTAGATGAAAAGGTAACTGTTTGAACTAAATAAAAGACTGAAAACTAACTGAAAATTCGGTGGCAGAGTTAACATCACATTGGGGGAGTAGAAAGCAGAAGTGAAAGAGGAAATTGAATACTGATGTGAAGAATAAATCAAGACAGACTGCTACAATCCAGAGAACCTGGACTAAAATGATGAAAATAACAAGAGAGAATACATATGGGAGAAAAAGTAAATTAAAATAAGCTTTATTTAAAGAAGAAACAAAACTTACAAAAGAAACAAATGTCAAAGACATAATTAAAAAATACTTTATTGGGTTAAAAATATAAGTTTTGACAACACAAAGTGTAACTACATTCAAGCAAAGTAAATAAAAACAGACATACACATCAAATTAGTCAAATTTTCAATTGGAGGAATTAAAAATTTAAGCATTTGGGTAAACATGTTACAAATAATCAAACATTAAGCACCCCATTATGCAAAAATACATATGAGTTAATGAGTAGAAACAAGAATAAAAGGACATAAGATACCAGCTACAGTTTAAGAAAAAAAAATCAAACAGAACTCAATAATAATCTCTTTTACAATACTAAATGAAAGGTACTGTGATTTTGTGAACAAAAATGCAGTTATAAACAAGAATCTATATGATTTAATTTCTTGTTTATATATATGGAAACCACTTCCAAATCTGCATGATCACAGCAAAGAGGAAAAGAAAAATAAACATAGTGTTTTTCTCTTTTTACAAAGAACAGAGCCAGATGATATTTTTCAGAGATATTACCGGGGGAAATAAAGTTTGAAAATAGGTTTTCAAAATCTACAAAAAAAATTATAGTTCATACCGATTTTGAGGTGCCCATTGGAATTCATAGAGACATGGAGAGTAGGGAATTCAATATGTATATCTGGTGTCAGGAAGGAGAGAATGATTATTGGTTTCACAGCTATAGAGTGTCATTCAAACAATAAGAATGAATGGGTTTCAGCAGGGACAGTTTATACTTGTAGCTTCCTAATTGGGGGGTCCTGACATATTGTTGTACTTGAGAAGGGCTCATGTAGCCTGAAATAGTTTTAGCATTATTCCTCAGAAAAGCCTGGACCAGCTTAATATCTAGAGAGTTAGGAAACTGTTTACCCTGACACTTTTACCCCTCTCCCAGAAATAGAACACTAATATTTAGATGTTGAGCACTTCATCAGACAGAAGCAATTGAAACAGAACAAACAAGTAATATCCAAGAGGTCAATAAAAAGTGATTGTTCAGTTTCTTGAACTAAAATATCTAATTAATTTTGGCATTACCAAGTGATTGCTAACAGTGGTAGAAGCCCTCTCAATTATAAACATAGATATCAGATTTAAGTGCCTTAAAATAGTGGGAAAATATGATAATAAAATATCAGATTATATTTTGGGCAGCTTGACTATAAATGAAAATAGGGAGATACATTGGTGAGAGGCTTAGTGTAAAGAGAAGGGGAGTGAGTGATAGCACACTTAGGCTTGGATGGGGGAAGAGAGAGTAAAGAGTGATTGGTTTACAACAGGAAGAAGAAAAGGTCATAGAGGGAACAAGATTCCTGGAAAGAATGCAGATGTGAGATTACACATATGTGGGAAAATGTGATTATGGGATCACAGGGAGATTGAAAGAGAACTGGAGAGACTTATCATGTAGGAGATGGTATTTCCTTTATAAAGAAATAAGCAGTGTCATCTGCTTCCAGTGAGTAGGAAATATTCAGTAGAAGGAATCTCAGGAAGAATACTGGAGACTGGAAATAGTGATCTCCAGAAAAGAGTTGCCTATTAAGGACTCATTTACTTGCCAAACATCTGACTTTGAAATCATGAATTTGTAATTGTGTAAAATATACTGCACACTAGGAATGTCACCGGCATTTAACTACTTCATCTAAAATTATATGTTGCTATGAAAATCTTATGTTGTATTACATTGAACAAGTCTTTTTTCCCTACTTCAGATTTACATTATTTTTTAATGAGAGAATGGATGAGGAATTTTGTCTAATATATTTATTTATTTACAATTATTTTGAATTTTATTTTATTTTTATACAGCAGGTCCTTATTAGTTATCTATTTTATACATATCAGTGTGTATATGTCAATTCCAATCTCCCAATTCATCCCACAACCACCCACCCCCGCTTTACCCCCCTTGGTGTCCATACGTTTGTTCTGTACATCCGTCTCTATTTCTACCTTGCAAACCAGTTCATCTGTATCATTTTTCTAGATTCCACATATATGTGTTAATATGCAATGTTTTTTTTTCGATTTACTTCACTCTGTATGACAGTCTCCAGGTCCATCCACATTTCTGCAAATGACCCAGTTTTGTTCCTTTTTATGGCTGAGTAATATTCCATTGTACATATGTACCACATCTTCTTTGGTGTTGTCTAATATATTTTAAAATATATTGAAATAATCATGATGATTTCCTTTAACTTAGATTTGTTCATCTTATTAACATGTTTCCTAAATCTAAACCATCTATTCTTTCTAAGAATAAGCTTCACTTGTACTAAAATTAGAAAGAGGAAGATGAAGAGGAGTAGGAGGGAAAAAAGGGAAGAGAAACAAAGCACTAAATGTTGTGTGTGTCTTGTTTCATTTGATCTTTACTGCATGTAATTTTCACTATTATTTCTGTACTCAAGTTAGGCTGCTGATGGCCATCAAGTGATAGAAGGAAGATCATCTAGAGCTTTCAGGTATGTGTGTGAGTCATTTAATCCCTATCTTCCGTATTATGCAGTTATGCAATATACCCCATATTGAATTTTTTGGAATTGTGTGAAAAATTTCAAACTCTTTAGCAGTTCTGAGCCGAAGAGCAGCCAGTTCCAGTCAAATCATACCACTTAGAGCTTGTCCTTAGACTAACAGGAAATGGTGCCATTTTTGAATGAGATTGTTTGATGTTGGCAGTTCCTTGGATAACACAGGCCAAAGATCTAACATTTTTCTCTTTAAAATAGCCTTCTGGGCCACATTTATCTGAGTAAGTGACCCATTTTTCCACTTTAATTTGCCAGAGTGACATATAGGGTGATGTAGTTTCTAGCATATTCTGGTTTTAATATCAAATTTAGGGAAATGTTTGGAAACTGATTTAAAGCTGGCCTATGACACTGTGCTAAAGCATGTGCCCCAATATAATTTCCTCCTCAATTAAAATATTTATATAAACCACAATGTCAAAATATTATTTTACCGTGTTTTATATTTTTATTTGTTTACATAGCTTATTTTCTTAAGAATACATGTTCCGGAGGTAATCTTCTATAGTTCAAAATGTGCAAAAAATAATTAGAAGTTTTCTGACTTAGAGGTAGATTAGGAGGAATAGAGTATTACAGCTAAGTACCCTGATTTTTAACATATCCTATGGTTTAGTTAGATAATGATGTTCAAGCATAGATTACTCAGGAAAAAAATACCTCTTTTAAAATTTGAATTTTATGTTTTTTCCTCTTATTTTTAAGCATAGCATTTAATTTGGATTTTCTTTCAACTCCTCTGTTTGAAAAATTGCTATTAGGCAATGTGGAATTGGAGGCCAAAAACAAATGTCATGGCTTTCACAAAAATAATGGATTTAAGAGAAATAAAAACATCAGTTTGAAATGTCTTTTCTTTTTGTTTTCTTTAACTATCTGATGTCTTTTCACTTCTCAAAATAATTGTCTCTAGCTGTCCATGCTGAGTATACCCCATAGCTGCAACTACTTTGATAAAAGTCTATGCTTATGTTTTCTTCATTATTTTCTTAAAATTAATCCAGCACTTTTGAAATGGATCAATGGAAAATACTCCCTTCTTGTTTCAATATTGCATTTACTTTTAATCTAGAGCTTCATTTATGCATTTTTGTTGGAGACCAATGTCTAAATGAACTGGCTTATTCCTACTTGAAGTGGAATGTAGACTTTATGGACATAAACTCTGTCAGAATCAACTACAGAGTGAATCACACTGGCTGTAGCCATAGCAACAGAAGATACAAACTCTTGTACATAGATTTGCACATAAAAGTTTTTCTTTTCTTATCTTCTTAAACACTTCCAATGCTGGCCTTTAATAAATGTTAGGAGCAAAATCAACCAATTTGTTCACTATATTTCAAACAACATGGTTTATAATAATGATATAAAAATAATTAAAGTGTCAATTTTGGCATTTTGTGTTCTTTTTATCTTCAGGTTCACGGATGTTTTGGTTACTAACACATTTCTTTACTTACCATGATGATAAAAGTAGGTGTATGAATTTTCCCTGCAGTTTTCATGAAAATGTATTGATATGCATCTCAGAATAACTAGAGCTTCTTTTTTTTTTTGCGGTACGCGGGCCTCTCACTGTTGTGGCCTCTCCCGTTGCGGAGCACAGGCTCCGGACGCACAGGCTCAGTGGCCATGGCTCATGGGCCCAGCCGTTCCGTGGCATGTGGGATCTTCTCAGACCTGGGCACGAATCCGCATCCCCTGCATCGGCAGGCGGACTCTCAACCACTGTGCCACCAAGGAAGCCCGAGCTTCTTGACTGGATAAGCTAAAGCTGCTACCCTGTTCCCTTTATCAAACCTCTGGTACAAGATCTATTTTTCCTAAGACCTTTCCCATACTGTAAAATATTTTTTTTCATGATCAAAGTAACACATGTACAGCTATTTATCTTATGGTGCGAAATTCCTTAACTTTACAGCTGACCATAGTCATAGAATGGCACTGACACAAATTTGTGGATGCTTCTCCCCAATTTAGTTACCATATGTTACCTGGGGACACATCTCCACTTGACTGGCAATGCAGGTTGCTGCATTCTGTAGTCTTCTCTGATTAAAATATTATCTGGCACAAAGTAGCATGCCTAGTCTAATTTCTTTGGATTTGACATTCTCCTTGGGAGCTCCTATAGAGATGACACTATTATTTCTATAAATTCAGCAATGTATGATGCTAGTAAAACCAGTTTTTGATAAGTTTTTTTAAATAATAGAAATAGATTGGAGTATGGGGAATTGGTGAGAATTTGTACATTTAAATCTGAGAAAAAAACGTAAGACTAAATAATAGTACATAGATAGTCACTGACAGTTGTCTATGGAAATTTCACTTTGATAGACTCTCCATTTGTTGTACAATTTAAATCAAACATTTCTTTGGTTTTTAAAGGGAGCATTGATTTTTATGTAAGGTCTTTATTGTCTATGAAAAATATGATAGTATTGATTATCTATGAGAAATAAATAAATGAAAAAATAGTTGATATTTGTTTTAAAGAAGAGCAGACCACAAGACTATATAGATGACTATATGCATCTTTGTATAATTATACAGTTTATATATATAAAATATACATATACTCAACTATATATATGTATGTATATAGCTTTTATCATAATGTTCCTTCTCTCATGCCTGAAAGATTAGGAAGTTTATAGCAAGGAAGTCTATCTTCTACAAGGAACATAACTATGAATTCTACTAAAAGGTGAAAATAAAACTGAAATATAAAATTCCTCACATTTTTTCATAGTTATTACCATATAAACTTACAAAATGCATAATAAATGGTTTCTTCTTGCTCACATGGTAGCCCTTTGGGGATCACTGGAATAACTGCTTCACCCTATTATTCAGGGACTCACAGTTCCTCCATTGTATGGCTTTGTCATTTCTTGGGCATTGGAATCTATGCTAGATCATCTACATCCAACAAGATAAGCAATGAAGTATAAAGCATCACAGGGAGATGTTAAAATGTGGCATAAAAATGATGCCTCACTTACTTGCATCCATATTCCTTTGAACTGATCTCAGCCACCTGATCCCAACTAACTTAAAAAAAAAAAAAAAGCTGAGAACTATTGTTTAATGGTATACAAGGAGGACAGGGGAAAAGGGAAAGAGATTTGATGATGTAGATTATTGTCTCTGTCGAAACCTTATATTCTGTCAATCAGTAACTTTTTAAACCTTCCTCTTGCACACAGAACATACGTACCTTCCTCCAAGGAATAGAACCCAAAGTCCCATTCAGTCTCTGCAGCTCCAAGTCCAAAATGTCCAGAGATGTGTAGACCTTGTCACCAGGCCTATATATGAGGTTTGTGGTCTGGTAGTATCATCATTATCAAATACAGATAAATGGCTTGGTCATCATAATACTCATAGTCTACTTGATTACCATACACACTCACATATATACACATACACACAAATATATGAAGAACAATGGTAATGGAGAGCCCTTTGACAGTATTTACATATACATATATCTATATTTATATCTAGAAGATCTGTGTATAATATGTAATTTATATGTATCATATGTGTATATATATTACATATATATACATATACACTTCTATGTGTATACAGAGATAGTTAT
Organism: Grampus griseus; assembly: GCF_964374135.1. Lineage (NCBI taxonomy): Eukaryota > Metazoa > Chordata > Mammalia > Artiodactyla > Delphinidae > Grampus > Grampus griseus. The sequence goes on along the minus strand of NC_139012.1, from coordinate 52,579,992 downwards.
ATAAATATAAATGTAAAATAAATAAATAAATAGTTATATATATGCACACACCTATATTATTAATTATCTGAGGTAAAATTTACAGACAGTAAAATGTACAGATCTTAAGAGTACAATTACTTGTGGAGTTTGTATAAATGTATATCAACACTTTATCAACTTATAGAATAGTTTCATCATCCCAGAAAGTTTCTTCCTGCCTCTTTCTACTCAATCCCCAGTATTAGCCCCCTTCCAGGTAACCACTCTTCTACTTCCTATTCTTGGAAATTAGTTTTGCATATTTCTGATCTTCACATATAAAAAGAATTAAACAATACAGATTCATTTGTGTCCGGCTTCCTTCATTTAACATGATATCTTAACATAGTCATGTTACTTGCATAACTTTAAAAGAGTTATATTGTTGATATAGTTGACTTGTATCATTTCTGAAAAATCATAGACGAATATGAATTCTAACACACACTTACATTGCAATTTTTAAAATACATTTTCCAGTTGATAAACAATTGGGTTATTTACAGTTTTTGTTATTATGGTGTAAGTTAGGTAAACACGCTTGTGTAAATCTTTTTGTGGAATTTCATTTGTTTTGGGAAATAAATTTCTTCATTTATAAGGTAGATGTTTGTTTAATTTTATAAAAATCTGGCAAAATCTGTCCAGACTGGTTGTACCAGGTAAATCCCTACTAGCAATTTAGAAGAATTTCATTTGTTCTACAGATTTGCCAGTATTCAATGATTATCTGTTTTCTTTCTTTATGGTAGTAATGAAATTATATCTTATTGTACTTTTTTCTGCATTTCACTGATAACTAATGATGTTGGATATATTTTCATGTGTTTATTGACGATGTCTATTCAACACATGTATATTCAAGGCTTTGCCAATTGGGGTGTATATGTCTTTCTTTTTGTTATAGATTTCAGAATCAATATTTTGCATATAAATTCTTCATATAAATCATTTACTTTATATATTGTATTGTAAATATTTTCTCTTATTCTGTTGCTTACCTTTTTTAAAAAGACTTTACATTTTAGAGCAATTTTAGATTCACAGGAAAATTGAGAGGAAGGTACAGCGATTTCTCATAGACTCCCTGCCTTCATACATGCATAATCTTCCCCATTATCAACATCCCCCCTAAGAGTGGGGCATTTGTTACCATTGATGAGCCCACATTAATACGCTGTAATCACCCAATTCCATAGTTTACATTAGAGCTCACTTTTGTAAATTCTATAGGTTTGGACAAACGTATAATGACATGTATCCACCATTGAAGTATCATACAGAATAGTTTCACTGCTCTCAAAATACTCTTGTTCATCACTTCCTCCCCCTTATTCACCCCTCATTCTTCCCCCTAATCCCTGGCAATCCCTGATCTTTTTATTGTCTCCATAGTTTTGCCTTTTCCACATGTCAGCATATTTGGAATCATACAGTATGTAGCCTCTTCAGATTGCCTTCTTTTGTTTAGTAATATGCATTTAAGGTTCTGTCTTTTCATGGTTTAATAACTCATTTATTTTTAACATTGAATAATATTTCATTTTCTGGATGGATCATCATTTATTTATCCATTCACCTATTGAAAGACATCTTGTTTCCTTTCAAGTTTTGGTTAATTATGAATAAATCTGCTACTAACACCTGGTGTGAGCTTTTTAGTGGACGTTTTCAACTCCTTTGCATAAATGGAAAGAAGTGTAATTGCTGAATCCTATGGTAAGATTATGTCTACTTTTTTGAGGAATTGCTAACTGTCTTCCAAAAACGGCTGTGCTATTTTGTATTCCTACCAGCAATGAATGAGAGTATCTGGTGCTCTACATCCTTGTCAACATTTGGTGTTGTCAGTGTTCTGAATTTTGGCCATTCTAATAGATGTGTAGTGATTTTAATTAGTTGTTTTAATTTGTGTTTCCCTGATGATATATCATGTGGAGTGCCTTTTCATATGCTTATTTGTCATCCATATATTTTCTGTGGTGAGGTGTTTGTTAAGATCTTTGGCCCATTTTTTAATCTGGATGTTTGTTTCCTTATTGTTGATTTTTAAGTTTTCTTTTTTTTTTTGTATATTTTGGATAACAGTCTTTTATCAGATGTATCTTTTGTAAATAATTTCTCCAGGTCTGTGGCTTGTCTTTTCATTCTCTTGGAGATGTTTACCTGCCTTTTCATTTCTTAACAATGTCTTTTATGAATAGATTTTTTAAAAAAGTATGAAAGTTCTCTTTAGCAATGAATTTTTTAAGTTTTAGTGCTTTAATATTCTAAGATATCTTTGTATATTTCAAGTACTCAAACATATCTCCTTATGTTTTCTTCTAGAGGCTTTATAGCTGTAGCTTTTATATTTATATCTCTGATCCATCTACAATTAATTTTTACATGGTTTTAGACAGGAGACCATATTCATGTTTCCCATATATGTATTCAGTTGTTCCTACATCATATGTTGGAAATATATTTTTTCCCATAGAATTTCCCTGATTCCTGTATTATCTGTATAGCTGTACTTCTCTATCTGGACACTTTCTTCTCTTCTATTTATGTATTTGCCTATCCAAACGTCAAACCTGTATTTTGATTAGGTGATTACACATTTACTTGGTAATTCTAGTAAATTAACCAATTGATAATTATGAAATGTTCTGTTTTGTCTCTGATAATACCTCTTGTCCTTAGTTCACATAGTCTGATATTAACATAGCTACTTCAATCTTTATATTTTCATGGTATACATTTTATCCCCTGTTGCTTTTAACCTATATCTCTTCAGTAATAACCTGCATATTGAGGGATGACATTTATTTTAATCCATTCTGGAAAACTATTTTTAATTGGATTTTATTATTGTAAAAACACTTAACATGAGATCGACCCTCTTAAGAAAAAGTTAAGTATACAATATATTATTGTTGACTATAGATACAATGTCGTACAGATCTCTAGAACTTACTCATTTTGCTTAAGCATAACTTTATGCCTGTTGATCAGTAAATCCCCATTTCTCCCTTCCCTCAACTCCTGGCAACCACTATTACATTCTTTGATTTTATAGATTTGACAACTTTAGAATGTTCATATAGGTATTTATCTTTCTGTGACTGGCTTATTTCACTTACATAATATCCTCAAGATTCATCCATGTTGTTGCATATTGTAGAACTTCCTTCCTTTAAAAGGCTGCTAGAGGGAAGCAGCTGCATAGCACAGGTACTTTGTGACCACCAGAGGGGTGGGATAGGGAGGGTGGGAGGAAGATGCAAGAGGGAGGGGATATGGGGATATATGTATATGTATAGCTGATTCACTTTGTTATACAGCAGAAACTAAACAACATTGTAAAGCAATTATACTCCAATAAAAATGTTAAAAAAAAAAAAGGCTGCGGGCTTCCCTGGTGGCGCAGTGGTTGAGAGTCTGCCTGCCGATGTAGGGGATGTGGGTTCATGCCTTGGTCTAGGAAGATCCCACATGCTGTGGAGTGGCTGGGCCCATGAGCCATGGCCGCTGAGCCTGTGCGTCCGGAGCCTGTGCTCTGCAACGGGAGAGGCCACAACAGTGAGAGGCCCGCATATCGCACAAAAAAAAAAAAAAAAGGCTGAATAATATTCTATTGTATTTATATACCACATTTTCTGTATCTGTTCTTCTGTTAATGGATTTTTAAGTTGTTTCCATAGCTTGGCTATTGTGAATAGTGCTTAAATAAAAATTGGGTTTATTATAATAAAATTTACCAGCTGCGAGTATTATTTGACTTCTTCTGAATCTATGGTAACCCCTTACTAGAGCAGGAGTTATAAAGAACTTTTGTAGATAAAAATAAGTTGCAAATTATTGTGCAAGAAAACTATATCATAGATATCTATTGTGCAAATTATTGTGCAAGAAAACTATATCATAGATATCAGCATATATTCAAAATGATTATCATCTGCACATGAGCTTATTAAGTGCTAGCTGTATGATAAGTTGAACATTTAAGAATAACTGGATGATTTTATATTATGTAACTTAATTGAATTTGTTGATTAGTTCCAAAATTTTTTGATTGAGTCTTTATGATTTTCTCTATATAAAATCATACAGAGACAATTTTACTTCTTCCTTTCTGATTTGGATGACTTTATTTTTTTATATTGCCTGATTGCTCTAGCTAGGACTTTCAGTCCATGTTGAACAACAGTGATGTGAGTCTTTGTTATACAGCAGAAACTAACACACCATTGTAAAGCAATTATACTCCAATAAAGATGTTAAAATAAATAAATAAATAAAAAATGCTGTGATAGAAAAAGAATAAACTGAGGCTCAGAGAGGTTAAAAAAAAACAGAAGAAAAGAAGCAATACAAAAACAAATGTGGTGTCAGTTCAAGGTAGAGAAAGTAAAGAAATGTGATGAGTTCATCTAAATGATTCCAACATCATAAATTCAATATTTCCACAAAAGAAAATTAACAGTAGGTAATGGAAGATCAAAAAGAAGAAATTTCTACTAACATAATATAAAAGTTAGACTTATGTTGGAATCTTAAGATTTGATATTTTAATAAAATCCAAAAAAAAGACATATATTAAGTTATGCATGCATAACCCTGAAACATTCTACTTATTTCCTTTTCAATCAGCTTTATTAAGCTATAATTTACATAAAATACACAAATTTTAAGTGCACAATTTGATTAATTTAGATGAATATATACAGTAGTGTAGTCCACACTACAATCAAGATTTCCATGGTCCAAAAAAGTTTGGCTGTGCCCCCTTTGCAGGAAATATCCTTCCTTGCCCAGGTCCCTGATAACTACAACCAAATTTATTTCCCTATTCTTTTGCCATTTTTAGGATTCTCTGTATGTGAAACTATACAGTCAGTAGACTGTTGTGTCTGGCTTCTCTCACTGACGTTAATGCTTTTGAGATGCATCTATGCCATTGCATGTATCAGTGGTTGCTTTCTTTACAGTTGGTTCTTATTTTCTGTCTTCTACCAACTTCCTTGTCATATTTTAAATAAATATTTTATATAAAAAAAGAGTGGTGTGAGTGGGCACACTTGTCTTGTTCCTGATCTTAGAGAAAAAGCTTTCAATATTTCACCATTAATTATGTTAGTTGTGAGTTTGTCATATATGGCCTGTATTATGTTGAGGTGTGTTCCTTTTATAACCAATTTGCTGAAAGTTTTTATCATGAAAGAATGTTGTATTTTGTCAAATGCTTTTTCTGCATTTATTGAGATGATAATATGATTTTTATCTTTCATATGATTAAAGTGACATATCACATTTATTGATTTATTCATGTTGAACCATCCTTGAATCCCAGGAATAAATCTCAACTGATCTTGGTGTATGATCTTTTTAATATGTTGTTGAATTTGGTTGCTAATATTGTGTTGAGAAATTTTGCATTTATATTAATTAGGAATACTGGTCTTTAGTTTTCTTTTCTTGTAATGTCCCTATCAGGCTTTTGTATCAGGATAATGCTGACCTCATAAAATAAATTTGGGAATGTTCCCTCTTCTTCAAATTTTGGAAGAATTTGAGAAGAATTGGCATTAATTTTTCTTTAAATGCTTGGTAGAATTCACCTATAAAGCCATCTGATCCTGGGATTTCTCTGTTAGGAGGTTTTTAATTACTGATTCAATCTCTTTACTCTTCATTGTGTTTCTATGCACTAAAAACAATCAGAAAGTGAAATTAAGAAAAAAATCCCATTTACAATGGCATGAAAAACTACAAAATACTTAGAAATAAATTTAACCAAGAAAGTGAAAGATCTATACAATAAAACCAGAAGATTTTGATGAAAGAAATTGAAGAAGATGTAAACAAATGGAAAGATACTTCATGTTCATTGAACAGAAGAATTAATATTGTTAAAATGTATATATATATATATATATATATATATATATATATATATACACATGATATTATTCAGCTATGAGAAAGAAAGAAATCCTACCATTTTGGACAATGTAGATGAAACTTGAGGGCATTATGCTAAGCAAAATAAGACAGAGAAGACAAATGTTGTTTGATATCTTTTATATGTGGAATCTAAAAGAGCTGAATTCTTAGAAACAGGGAGTAGAATAGTGGTTACCAGGGGATGAGACTGTGGGAAAATTGGGGAGATTTTGGTCAAAACATACACAGTTGTTTTAAAAGTTGAGTCACTTCTGGAGATTTAATGTACAGTATGGTGATTATAGTTAAGAATACTGTAAAATATACTTGAAATTTGCTGAGGTTAGATCTTAAATGTTCTTGCCATAAAAATGAAATAATAATTATGTAATGTAATGCAGGCATTAGCTAGATTATGTTGTAATCATATTGCAACATACAAGTGTTCCAAATCAACACAAAGTTATATGTTAATTGTATTTCCATAATAAAAAGGAGAAATTGGAAATATTCTTTGGTCTAACTTAAAAGTTCTTTTACGTCAGGCAATTTGTCATATAACATGATATTGGGTGGGCCAAAATGTTTGTTTTTTTTTCCATAAGATGGCTCTAGTAGTACTCAGTTGTCTTTAGCTTCATTCGATACAATTTTGTTAGATTGTATGTGAGAGCTGTCATATCAGCAATGCATTTAAAAAAAGACATCAAGATTGGTGAATTTTTGTGTAGCCATTTTAATATTGAAGATGAAAGAAAAAAGCAACATTTTCAGCATATTATGATTTATTATTTCAAGAAAGGTAAAAACACAAATGAAAAACACACACACACACACACAAAAGATTTGTGCAGTGTATGGAGAAGGTGCTGTAGCTGATTAAATGTGTCAAAAGTGGTTTGTGAAGTTTCATGCTGGAGATTTCTGGCTGGACTCTGCTCCATGGTCAGGTAGACCCGTTAAAGTTGATAGCGATAAAATTGAAACAATAATTGAGAGCAATCAACGTTATACCACGTGGGAGATAGCTGACATACTCAAAATATCCAAAATAATTTTTGAAAATCATTTACACCAGCTTGGTTACGTGAATCGCTTTGATGTTTGGGTTCCACATAAATAAAGTGATAAAAACCTCGTGACTATATTTCCACATGCTATTCTCTACTGAAACGTAAGGAAATGTTCCATTTTTAAAACAAATTGTGATGGGTGATGAAAAGTGGATACTGTAAAACAATGTGGAACAGAAGGGATCATGGGGCAAGCAAAATGAACTACCTCCAACTATACCAAAGGCCGGTCTTCATCCAAAGAAGGTGATGTTGTGTATATGGTGGGATTGGAAGGGAATCCTCTATTATGAACTCCTTGAGGAAAATCAAATGATTAATTCCAACAAGTACTGCTCCCAATTAGACCAGCTGAAAGTGGCACTCAACTGAAAGCATCCAGAATGAGTCAACAGAAAATGCATAATCTTTTTTCTTAAAACTTTTTATTTTATATTGGAGTATACATGATTAACAATGTTGTGATAGTTTCAGGTACACAACAAAAGGACTCAGCCATACATATACATATATCCATCTTCCCCAGACTCCCCTCCCATCCAGGCTGCCACATAATATTGAGCAGAGTTCCCTGTCCTATACAGTAGGTCCTTGTTTGTTATTCTTTTAAAATATAGCAGTGTGTACATGTGAATCCCTAACTATCCTTTCCCTCCACTCTTCCCCCTACTCCAGTAACCATAAGTTTGTTCCCTAAGTCTGTGAGTCTGCTTCTGTTCTGCAAATATGTTCATTTGTATCATTTCTTTTTATATTCCACGTATAACTGACATCATATGATATTTCTCTTTCTCTGTCTGACTTACTTCACTCAGTATGACAATCTGTAGGTCTATCCTTGTTGCTGCAAACGGCATTATTTCATTCTTTTTTACAGCTGAGTAATATTCCATGTTATATATGTAACACATCTTTATCCATTCCTCTGTCTATGTACATTTCAGTTGCTTCCACATGTTGGTTATTGTAAACAGTACTACAATGAACATTGGGGTGCATGTATCTTTTCGGACCATGTTTTTCTCTGGATATATGCCCAGGAATGGAATTGCAGGGTCATATGGTAGCTCTATTTTTAGTTTGTTAAGGAACGTCCATACTGTTCTCTACAGTGACTGTACCAATTTAGATTCCAACCAACAGTGTAGGAGGGTTCCCTTCTCTCCACCCCCTCCCCAACATTTATTGTTTGTGGATTTTTTGATGATAGCCATTTTGACTCGTGTGAGGTGATACCTCATTGTAGTTTTGATTTTCATTTCTCTAATCATTAACAATGTTGAACATCTTTTCATGTGCCTCTTGGCCATCTGTATGTCTCTCTTGGAAAGAATGTCTATTTAGGTCTTCTGCCCACTTTTTGGTTGAGTTGTTTGTTTTGATGATATTAAGCTGCATGAATTGTTTGTAAATTTTGGAGACTAATCCCTTGTCTGTCACATCATTTGCAAGTATTTTCTCCCAATCTGTAGGTGGTCTTTTCATTTTGTTTATGGTTTCCTTTGCTGTACAAATCTTTTGAGTTTAATGAGTCCCATTTGTTTACTTTTGTTTTTATTTCCATTACTCTGGGAGACAGATCAGAAAATATATTGTTGTGATTTATGTCAGACAATGTTCTGCCTATGTTTTCCTCTAGGAGTTTTATATTGTCCAGTCTCATATTTAGGTCTTTAATCCATTCTGAGTTTACTTTTGTGTATGGTGTTAAAGAATGATCTAATTTCATTTTTTAACATGTAGCTGTCCAGTTTTCCCAGCATCATTTGTTGAAAAAACTATCTTCCCAGCATTATATAGTCTTGTCTCCTTTGTTGTAGATTAATTGACCATAGGTGCGTAGGTTTATTTCTGGGCTTTCTATATTGTTCTATTGATCTATAGTTTTATTTCTGTGCCAGTACCATACTATTTTGATGACTATAGCTTTGTCATATAGTCTGAAGTCAGGGAACCTGATTCCTCCAGCTCCACTTTTCTTTCTCAAGATTGTTTTGGCTATTCAGGGTCTTTTGTGTCTCCATGTAAATTGTAAGATATTTTTACTCTAACTACGTGAAAAATGCCATTGGTAATTTGATAGGGATTGCATTGAATCTATAGGTTGCCTTGGGTAATAGAGTCATTTTGACAATATTTATTCTTCCAATCCAAGAACATGGTATATCTTTCCATCTGTTTGTGTCTTCTTCGATTTCTTTCATCAGTGTCTTGTAGTTTTCAGAGTACAGGTCTTTTGTCATCTTAGGTAGGTTCATTCCTAGGTATTTTATTCTTTTTGATGCAGTGGTAAATGGGATTGTTTCTTGAATTTATCTTTCTGATCTTTCATTGTTAGTGTATAGAAATGCAACATATTTCTGTGTATTAATTTTGTAACCTGCAATTTTACCAGCTTCATTGATGAGCTCTAGTAGTTTTCTGGTTGCACCTTCAGGATTTTCCATATATACTATCATGTCCTCTGAAAACAGTGACAGTTTAACTTCTTATTTTCCAATTTGGATCCCTTTTATTTCTTTTTCTTCTCTGATTGCCGTAGCTAGGACTTCCAAAACTATATTGAAAAAAAGTGGTGAGAGTGGGCCTCCTTGTCTTGTTCCTGATCTTAGAGGAAATGTTTTCAGCTTTTCATCATTGAGTATGATATTAGTTGTAGGTTTGTCATATATGTCCTTTATTATGTTGAGGTAAGTTCCCTCTATGCCCACTTTCTGGAGAGTTTTCATCATAAATGGGTATTGAATTTTGTCAAAAGATTTTTCTGCATTTATTGAGATGATCATATGGTTTTATTCTTCAATTTATTGATGTGGTTTATCACACTCATTTATTTGTGGATATTGAAAAATCCTTGCATCCCTGGGATAAGTCCCACTTGATCATGGTGTATGATCCTCTAATGTATTGTTGGATTCCAATTGCTAGTATTTTCCTGAGGATTCATCAGTGACATTGGCCTGTAGTTTTCTTTTTTAGTGGTATCTTTGTCTGGTTTTGGTATCAGAGTGATGGTGGTCTCATAGAATGAGTTTGGGAGTTTTCCTCCCTCTACAATTTTTTTGGAACTGTTTCAGAAGGATAGGTGTTAGCTCTTCTCTAAATGTTTGATAGAATTCACCTGTGAAGCCATCAGGTCCTGGACTTTTGTTTGTTGGGAGTTTTTAAATTACAGTTTCAATTTCAGTGCTTGTGATTGGACTGCTCATATTTTGCAATATTTCCTGGTTCAGTCTTGGGAGACTCTACCTTTCTTAGAATTTGTCCATTTCTTCCAAGATGTCCATTTTATTGACATACAGTTGCATATAGTAGTCTCTTATGATGCTTTGTATTTCTGTAGTGTCAGTTGTAACTTCTCCTTTATTATTTCTAATTTTGATATGAGTCCTCTTCCTTTTTTTTCTTGATATGTCTGGCTAAAGGTTTATCAATTTTGTTTATCTTTTCAAAGAATCAGCTTTTAGTTTCATTGATCTTTGCTACTGTCTTCTTTGTCTCTATTTCATTTATTTCTGCTCTGATCTTTATGATCTCCTTCTTTCTACTAACTTTAGGTTTTGTTTGTTCTTCTTTCTCTAGTTGTTTTAGATGTAAGGTTACATTGTTTGTTTGAGATTTTTCTTGTTTTCTGACGTAAGATTGTATTGGTATACACTTTCCTCTTAGAACTGTTTTTGCTGCATCTCATAGGTTTTGGATCATTTTGCTTTCATTTTCATTTGTCTCTAGGTATTTTTTGATTTCCTCTTTGATTTCTTCAGTGATCTGTTGGTTGTTTAGTAGCATATTGTTTAGCCTCCACATGTTTTTTTTTTTTTTTTTGTGGTACACGGGCCTCTCACTGTTGTGGCCTCTCCCATTGTGGAGCACAGTCTCTGGATGTGCAGGCTCAGTGGCCATGGCTCACAGGTGCAGCCGCTCCATGGCATGTGGGATCTTCCCAGACCTGGGCATGAACCTGTGTCCCCTGCATTGGCAGGCAGACTCTCAACTACTGCGCTGCCAGGGAATCCCTGTTTGTGTTTTTTATAGTTTTTTTTTTCCTTGAAGTTTATTTCTAATCTCAGAGCATTGTGGTAAGAAATGATGCTTGATATGATTTCAATTTTCTTAAATTTACCAAGGCTTGCTTTGTGGCCCAGGATGCAGTCAGTCTTGGAGAAAGTTCCATGGGCACTTGAGGCAAATGTTTATTTTTCTGCTTTTGGATGGAGTACTCTATAAATATGAATTAAGTCCATCTAGTCTAATGTGTCATTTAAGGTCTGCATTTCTTTATTGATTTTCTGTCCATTGATGAAAGTGGGGTGTTAATGTCCCCCACTATTATTGTGTTACTGTTGATTTCCCCCTTAATGGCTGTTAGTATATGCCTTATATATTGAGGTGCTACTTTGTTGGATGCATATATGTTTATAATTGTTATATCTTCTTCTTGGATTGATCCCTTGATTGTTACACAGTGTCCTTCTTTGTCTCTTATAAGTGTCTTTATTTTTAAGTCTATTTTGTGTGATATGAATATTGCTGCCCCAGCTTTCTTTTGGTTACCAGTTGCATGGAATACCTTCTTCCATCTTCCCACTTTCAGCCTGTATGTGTCCCTAGGTCTGAGGTGTGTCGCTTGTTGACAGCATATATATGGGTCTTGTTTTTGTATCCTTTCAGCCAGTCTATGTCTTTTGGTTGGTACATTTAATCCATTTACATTTAAAGTAATTATTGATATGTGTGTTCCCATTTTCTTATTTGTTTTGGGTTTGTTTTTGTAGGTCTTTTTTCCTTTCTTCCTCTTTTGTTCTCTTCTCTTGTGGTTTGATGACCATCTTTAGTGTTGTGTTTTTTTTTTTTTTTCTCTTTTGTATCTATAGTAGTTTTTGGGTTTGCTGTTCCCATGAGGTTTTGATATAGCAGTCTGTATAGATACAAGGTTGTTTTAAGTTGCTAGTCTCTTCTGCCTAGAGGAGTTCCTTTAGCATTCATTGCAAAGCTGGTCTGATGGTGCTGAATTCTCTTAGCTTTTGCTTGTCTGTAAAGCTTTTGACTTTTCCATAAAATCTGAATGAGAGCCTAGAGTATTCTTGGTTGTAGGTTTTTCCCTTTCATCACTTTAACTATATTGTGCCACCCCTTCTCACTTGCAGAGCTTCTGCTGAGGAATCAGCTCTTAACCTTAGGGGAGTTCCCCTGTATGTTATTTGTTGTTTTTCCCTTGTTGCTTTTAATCTTTTTTCTTTGTCTTTAATTTTTGTCAATTTGATTACTATGTGTCTTGGCATGTTCCTCTTTGGGTTTATCCTGCCTGGAACTCTCTGTGTTTCCTGGACTTGGTTGGCTATTTCCTTTCCCAGGTTAGAGAAGTTTTCAACTATAATCTCTTCAAATATTTTCCTGGGTCCTTTCTCTCTCTCTTCTCCTTCTGGGACCTCTATCATGAGAATGTTGGTGTGTTTAATGTTGTCCCAGAGGCCCCTTAGGCTGTCTTCATTTCTTTTCATTCTTTTTTCTTTATTCTGTTCTGCAGTAATGATTCCACCATTCTGTCTTCCAGGTCACTTATCCGTTCTTCTGCCTCAGTTATTTCACTATTGATTCCTTCTAATTTATTGTTCATTTCAGTTATTGTATTGTTCATCTCTGTTTGTTCTTTAATTCTTCTAGGTCTTTGTTAAACATTGCTTACATCTTCTCAATTCTTGCTTCCATTCTTTTTTCCAAGGTCCTGGATCATCTTCACTATCATTATTCTGAATTATTTTACTGGAAGGTTGCCTATCTCCACTTCATTTAGTTGTTTTTCTGGGATTTTATCTTGTTCCTTCATCTGGGACATAATCCTCTGCCTTTTCCTTTTGCCTATCTTTCTGTGATTATTGTTGTCATTCTGCAGGCTGCAGGATTGTAATTCTTCTTGCTTCTGCTCAGAAAATACATATTCTTCCATCAGGATAACACAAGACTGCAGGTTTCTTTGATGACAAGCAAAAACTGTTACAGCTTGGCTGGGAAGTTCTGATTCATCCACCATATTCACCACACATTGCACCTTCAAATTTCCATTTATTTCAGCCTTTACAAGATTCTCTTAGGGGAAAAAATTTCAACTCTCTGAAGACTGTGAAAAGCATCTGGAAGAGTTCTCTGTTCAAACAGGAAAAAGTTTTGGGAAGACGGAATTATGAAGTTGCCTGAGAAATGACAGAAGATAGTGGAACAAAAAGGTGAATACACTGTTCAATAAAGTTCTTGGTGACAATGAAAAATGTGTCTTTTATTTTTACTTAAACAACCAAAGGTACTTTTTGACCCACCCAATAGTAACAGCACTTGCTTTGTAGGACCACATGGAAAATTAAATCATACAAACACATGTAGAACACTTAGAATAGCTTGTTATCTACTAAGACCAAAGACTATCACTGTTACTATTATTACTGGGGAGAGTGAGGCACATCTATACCTTAGAATGATAGTGTGGTGTAAAGATTAAATTGAAAACTAGTAGACATTGAAGGGAATTAATATTGAAACAGTAAGTGTAATAATTTAGTCTAGTGATGAAGAGGGTACTGCTAAGGCAATGCCATTGAAATGGAAAAGAGAAAGACATATTAAAATCTTGGTAACCATTAAATGTAGTAAACCAGGAAAGTTATTAAAGATGGACCTAAGTCTCTAAAATTGTGTACCTGGATATATAATAATACCGGGAAAAAGGATAAGAAATAAAGAATGAAATGGAAAGGTATGGTGTTCCAATTTTGATATGTTGAGTTTGAGTACCTTTGGAATAATCTGCTACTAGTCTCAATTAATATCTTGCAAGTAATTGGAGAAAATGTTATTAGGGGAAAAGTCTAGCTTATCCATCCACTACAGTCTACAAAGTGCCAGATTATTTCTTCAAAATCCATAAGATTAATTATTCTCAGTAAACCTACAGACTTGTTTTCATTAAACATGTATGGCTAGTAACATTAAATTTGAGAACAGCAGGTATTAAGAAATAATGAGCAAGAGAAAGGTATAGAAAATTTGTGGAAATAATCAAGTGATAAGATAAAGATATAAAGAAAGTAAAACACACATCCAGAGTTAAGGGAGAGAGAGATACAAGGAAGGATCATGAGGAATATATTAAGACCAAAGAGAAAGAGTGTAGATAAAAACAAACCACAGAAAGTAAGACACAAAATGGATTTGGAAGTGAACTTTACTTACAACCATTACATTTTAGTGTATCACATTGTCACTTTTGCAGTAGTGATTAGCTATTTAAATATTACTAATAGTTCTTTAACTGTTATACCTATATGTTTAGAAATATCCTGAAGAATGTAATAAAACAACTGTCTTATCAAGTCTAATTATTTTGGAGTTATATCAGTGTTAAAATATTTTGTCACTATAAACTGGTTATATTAAATCAAACAGAGGTTATAATTTGGCCCTTGTCCATAACTTCTTCACCCCATTGTAGTAGTTAACATGATTAGGATTATGTTTATACACAAAAAAATTATTTTGATCCACCTCTACCCACATAAAAATAAAAGAATTATAATGTCTATATGGAGATGAAACCAGGGTAACAAATTATTCTAGTTATGAGTCACACCATCTCATAAATCTATCTGATAACAGTTTGATATCAAACTGTATGATATTGAGGCCCATACATACATACACAAACATACATACACACATTCATTCACCATGATAGAAAACTCAGACTAAATATTTGACTAAATAAATTGAACTGCTTTAATATTTTGATAGCAATTTTGCCAATGTAAGTGCACAGTTTATGTTCTCTGTTTGGAGAAGAACATATCATTTTCTAAATAATAACTAATTAATAGAGACTAATTTATTATAAATTCTAAAGTACTAGATATATACTAGCACTAGATATATACTATTATAAATTCTAAAGTACTAGATATATATTTTCAGTATTAATGAAGTAATGTTCTGATATAATTAAAATTCTTGATGTCTGGCAGAATTCAGACATTCCCTGCCATTATTAATGTTCTTTTCATTTTCTAAAGCCTACTATGCATTATTCATATGGGAAATTAAAATGAATAGCACAAATGGACATTTTAATGGCAGCCAAAATTCAGGATTTGTGACTTACAGTGTGATAGCTGTTCTGAGTCCATAATCCATTTACCCTAAGAGCCAAAGAATAACCTTAAATACTCTGTATTTAAGCCACTTTGTTTATAGTTTTACAAATATTTAAGAAGATACTCATTTTTCTATTAAAAACTACAAAAAAGCACATTGATAATTAATGATTGTAGTTCAACATGGAGAGGTTGGTGAGTATTATCAGGATGGAATGGATTAAAGAATTTAAGCAGGGTGGTTTTATGCTCATTTGGACAATGGTGTTTTGTGCTTTCTATATGCTCTACTTTGGTTTACAACTGAGTACTTTGACTACCTAACATCTTCTATGAAATAAGGCTAGATGTTAAGAAACACATAAACAAACTATTCATTATTACAGAAATATGTTTTGTTTTGGGGGGGAAGATTAAGATTATCATGTGGAAAACTTAGTTCATGTCAGGTCTAGGAAAGGATTGTCATAGTAATTTTACGTGTTCCTCACTCAGGAGGCAGTTGATACCATGCCCACACTTCTTGGTTTCCCAGGGTATCTGTGCCTTAGAGAAGACTGTGTTCCTTTTCTATCAGCATTCTTCTCCCCCGCTCCTGCCACCTTCTTTAGTCAGTATTCCTTTAGGACTCAGTAAAAGAGCAGTGCATGCTCCCTTTATGGGAAATTTGGGGCCTAAAATACTATTGCTCCTAGTCAATTTTTAGGGGTCAAATAGGTTATCATAGGGTCTCTAAGTTTTTACATTAAACTTAAAAATCAGTTTGCAGCACTTAAGATGTGATTTATATGTATCTAAAAATAAACAATCCTATGCTCTTTTTATTTATCTAGCTTGTCTTGTCCCTCTGAAACTAAAGACATTCATCTTTCTGTCCTTAATGTATGGGTCTTCTGAAAGATTTTGGCAATATCATGCAAATCTGATTTTCTTTTTTTTTTTTTGGTCTTTTCTCACACACAACATAAAGCTATTAGCTGCCTTGAATTATACAAAGAAATTGAAACCTGACAAGGCCAATGGAATGCTGACTCTGTTTCTTGATCTGTTGAACTTTCAGCACTTTTTAGGTCCAACTGCTTCAAATAAAAAATCTCAATATTTACTTACATGGAACAAAGTGTCTATTTTAGGAATATTAGTACAGATATCAGTGGAGCAATCATAGCCATGCATTTAAGATAAACAATGTTTTTGACTAGAGATAAAGTAAATACTTCTGATCACATTTATTTTATGTTATGCTTGCCACATGGAAGAGCCAGTGCTAAATGTAGAGTAATATATATAACACAATCTGGTTATTTTAATATGTGTTACACTGTGCTATCATTTAATGTCTCTACTTGTAGCCATTTAGATAGAAATCAATTAGAATTATGAGGATAACTATAATAAACAAAATTTAAGAAATATTTAGTGGTCATTACATTTGACTATATTTTAACTATATGTATTTTTATATTATTTTATTTATTCTCATTTTAATGACCATTAAAACCTACCCAATGAATTTACTATATATAATCTCAATTTACTGTCTATATTTATTGTATAAACCACTTTTTTATACAAATGATTTTATTGAGTGACTACTCTGTTGTAGTTATACTCTGAAATCCTAGAACTTCATAGTGAGAAAATCAAACAAAAACTTTTCCACAGAAAGTATTCTGAGAGATTTAGGTTGGATATCGTGAGATTTTCTAGTGGAGGTGACAGATAAATTGCTAGTGTAAGTATATGATAAATTTGGTTGAGGTGTTTACATTTGGATATAATTAGCTATGAAAAAAATTGAGACAGAAAAAAGTAAAGTTATCTCCAAGTCACTTTCACATTTGGGTAGAAAAGGAAGAGTAACACAAACATGTCTGAGAAGGGACATCAGATAATTGGACTAAACTCAGGAATATATATTTTCATCATTTATTCAAAAGAGAAACATTCTAGCAATGTTATTTGATAAAAAGCATCTAGAAAAACTGAGAATAAGAATCTGGGTGATTTGCATTTTGCTTTGTTTGAAGGATGAATGAAACAAAAGCATATTTGTAAGCAGTGGGTAATGATACAATAGGAGCAGAGAGTCTGATGATACAATACAATGGTGAGTTAACCAAAGAGGAAAAGTCCCTGCAAAAATAAAAAAGGTATGGCCAGTGGAGAGTGGGGGAGGGGCAATATAGAGGTGTGGACATGGGAGGTACAAACTAATGGATGTAAGGTAGGCTCAAGGATGTATTGTACAACAGGGGGAACAGAACCAATATTCTGTAATAACTATAAATGGAAAGTAACTTTAAAATTGTATAAAAATTTAAAAAAAATAATTTTAAAAATTAGAAAAAATAAAAAGGGTATGGCATTCAAGATACACTATAATGGTTAATTTTTGATAGGAGCATAAATTTTATGACCAAAATGGAAGAAAAGAATGGGAGTACAGACTAGTAGTCTACTGGATTTATGGATGGATAATTTAGATGGCTTCTGTTTGTTCAGCGTAGTATAATGAAAAGTCATGAGCTCAAAGAGAAGTGGCGAAAAGGGACTAAAAGATTTGGGAAGAGAAAAAGTGATATGAACTATTTCCTTGGGGACTGTGAGAGTGATTTTACAGCTATCTATCAAAGAAATAGAGTAAATTGCTGAGCCAGCTAAAGGTTCATCTGATCTTGTAGATTATGAATTCGAATGGATCCAATCTGCCCAGTATGCCACTTTTTTCCAGCCATGCTTAGTCCCTACCTCCCCATTTCCTACCACAGGAAATATGAGAAGGAAAAAAGGAAATTATGTCTGAGATAATTTTTTTCTTGTTTTTTTTTTTCTTTTCAAAAGTGAGTTTATGATAGATCATGGATATATTAGTTTCCTTAGGGTTGCCATAACAAATTACCACAAATGGGTAGATTAGAACAAGAGAAATGATCTCTCACAGATCTCTGAAATCTCTAGGGAAGAATCTTTCCAGCTTCTGGTGGCCTCAGATGTTCCTTGGTCTGTCTCCTTCTTCACATGGCATTCTTCTGCCTGTGTCTCTCTCTGTCTAAATCTCCCCTTCCTTTCTCTTATTAAGATTCCAGACATTGGATTTAGGTTCTACCTAACTCCAAGAAGATTTCGTCTTTAGATCCTTAACTAACTATATATGGAAAGACTTTTTTTTTTTTTTTTTTTTGCGGTATGTGGGCCTCTCACTGTTGTGGCCTCTCCCGTGGTGGAGCAACAGGCTCCGGACGTGCAGGCTCAGCGGCCATGGCTCACGGGTGCAGCCGCTCCACAGCATGTGGGATCTTCCCGGACCGGGGCACGAACCCGTGTCCCCTGCATTGGCAGGCGGACTCTCAACCACTGTGCCACCAGGGAAGCCCTCTGCAAAGACTTTAAAAAAATAATAATCACAACCTGTCATTTCACTATGGCTTAGAGACAATTACTTTCAAAGTTAGCTGAACTTGAAAATCTTAAATGCAAGCATTAAGGGGTCATCAGAAAGAAGAAAGAGGAAGTCCTAACTGCAGTAGGAATATCGGCCTTGAGTGAGATTACGGACAGATATTTCAGTATTACTGAAGTGAGAAAAGAGTGAGAATACAGGCAGTTTTGGAGAGTGATGGTAAAAGTTTGAGAGAGAGCTCATTTAATGTCATTTTTAAAAATTGTGACAGCGACACCCGCATATGCTGAACTTGAGGGGGTGCTTTTGAGCTCAAAATCTGAGAATGAAAGACAATGTTTAAAATTGAGAATGACCTACTGAATAACACAGGGAACTCTGCTCAATGTTATGTAACAATCTAAATGGGAAGATAATCTGAAAAAGAATAGATAAATATATATGTTAAAAAAAATGAGAATAAACATTAAGAAATACTTCAAGAGGGTGAAGAGCAAACTTACAAGAGAAAAACATACCATGGGGCACGATTTAGGTGTTTAATGAGATCAGTGACTGTGCTCTTAAACACGATTCTCTAATGCCTCTGAAAACTAATATCTGTAATGTATCGTTTTTTTATATATGCCAGATGTTTTATACATATTATTACGGAGTCTCACAAAGACTCTATGAGCTTGGTATAATTATTTTTACACTTGAAAAAAATAAGACAATGTTGAAGTATCACTGAATTTCACAATTTGAAAGGCAGTTTACCATATTTTATTCTGCATAAAGAAATGGCAAAATTAAAATTATTTACCTTCAACAAATATACTATTATTTGGATAAAATACTGGGGCTTGCTTCACTAGAAATGAAGATAAAAATATACTAAAAAAAACAGCAACTACTTGGGGTAAATATTCCTAGAAATAATTTTCTTAGATTGATTTTATTGCCACTATATGACAATATACTTCATGCAGATTTGTTTTGTCCATACACTAAATTATTATTGTCATTAGACCTCTTTCTACCACTTGAATATATGCTACTAAATTTTGCTTAATATGGTAATTTAAATGAATTTTTTCTTTTTAATTACCTGCAAGAGAAGGTGAGCCAGAGCAATTTTATGCTTCATATGGTGTTCGTAATTTGGCATACTACAATCATGAAAAGACCAAAAGCATGGAGTTTAAACAGATGTCTTACTTGTACAGGTCCATAATACATTGGCAGCTTTTTCATCATGAACTCTGAGACATCCTGATTTCAGTTAGTTGTAAGAAAAGACAGGCCTGATAAATGTCTAGGAGGAAAACATAAATTGGTGCAGCTGTGACCCAGGTCAGGATTATTCTTAATATTCACAATTAATTTCTGGAGAACAGCTTGTATACAACATTACCAGCTGCTCCTTTAACAAATATGTGCACATTTTGGCAACTACAGGTTTAGTAATTTGCTCTACTCACATGAAAACCAAAAGGTGAACTCATCTTGCATGCTTTGCTTTATTTTTTTCTAGTTTTCTTTATAGTGATAATGCTTTTCATCATATGAACTGCAAGTACAAGAAAATTAAGAATGACGTGACTGACACCTGAGCTATGAATGAGCATTGTTCAAGTTAGGATACAGTCTTAATTAAAATGTTAGTGAATTGTAAAGATATACCTCTCAATGCCTTTTTTTTTTTTTTTTTTTTGGTCCTGAATTGCTATAGAGATACTTTCCTTTTCATTTTGTTAAATCCTGTATGTACTTTGTTTAAAGTATAGATATAGAGTTAGATTATATTATTTCAGATGCAGTCTGGGGTGACTTGAATTTGTAATGAAAAGACACCATTTTATGCATTTTTTTTTACAGAGATGAATGGTCGGAAGCAGCCTATGTTATCGCCTATGCAAGGTGATACCTCTCTCCTACTGAATCTCTTTAGAATTAGTTTTCATAGATTCCTGTTCAGAAGCTGAAAGATGAACTACATGACCTTTTGACATCAATTCCATCTACATGCAGACTTCTAAAACTAAAGATATGCCAATTAAGAAAATTCAATAGTATGATGTGACTATTATTTAAATGCGTTAAAAGTGGTGGGCAGCATCACAATTCTATAACAACAGGAGAACTTGGGACTAATACAGACTCTTTTTATTTTCAACTTACCAATTACAAACAATATTTTCTTTCTTTGTTTTTAATTTTTGTTTATTTTTGGATATGTTGGGTCTTTGTTGCCGTGCATGGGCTTTCTCTAGTTGCAGCGAGCGGGGACTACTCTTCGTTGCAGTGCACAGTCTTCTCATTGTGGTGGCTTCTCTTGTTGCAGAGCTCTAGGCACGCAGGCTTTAGTAGCTGTGGTACGTGAGCTCAGCAGTTGTGGCTCGCGGGCTCTAGAGCGCAGGCTCAGAGCACGGGCTTAGTTGCTCTGCGGCATGTAGGATCTTCCCTGACCAGGGCTTCATCCTGCGTTCCCTTCATTGGCAGGTGGATTCTTAACCACTGCGCCACCACGGAAGCCCAAAATTTTCTTAAAAGATCCAATATTTTCAACTTTATTTTGTGAAAATTGGAGTATATGCACATATGCATAGGATTACTGATATGCAGGTTCAAATACTTAGCATCAATCTGTCATTTTGTGAATCTGAATTTTGTGCTAAAAAGGAATATACATTATGTCCTTCTTTTCTAGAATAGATTTGAGGCAGCTTAAGAACTAAGTGATGTGGGGGGGAAGGGGGAGCACTCCTAAGGTCTATACTAAAAAATCCAGTTGAAGTAGTTGAACAATAACCAATTTTTATTTTGAGCACTTGTATATTGGAAGAAATAATGGGAAGGACCAACTCCAAATTCATTTTTTATTTACTTAGAAATAATAATTTCTACTATTTAAAAAGCAAAGACCTGTAGATTTTTGTCATTGTTAACTTTTGTGAAGGTGTATATTTTTTGACCACTTCTAATTTTTTTTGGAGTATATTTGTTACATATATATATATGTGTGTATATATATATATACATATATATATGTAACAAATTATTCAAATGTATTCAAATTCAAATGTATTCAAGCACTGTATTTGTTTACTAGGGCTGCCATATGAAGTACCACAGACTGAGTGGTTTAAACAGCAGATATTTATCTTCTTACAATTCTGGAGAGTAGAAGTCCAGGATCAAGGTGAAGTCAGGGTTGATTTCTTTTGAAGCCTGTCTCCTTGGCTTATATATGGGCATCTTCTCCCTGTGTCTCACATGGTCTTCCCTCTATCCATGTCCAATCTCCTCTTCTTATAAGAACACTTGTCAGATTAAATTAGGGCCCTCCCATTTGACATCATGTGATTGTCTCATTAAAGATCCCCTCTCTAAATACAGTCACTTTCTGATCTACTGGGGGATTGGACTTCAACATGAATTGGGGAGGGAGGCACAATTCGCCCCATAACATATGCCTCATTATGATTTTAAATGTGTTGAATTTCTGTACTAAAATAGCTGTCTTTGCAATACTCAGCAATACTTTACATGGAACATTATAGGACAAACTTGAAGGTTTGTGAATTGTATATTAATCATTATAAAATATTGCTTTTTATCCATTTCTATTGTCTTGGTTTTCAATTCAGCTTAACAGTATTGCTACCAATGCATTTTTTTTTTTTTTTGTAGTTTTATATTCACTTGCCTGGTACTTTATCCATTACATAATATTCAGTGATGCTGTAATATTATTTTTTTTAATTTCGTGACAATAAAATGTTAACAGATTTTTTTTAACTCAGTTTGAAAGTTCATTTGTATGTTGATTTGTTTGTTTTACTTGCATCACTTAAAAAATAGCCTTGCATTTTACTCAAAATGAAATCTAAATCCCTTACCCTGGCCCACAGTGCCCCACCTGATCTGGTCTCTTCCTACCTATCTAACCTCTTTTCTCAACACTCTCCCTCATGCACATGCCCATGTGTCAAGGACCTCCTTTTCATTCTAAGTTTTTCCAAGTTCTATGCCTAGAATTTATGCATAGTTCTTCCTGTTGCTGGAATGAACTTCCACAGGCTGGTGACTCTCTTGGCCTGGTCTAATCGTTTAAGATTTCAGTTTGTATTGTTTCTCCTCACAAAAGCATTCTGTGACCTTGCTCTCTGTTATGCTGCCAGCTTTATTTATTTATTTATTTAATTCCAGTCACTCTCTATCACATGACCCTCCCTTGTTTCACAGCCCACATCAGCACTGAAACTTGCTATCTGTCATGTTACTTCTATATTAATACTTTCCAATAGAAAGTTTTACAATAATAGAAGTCATTTATCTGCACTGTCCAATACTGTAACTACTAACAGTGTGTGTCTATTGAGCACTTGAATGTAGCTACTGAGACTATGGAACTAAATCATTGATTTCTTTCAAATTTAGTTCATTCAAATTTAAAATTATGTAGTCACATGTGGCTGGTGGGCTCTATATTGGGCAGCACAATTCTGTCTCTTGCATTAAATCCAAAATTCCACAATGACAAGAAATTTTTCTGTGTGAAGGGGTCCCCTTTATAACATAGTACTTAGAATGTTCATACTTAACAATAGCAAGTATATAAAATATTTATAAAATTAACAAATGAATAGATGAATAAATAATAGGACCATGTAATCTATTTATATTTATGTGGTTATTAACGTATTTTGTTTGAATCCTGCCTTCTTAGTATGATCATCTTTATTCTTTCCCCTCTCCTGACTTCAGCTAAAATGATTAAATCTTCCTCTTTTTTTTCTTTTATACATTTGGATATTCAAATAACAATTTTTAATGTATTTTAAATGATTTTAATTAACGCCAGACACTTCTCTGAGTCCTTTACCTATGTTAACTCATTTGATGTTCACAATAACCCCATGAAGTGGGTTTCATCATTACCCCCATTATACAGATAGGGAACCAGAGGCACAAGTTGTTGAATGCACATGCTCAAGTTACTTACGTCATAAATGAGGGATGAGGTTCTTCTGTACAGCACAGGGCACTATATTCAATATCCTGTGATTAAACCATAATGGAAAAGACTATGGAAAAGAATACATATATATGTATAAATGAATCACTTTGCTGAAAACTAACACACCAGAAACTAACACAACATTGTAAATCAACTATACTTTGATTTAAAAAAAAAAGAATATAAAAATTGTTAAAAATAAGTGAAGATTGGAGGCTCCAGAGATCTCAGTCTCCATCATTGTTCTACATTTGCTTCTAAATTTTAAAACATTCTCCTGTTATGCTAGTGGCTACCTTTAAATTAAAAATACAAATTTGAAATTATATTCATTATTATATTGAAATATTAAGAATTAAGAGTATTAAAAAAAAAAGGCCAGATATGTATGATACTTTCCTTTCCAGCAGTTTATGTCTTTTACCTCCATTCTTACCTCAGGTTGAGAGTTGTGCTAAACTAATTTGGATTTGGAGGGAGCTGAAACAAAAGTTGCCTCTTTGCAATAATCCTTGGCCTCAGTAGGTATGACACTAAGGGAATTCCAGAAGCAGCTAAGCCACATACTACCAATGTGGGCTCTTTCTTTCCTGTCCAGGTAGCTGCCTCGAATAACAGGACAGACAGTAAACTCTGCTCTTTTCCCATCATGTTTCCTTCACACTTCCATACTGACTAACTGCTAAACAAGTAAAGAAATTTGATATGTAATTATATAATTGATTAATGTCACTGATTAATCTAGAGTCAACAGGAAAACTAATTGTTCTATAGAACCCAAAAAAATAAAAGGAATCAAAAACTCTTATATTTAGAAGTACTTATTTACACCCAACCCAAATCCATCTTTTGGCTCTCTTTGCACTTTTAACTGCCTTTCTGGAACTATCTGTGTCAAAGAACTGCCTACAGTCATTCCCAAATTAGTCTTGCTTCTCCACCCTTTATTTACATGTCATTAGTGGCATTATAACTTGAATTTGAAGCCTGCACACCCCATTCTTGAAAGCTGTGTATTTCTTTCTTTGTAATGACCTGAAACCTAGTTGATTTTCTTCCAGATGTCCAGAAGTTATGTTTCTGTGATCAGAATTATACAAGGAACCAAATGTTTATTTTCTATTATGTCCTATAAAAACCACGTGGTGCTAATATGAACTTCATGCTTCTAATTTAATTGTGCAAGCCTCTTTAACCTCAGATGGAATTTATTTCTAAAACATGATTTGTGTTAAATACTAATATATTTCATCAGCTTTGATCTTCATCTTTTTAGTCCCAAGATATATAGATATATAAATAGAAATACAGAAATATATAAACTCAAATCCTGATGGAATTAAGTTTTGTTTGGCAAAAACAATAACTAAAAACTCATAGGAAATATAGGTGAATAACTTTTGGTCCTGATGTAGGAAAGGATTTCATAAGTAAGACGTAAAAGAAAAGTTTCATAAATTTGACCACATTAATATAAAACACACATAAAGATTGTAACGATATAGGTTATGAACTGGGAAAGATATTTAAACACACACATCCAACAAAGGATTCATATCAGGAATATACAGAGAATTTACAAAAATCAATAAAAGCAGCATAAAAAAAACTAGCGTAGAATAAAGGATATGAACATATATTTCAAAGAGTAGGAAAGACACATGACCAATTAACATATAGAAAGATGTCTAAACTGCAATCACAAATTCCAGTTGTCTCCTTTTATTTTCATTTTACTATAATTTTTTGCAGCACTGTATAATGTCATCACATTCCTTCATGAGTCTCTTTTCTGGCTTGCAGTCCATGCTCAGTCACATATTTGTATGTCACACAAATTCCTTCCTGTTACAACCTCCTACCTATCCTTAGTTCAAGAGTTTCATTTAACAAACTTGTCTTATATACTTTTTGTATCCCACGTGCTATGTGACTCATGGATGATAGGGAATGAAAAGGACATAGCTCTTGCTCCCCTTGTCCTCGAAGTGCTTATGGATCTAGTAAAATAAGACAGGGACATAACAGGTAATTTTTAGCATCAACTTTCTCCCCAGTGATTCTAACATACTAATGTGATACATGACCTCCTCTCTGAAACATTCCCAGAGCTTGTTTGTCAGCTGTCACAGACAATCTAGCTGCTATGGGTACCACTGTGACTTTATCTGCTTTTTGTGGGGAGAAATGAAATTTTCATATGGTCTAAGAAGAGGGTAAATAACTGAACATATAAAAAATATCTTCTACATTTTGTAATGAAAGTAATAAAATATGTAGAATTTTGATGCAAATAAAATCAATGGGAAATAGCAGTGAAACTAGATGATGGTCAAAATGGGTATATTGGTAAGGGGCATTTGTTAGAAATGAGAGAAAAATGATTCAATGTTTATCTTGATGTGTGCCGAGAAATTAAGGCTGTGATTTGACTCCCAAGAGGTCTTTGGATTTATAAACTTTGTTTCAAATTAACTAGAAATCATGAGAAAAAGTGGTCACAGTTTTCAAATATGAGTGACTTTATGATATATAATGCTAATGTAGGTGGCATTGCACATATTAATCACATCTCCTGTACTTGAGGAATTGCAATATTGTAAGAAAAAAAGAATATTATATAACATAATATGAAAAGTGCAGGAAGTTAAGAGAGATGAGTCAGAGATCACACTGATAGTAGGAAGATTCTCCTTTTAATTGGAGAAGTATTTGTGTGTGGTCCTGTTTAGTTCTTCTACAAAAATAAAATAAATAAATAAAAGAGACATTTTATCATCTTATAATTTATAATGTTGCTGTAAGGATGTGTGTAGCCAAATGAAGTCTCAGAAATTGTTTAACTCTAGTATTTGCCCATATTCTTCAGTTTAAGTGAATGGCATAAATGTACAGTATGGATAAGGATAGACTGTTTTCACTATTTGTAAAGATTGGTTGGCAGGTAATAGTCTGAAAGGTTCAGGCATAGTAGTTTGGGGGAAATTTTCAAAAAGAAGCCTCCCCAAAACTAGTAATTATGTAGGCTACAAAAAGTGACTGTAAGAAACCTGAAATCTGACCTCATTTTTTATGGTAATTTTTTCAAACATTTAAAAAAAATCATTCAACAAATATCTATATTACTAGGGCTTACTACTTCCTAGATATAATGCTAGTGACTATGTGTGTATTCATGGTGGTTGGGTGATAAGTAGACGTCTCCAACCTTGAAAAGCTCATAGCCCAATGCAAGAAACAGACGTGAACAGTTGATAAACAGAAGGAAAAAACAGTGCAAATACTGAGGAGTGAGTGTTAAGTAAGCTTCTGGGAAAGAAGCAAACCCTTCACAGCTGTGGTGATATTTGAGACTGTTTTAAGGTTGATTATGATATTCAATGGATATTGTGAAGAAGAACATTTTAGGCTATTTCCTTCCAAACCAACTCCACCATATCCCACAACCAAATTGATTCTCAGTCATCGCTCTGCTCTTCATTCATGAATTCTTTTCCTTAGTGCTGAGTCTTTGTACTAAGTTAAGTTTCTATGAGCAGCTTGATGGAGTTGACTGTCTCTCAAGACCAAGACCTAAAACTTCCCAGGTTTTGAATCCACCCTTTTAAACCTACTCCTCTACTTCAATCATTTCTGTATTTTTCCACATATTTTAATGCCTATTAATAACAGGAGCTCAGTTTTCCATTATGGGCACAGTGTCCTAATGGTCTCTCTGATGTGCAAAACAATTTGCATTGAACTGGTGACAAATTTCATAAAGCTCCATAAACCTTGAGTCACATTTATTTGTCCATTATTGCCTCGATACACTTATTAGTACTTAATTTTACATCTTTCCTTGTACTAAGTCCTGTGACTAGTGCTATTCTTTCTTTTTTCTTCTCCCAAAGTTCAATCTTCTTATCATACATAAATGTGTTACATATATACATTTTTCTTAGTGAGTAAAGTACTACTTCAATTTATACATCCCTGACGGTATGCCAAATAATCAGGAATTGTGTTATAATTGTATCCATGCCCACAAAATTAAACTTGGTAGCACAAAAAAAAGCCAAAATGCATTTCAAAATGCCATTAACTTTCCACTTTCTTTGGTGACTTTAACACAAAACATTACTTGCAGGACCCTCTTAATGCCTAATGGAAACTTTATTCTCTGAATTGAAGGGGAAATTTTTATTTCTGAATATTTGAGAACACTAGGTAAGAAAAACTTGAAAAAAAGTTAGGAAGAGAAAGTTTGCTTTTCTCAAGGAATTCACAGTCTAATTAAAGAAAGTTGATATACCATTATTTTTAATCTCTTAATCAGGTGCTCTTTGCATTTTTTCAATTTGAACATGCCTATATCTTTTAAGCTAATGAACTATATAGTTACAACTAGTCTGCAATGCTAAAAAGACAGACTTTCCAAATCATCAGGACTGTTCGGGTAACATAAGTCAATTTAAGTTGTGTAAAGTAGATCTCCCTATCAGGGTTTTTTGCTTCAGGTCTTTTAATTTCCCTATAGGTTTTTAACTCCATGATGATTTTTTGTAACTAAGAATTATGTACCTAATGACATGAGCCTTGCCAGGTAAAATGTTGTTGCCCACACTGCTAACAGCAAACTAAGAGCTCTCTCTGAAAGGCTGGCTGAATTTCCCAGCTTTCCTCTACAGTAAACGTGCCACACTATTAGACCTATAATTCACCTGGTTCACGAGCAAACATTTGTTCTCAACAGACACCAGAAACAATCTCATATTGTTGAAAGGTTTCAGATACGATGGAAAACTATACAGAATTTAACACTATCGTTAAATTGAGGCACTTTTCAGTTGCCACTGGTGGAGGAAATGCTTTTATTTCATAGGCAAATATTTTTTTAATTAAAAATATAATAAATAAAAAAGTGCTCCAAAGTAACTAGACTATACTTCTGGCTGTATGTTCCCATTACTTTGCTGTGTTCCGTAAAAGGGATGACTGACTATTATTATTACATATTAGAGAAGGGGATATGCAGCAGTGTATCTCTTAAAGGAGCAACTTTGTCGTGCATGGATGGTGTTAAGTTTCATTTATCTGTCTGTACTTGTAGCTAAAATTTATGACACTTATGCTCAACATTTTTAAATAATTCTGAGTTTTGGATCATTTACGATTTGGATCATTTGGGTCATTACTCAGTGATTCCATCAGATATGAAAATTACTTATTAATCATTTGGAGATTTATATTGTGAGAAGGTTGTAATAAATGTAATACTTAATAATTTTTAACTCTTTAGATAAGGCAACACTATGTGCTTCAAGAGGACTTGATGGTTTCAGTGGCACCTGGACAAAAATGATGACTACTCAATTTCTCAGGCACAGGCTTGCTGACCCTTAATAAAATTGTGAATGAGGTGAGCTTTGTTTCAGTCGACTTCATAATTCACCTCTGCTTTAGGCAGAAGGTGGTCTTCTGTTCTCTCTTGGCTGAGTACATACAACTTCCCAAAATACAAACAGAAAGGCAAATTCTACTTTTCTCTACCAAATACTTTTTGTTTTTGTACTCATTCCTTCAGTGTTCATATTTATGGCAGTTTATATGATACAATTATACTGGTTAATTTGCTCAGTGTGAGCAAATTTCCTTGAAATACACAAACCATCAAAGCTTACTCAAGAAGTGAATGCCCTCTATCTATTAATGAAATGAATGCCCCCCAAGTCTAGATAGCTTCCTTTATGAATTCTACAAAATTTTGGAAAAAATCATACCAGTTCTACACAAAATCTTTTAAAATATCAAAGACAAGAGAACAATATCCAATTTAATCCATGAGGCTAGAATTACTCAGCTACCAGGCTATAAAAACCAGACAAAGGCACTAAGATTAAAAGAAAGAAAGAAAAAAAGAAAGAAAGAAAGAAAGAAAGAAAGAAAGAAAGAAAGAAAGAAAGAAATTACCCAATGCATGCAGAAACAGCATATGAAAGAAATTCACCTATTTGTAATAAAAAAATCAGCTATATAAAATTAGGAAATACCTCAATCAGATAAAAGGCATCTATGAAAAGCTTTAAATTAACAAAATTTTTGATAGTGAAAGATTGAATGCTTTCTCCCAAAGATTGGGAAAAGGAGAAACATATCCACTCACAATACTTCAAATCCTAGACTGTGTAACTGAGTGATAAATAAGTAAATGGAACTTCAGCAAAATGAAAAAAAACTGTTTTCTCTTCAAAAGACAATGTTTTAAGCATTAAAAAAGCCAGCCATATACTGGGAGAATATATTTGAAAAACATATAACTGATAAAGGGTTGTATCCAGATTATATAAATAACTCCTATGAATCAATAATAATAAGAACAACAACTCAATAAATAAAAATGGGTGAAAGGTTTGGCCGGACATCCACCAAGGAAGATATATGGAAAGCATAATCACCACAAAGCTGCTAAAAAATATTAGTCATTAGGAAAATGAAAATTAAAACCATAATGAAATACCATTACATGCTCACCTGAATGACTAAACTTAAAACACTAACAATGCCAAGTTTTGGTAAGGTTACAGTTGTGAAGCACCTTGAACTTTTGTATATCGCTGGTCCATATACAAAATAGTACAAGCACATGTAAAAAATGTTTTGACATTTTTGTATAAAGTTAAGTATACACTTACCATGTGACTCAGTAATTTTACTCCCAAATATTTTCTCAAGAGAAATAGACACATGTCTATGTGAAGATGTACTCAACTATTCATAGCGATATTATTCAATTTGGAAAGAATCAAATTTCTATTAACTGATGAACGTATAAATAATTTGTGGACTGTCCTTGCAATGGAATACTCAGAAATTTAAGAGAATATATTACCAAGTCAAACAAAACCATGGGTAAATCTCAAAAGTGTTACACTAAGTGAAAGAATTCACTTACAAAATACTACATGGTATATAATACCATGTATCAGACATTCTAGGAAAGGCAAAATGATAATGATAGCAAATCAGTTTTATCACAGGCCAGGTTGTGTGGGGAAGGACTGAATTCCAAAAAACAAGAGGGAACTCTTTTTAATGTTGACAATATTCTGTCTCATGATTTTCTTAGTTGTTACAGGATAATATTTATTTTCTTAAAAAGCTGATGTATTTTGCACTTATATTTGATGGATTTGATAGATGAATAAAATTGACCAAAAACCAAAAAACAGAAAGTTACAGATTAATTCAATTATTGTTGTCATACAATGAAATCACTAAAAATGAGAAAGAATGACTTGTTTCTTCATTTAATGTCATAGAAGTATATGTTTTATATAGTTACATTAAGAAGACAAGACATGTATAGAGTATAATTTACTTTGTGTTTTGAAAATAAGAATTGTCTGTGTGAATATGCAAATTATAATCTTACATATGTAGACAACATGTCAAAAATTTTCTCTAGGGCTTCCCTGGTGGCGCAGTGGTTGAGAGTCTGCCTGCCGATGCAGGGGACAGGTTCGTGCCCAAGTCCGGGAAGATCCCACATGCCTCAGAGCAGCTGGGCCCGTGAGCCATGGCCACTGAGCCTGCGTGTCTGGAGCCAGTGCTCCACAAAGGGAAAGGCCACAGTGAGAGGCCCGCATACCGCAAAAAAAAAAAAAAAAAAAAAAAAAAAATTTCTCTAAAATGTATTTCATGAGGACGGGAAGATAGGGCATTTTACTTTTTATTTCACAAAATTCATTTCTATGTGATTTTGGTTTAAATAATGGATGTATTTAAAATAATGTTAATACTTTCTAGAAGATGAATGAGTATTATTAAAGCAAAAAAAGCAAATTATTCTTTTTAAATAATGCAAAATGTGAGGCACTCTGATACTGAGGAAAGATTATGGATAAATTTGTAGATGTCCATAGGTGGATTCCAGTCTTTGGAAATTTCCCTAAACTCCAAATCCATAAATTCCTTCTTGGAAAAAAATAGTGTTATGGTATACTATTTACATATAAGTATTATTTTAAACATAAAATGATACATTACATATTAAAATTCTCATCCAAAAATGTTCACTTCCTTCTTATTTCTCTTCCTCTTACTTTATTATTTTATGCGGCTGGTCATTCTCAGCGGAAATAAAAGAGTGTGTGTATTAGGAATGGAATAATTGAAAAACATACAGGAAATACTTTTAACTTTTCAACTCACATTTAATGCCCAAGTATCACTGCTGGAAATTTTCCACAGATGTCAAGATTACTTGTAATGGTTTTTATAAAGATTTTTATCAATAATCCCTTATTTATTCTCAAAGTACACTATTGAGACAACACTGGTTGTTCAAAATGAAAGCTTTTATTTCACCTTTGTTTATGTTTGATGAAGTTCTCAATTTGTTTTAAGTTCTCAATAGTAACTTATAAACACAAAGCATTTTGCTTTTTACAAGTCACCAAATGTGCTTGCCTAAAACAGAATAATCCCTACTTACCTATTAGGCAAACACACAAAGATTTTCTGAAGCAAATTAAATACCTCTGTAAAATCTTTTAAAAAGAGGAACTTTGTATTTTTTACACTCCATTTTTTTTTTCCTTAAACAAATATTGGGTACTGAAATTCCCATGCTTCATCATTATTATTTTCATCAGTTTTAAAATGTCTATTATGAACAATTGCTTTCATGGTTTTCTCTTACATTAGTCATTCTTTTACATAGCGTTGTCCATAAAACACATTACAGAATTTCAATAAATTTGTGTCTGGAAAATTCTGTAGTTTTGTAGGCAGTTATTTTTTATAATTCTAGAATACTACTTGATATTACATTACATAGAAATAGAATAAGTTACATCGCTTCTTATATTTAACTACTACTTCTTCCTTTGCTGGTATTATATGGCCATCTTTTATTTGTCCAATCCTCTATTATTTCTTGCCTTTAATCTAACACCATTCTATATAACTATTTTATAAAGAAATATATAATTATGTTTGAACAATTGAAATATGTCTATTCAGAATAAATTATCACTGAACAAGAAAGACAAACATGGCTAAGTATTTTAGAGGTGGTTTCTCCTCTGCATAATAAATTAAGCTTTCATAAAACTAGCAATACTAATTGCAGTGGTTTACTGCTGTTTAAGCATCTTGATTTTTCCTGTTGCTAAGAACCAAAGATTCTACCTGACCCCCTAAAGGTCAGAGTTTTCAGTCAGGTATGCATCCCAATTATCTTGCCTTTTAAATTCAATACCATGGAATTTTTTGATTCCATTTTCCAAATTCTCTCAGATGAGATACCAGAAGTTTTGCCTCAAACACCCTATTGTAATATTTGCTTAATCTGGCAAATCTTTAGTTTGTCCTGAGTTAGAATCCAATCAGGACTTTTACTCAAGTGAAAGAAACACCAAAGATTTAAGCACTTAATTTTAGATATAATTCTTTATCCAAAGGTAACCCAAGTGACTAAAGCTCAATTTGCATGCCTAGGATGTAACTTTTATACTTAAGTAAAGGTACTTTTAATTTTGCCATCTCTTTTTCATTTGATTATGCTTAAAATCTCCAGGATTTCATTAAGAATGTGGTAACTGTTTTAGCATCCTTTTAGTTAAATTTCAGTTTCAATTAAGAGCTGCTTGTATTAACAAATACTTTGTTTCACATTTTTGTCCATATATTTTGCTATGCTTTCTTCTCTAGGAAAAATCAAATATTTAATATAGTTGTATAATTACACTATCATCCAATGCTTTGAATTATATCATTCAAATAGTTTTGATTATGAAAATTATCTAAAATGAGTATATCCTGGAACAAATACATAACTATTTCACTTGGCCTTTCAATTCACACAATTTTTAAGGGTATTCAATAAAAAATAAATTAATAGATTGCAGACATGTGCACACACATATATATGTGTAAAAGTAATTTTAATAAAAATGCATGAAGGTTTTACATTTTTAAAGTTGAATCACCAATACATATAAAATTGAAATTATATCAATATATAGATCTTTAGCACATCTGTTACCAAGTCCGAACTCATTCTGCTTGCCACACAACAGGCCATTAAATGGGGCAAGTAGTTGTTGGGGCAAGGAACAACAACTTTATTTGGAAAGCCAGCAGACTGAGAAGATGGTAGACAAATGTCTTAGAGAACCATATTAGCCAAGTTAGAATTCAGGCTTCTTTTGTACTAAAAGAAGAGGCAGTGTAGTGGGTTGTTGTAAATTTCTTGGTGTCAGAATCCTTTGTTCTTGCATCTGTGCACTTAGGTCAGGTCATGATGTTCCTGTAAACCTCCAACAAGACAAATGTTATTCTCTGTTCTGCAACTTTTTATCTCTATATGAATGGTAAACTGTCATACCTTTAAAGGTCAGAGCCTTGAGAATGGGTTATCCTATATATTTTGGGCTATCGACGACACTCTTTTACAAAAGATGCAAGGCCAGCATGATTAAGCACAGGCAACAGAGGAAAAACGTTAAAGGTAAAGAAACAGATCCAACATGGAATCAGATTTGTTCTTCCCTATTACACACCCAAGTTATTCAGGCCTTCTAGTTTTTGTTTAACATTCCATTATTTATGATACAAATATACTTTCAGGCTCAATAAATTACTCCATTGCAGTAAGTTTAAAATTTATTTTACATGTTGAACACATGAACATGACATAAACCTATGAGTCATAGAAGAGAATATGTGTTGACTTAAGGCATTCCATCTTCATTTCCTAAAGGTAAAGCTCTGTATATTACACTGAGAGTTTTTAAGGAATGGGCATATATGCACCCATATTTATGTTTTATGTATGTATGTTTTACCTGAAATGTTTGGATTCAAACTTCTTGAATGTGAATTTTTTTCACATTTCTTATTACTGATGTTCTTTAACTGAAACTTTAGAGTGCATGTTTATTTTATTTTCTAAAGTTTCCTGGCTAATAACTATCCTCAGGAATTTCAGTGATAATCATCTCTATACTGATTTTCACAGAACTGAGATACTATTTTCTGTCTATTAGACTCTAAAAGCCAACTGGCTTTCAGCCTACTTGTGCATAATTATATATTGTAGGCATAACTAATATATCCTACGTTGCTTTGGAGATGCTTCAAGGTAGACAATTTTTTTTTTTGTCCACTTTAAACTGTATTGGATGTGGACATGACTACATGATAATTACTTTTCTAGAAAGATCTCAGAGTATTTCAAGCATAGTGGTCAATCTATGAGTGAAACAATTCTTCTTGACCTTTTAAATGTATTTCCAGGGTTTAAAAAGAATCTCCAAATTTAACAAATAAATAAATACTACAAAATTTAACAATTTCTTATAAACTTCCCAAATCATAAAATGCTAGAGATTATAGCTAAAAATTAATTAACTAGGCATTTATTGAATATATACTCTATACTAAGCACTGTTTTACATGCTTGTTAAAGGTGTGTGAGATCTTATTCTTTTGCTGCTTTCTCTCTGGTGAGTAAAAATATCTCCCTAAAGAAAAAATATTATTCAAGTAAAGATGAGTGATGTAGATAAAATAGAACAAGGTAATGTAAGAAGAATGATGGAGTTGAAACTTACAAAAGCAGCTCTGGGCTGGTCTCTGAGAGGAGCAATATTTGAGCTGGGATTTGAAACAGGAGAGAAAGCTAATAATGGGGAAATCTTGAAGATGGGCATTTTAGGTAGACATTCTACAAAGTTCAAGACCATAAAGATACAAAGAGAGACTGAAAAAAATAAAGGCCAATATACAGGGCACATGAGAGAGAGTAGTAGTATTGGATGTTTGGGGAAAGATAGGGACAATGAGATTCAACCTCTTTCTTGTGGAAAAGGGCATGGTGTTTATGCAAATAGTAATAGGATTTCATAGGCAATGGCTTAGTCATTATGTGATGCAGCTCTATCATGAAAGTTGCCACTCACCTAACCCAAACATGCAAACTATTAGACTCAGTGCCAAACTACAGTAGGAGTCACTTGACATTCTATTACAATTGCTCAGAACATACATATGTTTATGAAAATAATTATATTCCCATATTATGCCCCCTTATCTGATATTTCTCACTTTTTCAATAATCTCTTTAGTTATTTAAAACAAATATTATATTTATGGTGTCAGTTCATAATTTTTTATCTTACTTGGCATATTCCTTTGCTAAATTGTGTAGTCATGAAGGTAAAACTAAAGTGGCTCCAATATTGTGTTGTGATCTTACAGATAGTGTTCACATCCTCATGTGATGACTGATGGACTAAAAGAAAGATTGTGAAGTGAGTAGAAATTAATGGCAGACCTGAAATGTTCTTGTACTCTCATCATTTCATTGTTTGGAACTTGCTGTAGGCAAATGATTAGATTTTTAAATTAAATTGATTATTTACTTTCTGCTTGGTTACTGTATTCCTTAAAAGTGTTCTTATCTCCATGGGAAAAGGAAAAGGAGAGAAAGAGAAATATTAATCAAAGAATTAGTCTAACCAGTATATCCTGAACCTAGGAGTTTAGTTATTGTAGAATTATTAAGACATGCATTGGGCTGACTTAAGTAGCTGAGTGAAAGCCAATTGTCTGCTGCCCTACATGTAAAGACAACCTGCACTTTCTGCATACTTTTCAATAATTTCCATTTAATGTAATTACTGATATGACTAGATTTAAAGCTATCAGCTTGATTTATTTATTCCATCTCGTTTCTCCTTTCTTCTTTTTCTGACTTCTCTCACTATTTTAAAAATAATTTCAGTTTATTTTCTTTTTTTGACTTATTAGATATAACTTTTTGCTTTTTAAAAAATTGATGTATAGTGGATTTACCACTTGTGTTAGTTTCTGCTGTACGGCAAAGTGATTCAGTTATACATATATGTACATTCTTTTTATATTCTTTTCCATTATGGTTTATCAGAAGATATTGAATTTTAGTTCTCTATGCTACACAGTAGGACCTTGTCTTGTATCCATTCTATTTATAATAGTTTTTTATCTGGTAACCCCAAACTCTCAGTCCATTTCTCCCCCCTCCCCTTCCCCCTTGGCAACCACAAGTCTGTTCTGTGTCTGCATAACTCTTTGCTCTTTTTTTTACTTTTTTATTTTATATTTGAGTGTAGTTGGTTAACAATGTTGTGATAGTTTCAGGTGTACAGCAAAGTGATTCATTTATACATATACATGTATCTATTCTTTTTCAAATTATTTTCCCATTTAGGTTGTTATATAATATTGAGCAGAGTTCCCTGTGTTATATAGTAGGTCCTTGTTGGTAATCCATTTTAAATACAGCAGTGTGTACAAGTCAATCTTATACTCCATAACTATCCCTTTTCCCCCTTCCCCCCCCAGTAACCATAAGTTCTTTTTCTAAGTCTGTGAGTCTGTTTCTGCTTTGTAAATAAGTTCATTTGGCCAAGAAACACATGAAAAGTTGCTCAACATTGCTAATTATTAGAGAAATGCAAACCAAAACTACAATTAAATATCACCTCACACCAATCAGATTGGCCATGATCAAAAAACCTACAAACAACAAATGCTGGAGAGGGTGTGAAGAGAATAGTACCCTCCTACACCGTTGGTAGGAATGTAAATTGGTACAGTCACTATGGAGAACAGTATGGAGGTTCCTTAAAAAACTAAAAATAGAGCTATCGTATGACACTGCAATCCCATTCCTGGGCATATATCCAGAGAAAAACATGGTCCAAAAATATACGTGCACCCCAATGTTCATTGCAGCACTGTTTACAATAGCAAAGTTCTGGAAGCAACCTAAATGTTCATCAACAGAAGAATGGATAAAGAAGATGTGGTGTATATATATATATATATATATATATATATATATATATATATATATATATATATATATATATATACACACACATACATACATACATACATACAATAGAATATTCCTCAGCCAATGAAAAGAATAAAATAATGTCATTTGCAGCAACATGGATGGACCTAGGGATTGTCATATTGAGTGAAGTAAGACAGAGAAAGAGAAATATCATATGATACCACTTACATGCAGAATCTAAAAAGATATGATACAAGCCCTTTTATCTTAGTTTTTGCTCTTACTTTTTGCTTTAGGGCTCATAGTATAGATTTTTAAGTCATCACAGTCTGCCTTCAAGGGTAATACCACTTCACACAGTATAAGAACCATAAAATAGTATTCTTTCATTTGTCTTCTTCTGAACTTTGTGCTATTGTTGTCAGACATTTTACTTTTGGGGGTTCTTGGATATAGCTATGTGGAAAAAGATTTCTGTTTTGTGATGACACTCCATTTGTAAGACACCAATAAATTATAATATACACGGACATTATTCTGGAAAAGCAAATGTTTTCTCCACAGTTTTTCTGGCTTATAATTTATAATTTACCTGGGGCTACCATTAGGCAGATGTAGGATATTGTTTATTCTTTATTTCAGGTATTCAGTGCTTATAAAAATGGAGTTAATAAATCTCTGAATCACAAGTCAATCACTTTACAAATCTCTTTTGAGAGAAAGTTTTCTTCTGCGCTATCCCAGAAAATTAACTTTGTTAGCTAATTAGATTTGTGCATTTTTATAGTTTTCTGGGGGAGGAAAAACCAGGTGATATAACAAATCTTTAGACAGGATTATTTTCCTATTGATTAGTTATGTTTTGTTATTTATTTATTAATAGTTATGACCATCACAATCACATACACCCAAAAATATTTGATACAATTTTCAGGAAGATTAAATTAAAAATAAACACAGTCAATACACTAAATGGGAAAAAGAACAATATCAGAATTTAATGACATTTCTCCTGCCACGTTGGACAGAGGTTACATGCTCTTCAGATTTGAGCCAGTCACATATTCAAGTACAGAATCCAAGATTTGTTGATAGAAGAAAAGTGCTCCCCTGTTTTCATGGAGAATAAGCCTTGGGTGCTTTAATATAGGATGTTTGCTTACATAAAACGTTTATCCTATAATAGATTGCTTGTCCTACCTCGACCCTGAAATTCAACTCTAAAGTAAATTTTTTTATGCAGGACTCTCACACAAAACTGCTTACACATCTGTCATTGTCCTCTACAGGCAAGCTTTGAGTCTGTACTATGTTTATTATGCAAATTCTTTTGAAATCTGTAGTGCAGGTGCCTCATGCCTTTCAAAATTACTTTGCATATTAAATGTAGCATAGAAAATGATGGTCTACAAACTTTAGCTGCTTTGGTTTTAATGAGAGACTGTAGAATAAAATGTATTAGATATTCAGGGTAATTCACACACAATGGAAATAATTAATGGGAAATACTCTAGTACACCCTTTGTTTCATATAATACAAGTTGAAGAAAGCAGCTGTTATCCAAACATGTTTTTCTCAATTGTTTCATTTTATTTGAAAAATATCTGAACAAGAAAAAAAAGTGCAATCCTTGTTAGAACTATGTTTATGGGACTGAGTTACTTCTTTTTTTTCAAATTTACTTTTTTTTTAAGTGAAAATAAAATTGGCTTAGGATGCCAAAAATACTTCTCTGATGACTGTATAATGAGAATGGACAAATGCTTTATGAAAATATCAGAAAAACAAATCATTGGAGCATTAATTTTTTAAATAGAATGGATTTAAATTAATGTTATAAATCAGCAAATAAATTGATGCATAATTTCAAGCATTTCAGAAATGGAATAATTACTTTAGTGTCTATTCCTATGATGAAATCTGAATTATATGACCATAGTATGAAATGGTATAACATTATAAAATTTTAAAAAGTAAATTTTAAAAATTATAAAATTTATTTTAAAATACTTGCAGGTAATGGTAGGAGTGATAAATAAGTGGAACACAGATATTTTTAGGGCAGTGAAAATACTCTGTATGATATCACAAGGATGGATACATATTATTTTATATTTGTCAAAACCCATAGAATATACAACAAGAGTGAAATCTAATCACCAACATTTTGGTGATTATGATGTGTCAATGTAGGTTTATCAATTTCAGCAAATGTCCCAGTCTGCCAGGGGATGTTGATAACGGGGGAGGCCATACATGTTTCGGGAGGATAGGGGACATATATGAAGTTTCTGTAACTTCCTTTCAGTTTTGTTGTAAACCTAAAACTGCTCCTAAAAACATAAATCTTTTAAAAAATCACTTCCAGGTAATGTTTAAATACCACTTAAAAAGGTAACAGAGAACTTCCAGTGTCAGCTCTGATATTTAAAGAGCTTGGAAGTCATCACTCCATTCTTTCAAGAATACATAGTTAAATAATCTGTAAATTAATAATTTCTTGTAAATTAATAATTAAAATTTCTTGGACCAATAAGAAAATTGAACTTTCAGGTAAACTGCCACCCTAAAATCTGGAGATACAGGCAAATCCAGAGAAATACAGTCAGAGATCAGATTACCAGGAGCAGGAGCCAATGAGGCAATTAACCGGTAAGAACACTGATACTGCTGGCAAATTGCTAGAGGCTGATTGTTTAATAGTGAGAAACTGTTACCAAGTCCAAGCTTGTACTGCTCACCACATGACAGGCCAATAAATTGAAAGACGAGTTGTTGGAGCAAGGAATAGTGACTTTATTCAGAAGGCCAGCAGACTGAGAAGATAGTGGACTAAGGTCCCAAAGAACAATCTTGCCTGGATTTGGATGCTCATTTCTTTCATGGAACAAGGAAGGGGAAGTGAGAAGGTAAGGTTAAAAATCTGATAAGTCGTTGCAAATATTTCCTGGTTCTGGCCAGACTCCAGAGGGGATGTGTTAATTCCTTCTTTCCTGTTCTAATTATTTAACAAGGTCTCTCAGATCTATAAATTCATTTAATCCTTACAACAAACTTTGAAGATAGAAAATATCATATTCCCTTTTTTCAGATATCAGAGAAAAGTAGAAGAGAGTAAATGTTCAAAATTATACAGTTAATAAATTATGAAAATGTGATTTCAGCCCAAACCAAGGAGAAATATAGAGGAAATTACACTATGTCCTTCTAAATTTGCTTTTTAACATTAGGTTATAGAGTTGAAAACAGAGAACAGCAAAGTAACTCTTTCTAAAATAGGTATAAGGCTCCATCAGTGGAATGTAAATCTGAAATTTCTGAAACAGGTGAACACAGATGAACACTGATGAGGATACCTAGGCAGTGGTGGAAAATCTTTAACACCCAAAGAATGAGTGACAGTTTCAA
Organism: Grampus griseus; assembly: GCF_964374135.1. NCBI lineage: Eukaryota > Metazoa > Chordata > Mammalia > Artiodactyla > Delphinidae > Grampus > Grampus griseus. The sequence continues at coordinate 52,539,184 of NC_139012.1, read as the reverse complement.
GTAACCCCTGGCTTTGTGAGGGTCAGATGAGTACCTGGGATGGCTAATAGCTAGGTGGGCCACCTTTCTTCATCACAGGTATCAGGAGCAACACAGAACCTGTCAAAGCCTTATCAGACTGGTCACTGTGACAGAATTCTGATTCATGTGAGAACAAGGTGCAGAATCAGAGGACACATGACATGTATTATTAATAAAGTTGAAATCCTTAGCTCAGAACTACAGGAAATGGGGCCAGATAGTGGATGGAAACTTTTTAGCAAGTTAAAATTCATGAAGTGTAAAAATTATCATGGTGATGATGGTGGTGTTGGAAGTGATGATGATGTTGGATGTGATAGCAATGCTAAGTATAAAAGCTTCCATTCATTGATCATATACTCTGGTCACAAACTACATTAAACATTTAAATATATTATTTCACTTAAGTTTTATGAACATCTTTTCTTCATAAGAGTTAGAGTAAACACTTGAAAAAACAGATCTTACCAAGCCCATGTTTTAAAAATGATTCTTAATTGAATTGCAGATAAAATATTAAAATATTGGGGAAAATGACTTAGCTGTAAGATTGGAATGAGGAAGGTGGATTTAAAATTACAGATTGTATTTGTCAGTTGATAATAATGAAATCTTCAAGTCATCTCATGAAGATCAGAAAGTTCAGGTATAGAAGGAGAATCCCTGACTTATTCAAACCAATTCTTTTAAAAAGTACATTTTAAAGTAGTTATATGTGGAAAAACGCTCTATGCTATGTATTACTAGGGAAATGCAAAACAAAACAGCAATGAGATACCACCATGCATCTATTAGAAAAGCCAAAATCCAGAACACTGACAAAATGAAATGCAGGTGAAGATGTGAAGCAACAGGAATTCTCATTTATTGCTGGTGGTAATGCAAAATGGTACAGCCACTTTGGGAAACAGTTTGGCATTTTCTTACAAAACTAAACACGTGTTCTCGTTAATATTTATCCAAATGAGTTTAAAACTTAAGTTCACACAAAGACCTGCACACAAATATTAATTTCAGTTTTCTTCATAATTACCAAAACTTGGAAACAACCAAGATATCCTTAAATAGGTGAATGGACAAGCAAGCTGTAGTCCATGGAATATGACACCGTGCTAAAAGGAAATGAACTATTAAATCATGAAAAGATATGGATGACTCTGAAATGTATATTAATAAGTGAAAAAAGCCAATCTGAAAAGGCCACATATTGTGTGATTTCAAGTAAGTGACAAGTAGCCACCTTTTCCAGTCTTTCCTAACTAGTTTTGGGAGAGAAATACCTTCACCTGGGAGCCCTGCTAGGGATTCTGAGGCTTTCTCAGACCTCTTCTATTGATGTGCCTGCTTCCCACTTTTTGTTCTGTCTTGATTGTAGTTGGTTTTTAAAATTGCGTGCCTTCTCTTGATGCTGCAAAGCCAGGCTGGATGCTGTAGGACTCCTGTTCGTTAAACCTAGGGTATTTCTGAACGTTCCAGTTTGTGTGTTTTCTCCCAGTCCCGCTGGCTTGGGCTGATTTTCTATGTATGCTCAATAGTCATCTTCAAAGGATTGCACCTATTGCCCACAGAGGGTGCTCACAGGGATCTGGCCAAAGGAGAAATGTGTGGGTGGGGCATAAGGAGTATTTAGGGGTGCCTGTGGACCAGTTGGGTGTGCACAGGCTAGGTGTCCCCAGCACATCACTGGTGGGCTTCTTGTTTGAGTCCATGAAATAATAAGATCTCCATCCCTTTGATAAATTCCAAGCGTTGGCTGCTGTGCTAGCTTCTCCCCATCTTTCAGCTATGCAGATCACCTTAGTATTCTGGGTTGGGTGGGGAAGAAATGTTTCTCTTTGGCAGCATTCCACACAGCTGGGGAAGCCAGGCATTCACTCAATACACTTACTGTCCTCTGTTGGAAAAATCACCACCAAAAGGGGCTCTCTTGGCACTGAGCTGTGTTTTCCTGGGGGAAGGATGATGTGAGTAAGGTGAAACTTTCTTCTTACCCTCTTCAATGCATCAATTCTTGCATTTTTTGCTCCAGATGTTACTGGAGCTTCTCCATTGGACTCATGGGCTCCCACAAATGTACTCTCATTCATGGGTAATTGTCAAAATCGGTGTTCTTTCAGGGGAAGACTATAGAAAACTCCTATTTCTCCCATCTTTCTGACATCACTCTCCTCTGTCAGTTTTTTTAAAAGAACATATTGTCTCTATTATGTTCATTCATTCCAAAATTTAATGTTCCTTTCCTCTATTTCAGTGTTCTTTCTCTATATTCCTTGCTATTTTTAATTGTAAAAATGAACTATCCTTTTTACTCAAAGAATTTCTGACATGTGGTGGTTAAGCTAGAAAACATATTAAGACACTGTGTTCTACTTGGTGGGGGGGGGGGACAGACAATGAACACAATAATAACATGTTAAAGAGTCAAATAAAACAAGATGAAATTAGGACAAATTTAGAAAGATATAAAATTCAGATAAGGTGGTCAGAGTAAGCTTACCTGAGAAGGTGTTATTTCAGGTGAGTCCTGAATGAGAGGCAGAAAACTACCAGGCATCTAAGAATATTGGGAATGTGTTCTAGGTAGAATAAACAGAAAGTGCAATGATTTTGAGGAGAGGATGAGCTCAGTAATCTGTATAAACAGAAGTCCTGTGTGTACTATCTATTCATCCCATTTTTTTCTTGTGTTTATTATAGTTTCTTTTTATTTTTTTTTTTGTGGTATGCGGGCCTCTCACTGCTGTGGCCTCTCCCGTTGCGGAGCACAGGCTCCGGACGCGCAGGCCCAGCGGCCATGGCTCATGGGCCCAGCCGCTCAGCGGCATGTGGGATCCTCCCGGACCGGGGCACGAACCTGTGTCCCCTGCATCGGCAGGCGGACTCTCAACCACTGCACCACCAGGGAAGCCCAATATAGTTTCTTATTTTTAATTATATGAGAAGGCAAAACAGATATATGCTATTAATTTCAATTCTAATAGCATGCTCTTTCTTTAAAAAATATAGTTGAACAAGATGACATCAATTTATTATGATATTTTTCATTATCCTTTTTTCCCCTGTGTTCCCTATTACTCTCAGTTATGCTATTAAAATCCAAATCATAGTTTTCTACCAGATTTTTCACTTTATGCTGTTGATGATAATGTCAAAAGGAAGAATCTGGTGTGCAGATCATTCTCAATGTTTAATCTCTACATGTTTCCTCCCTGTGTTAGGTAAAGCCCCCATTACAAAGGGACAGCTTTCTAAATTTAGTGTTTGGGGTATTATTTGATTCATTCATTCACTCATTTTCCCCACACCACCACCCAATTTTGTAGCATGACTGTGCACACCATCATTCAAATATAATTTGCTACTCTCTTGTGGAGAAAGCGCAAGACTTGCTGTCAAGTCTGTAGGAATAATTACTTCTCCATATCTCTCCTATTCTTCTCTTATCAGTGATCAGTTTTCAGTCTGTATCCACTTTGACCTACAGTTTTTGGTAAGATTGCCCAGCATATCACATTTTTGTCTGAACTTTTCCTCCTTTAAATCGTATGGAACTGTCTTCATTTTGCTTTCCTCCTACTCTCTGATTACTTCTCTCTTTTTGTTCAGTATTTTTTATTACACCACACTACACATAGAGTGTTTCCATGGTTTCTCTTGTCCATCAATTCATCTATCTAATTTGATTCTGTCTTGGTGATTTCAACCACATCATGGCTTTGTCTATCTTCTTTCTGCATATGATTCTTTTCTTCTAGAATGTAAGCTTCACCAGAGCATAAATTTGTGTTTTTCCACTCTTATGTCCCAACAACAGTGTCTGGCACAGATATAATACGTACCCAATACTTGTACTTGTTCATTGAATAACTTCTAAATGTACATTCCCAATGAATCTCAAAGCTTAATATGAGTTATAATCACCTAAGGTATTTGTTTAAGAGGCATATTTCTAAGTCCCATATTAAAGGATTTCTGTTTATTGGTCTGACCTGCGACCAGAAATTATCATTTTTAACAGGTTGTTTGGTGACACATGCTATTCTTGCTTTGAGAAACACTGGATTACACACACACACACACACACACACACACACACACACACACACACATATATATATTTTGCGGTACACGGGCCTCTCACTGTTTTAGCCTCTCCCATTGCGGAGCACAGTTTCCGGATGCGCAGGCTAAGCGGCCATGGCTCACGGGCCCAGCCGCTCCGCGGCATGTGGGATATTCCCGGACCGGGGCACGAACCCGCATCCCCTGCATCGGCAGGCAGACTCTCAACCACTGTGCCACCAGAGAAGCCCTAGACATATATATATATATATATATATGTATATATATATACATATATATATTTTTTTAACATCTTTATTGGGGTATAATTGCTTTACAATGGTGTGTTAGTTTCTACTTTATAACAAAGTGAATCAGTTATACATATACATATGTTCCCATATGTCTTCCCTCTTGCGTCTCCCTCCCTCCCACCCTCCCTATCCCACCCCTCCAGGCTGTCACAAAGCACCGAGCCAATATCCCTGTGCCATGCGGCTGCTTCCCACTAACTATCTACCTTACTACGTTTATTAGTGTGTATATGTCCATGACTCTCGCTCACCTTGTCACAGCTCACCCTTCCCCCTCCCCATAACCTCAAGTCCGTTCTCTAGTAGGTCTGCGTCTTTATTCCTGCCTTACCCCTAGGTTCTTCATGACAATTTTTTTTCTTAAATTCCAAACATATGTGTTACAATACGGCATTTGTCTTTTTCTTTCTGACTTACTTCACTCTGTATGACAGACTCTAGGTCTATCCACCTCATTACAAATAGCTCAATTTCGTTTCTTTTTGTGGCTGAGTAATATTCCATTGTATATATGTGCCACATCTTCTTTATCCATTCATCCGAGGATGGGCACTTAGGTTGTTTCCATCTCTGGGCTATTGTAAATAGAGCTGCAATGAACATTTTGGTACATGACTCTTTTTGAATTTTGGTTTTCTCAGGGTATATGCCCAGTAGTGGGATTGCTGGGTCATATGGTAGTTCTGTTTGTAGTTTTTTAAGGAACCTCCATACTGTTCTCCATAGTGGCTGAATCAATTCACATTCCCACCAGCAGTGCAAGAATGTTCCCTTTTCTCCACACCCTCTCCAGCATTTATTGTTTCTAGATTTTTTGATGATGGCCATTCTGACTGGTGTGAGATTGTATCTCATTGTAGTTTTGATTTGCATTTCTCTAATGATTAATGATGTTGAGCATTCTTTCATGTGTTTATTGGCAGTCTGTATAGCTTCTTTGGAGAAATGTCTATTTAGGTCTTCTGCCCATTTTTGGATTGGGTTGTTTGTTTTTTTGTTATTGAGCTGCATGAGCTGCTTGTAAAGTTTGGAGATTAATCCTTTGTCGGTTGCTTCATTTGCAAATATTTTCTCCCATTCTGAGAGTTGTCTTTTGGTCTTGTTTATGGTTTCCTTTGCTTGTGCAAAAGCTTTGAAGTTTCATTAGGTCCCATTTGTTTATTTTTTGTTTTTATTTCCATTACTCTAGGAGGTGGGTCAGAAAGGATCTTGCTGTGACTCATGTCATAGAGTGTTCTGCCTAAGTTTTCCTCTAAGAGTTTGATAGTTTCTGGCCTTACATTTAGGTCTTTAATCCATTTTGAGCTTATTTTGGTGTATGGTGTTAGGGAGTGATCTAATCTCATACTTTTACAGGTATCTGTCCAGTTTTCCCAGCACCACTTACTGAAGAGGCTGTCCTTTCTCCACTGTACATTCCTGCCACCTTTATCAAAGATAAGGTGTCCATATGTGCGTGGGTTTATCCCTGGGCTTTCTATCCTGTTCCATTGATCTATCTTTCTGTTTTTGTGCCAGTACCATACTGTCTTGATTACTGTAGCTTTGTAGTATAGTCTGAAGTCAGGGAGCCTGATTCCTCCAGTTCCTTCTTTCGTTCTCAAGATTGCTTTGGCTATTCGGGGTCTTTTGTGTTTCCATACAAATTGTGAAATTTTTTGTTCTAGTTCTGTGAAAAATGCCAGTGGTAGTTTGATAGGGATTGCATTGAATCTGTAGATTGCTTTGGGTAGTAGAGTCATTTTTACAATGTTGATTCTTCCAATCCAAGAACATGGTATATCTTTCCATCTATTTGTATCATCTTTAATTTCTTTCATCAGTGCCTTATAATTTTCTGCATACAGGTCTTTTGTCTCCTTAGGTAGGTTTATTCCTAGATATTTTATTCTTTTTGTTGCAATGGTAAATGGGTGTGATTTCTTGATTTCACTTTCAGATTTTTCATCATTAGTATATAGGAATGCCAGAGATTTCTGTGCATTAATTTTGTATCCTGCCACTTTACGAAATTCATTGATTAGCTCTAGTAGTTTTCTGGTAGCATCTTTAGGATTCTCTATGTATAGGATCATGTCATCTGCAAACAGTGACAGCTTTACTTCTTCTTATCCGATTTGGATTCCTTTTATTTCCTTTTCTTCTCTGATTGCTGTGGCTAAAACTTCCAAAACTATGTTGAATAAGAGTGGTGAGAGTGGGCAACCTTGTCTTATTCCTGATCTTAGTGGAAATGCTTTCAATTTTTCACCATTGAGGATGATGTTTGCTGTGGGCTTGTCATATATGGCCTTTATTATGTTGAGGAAAGTTCCCTCTATGCCTACTTCCTGCAGGGTTTTTATCATAAATCGGTGTTGAATTTTGTCAAAAGCTTTCTCTGCATCTATTGAGATGATCATATGGTTTTTCTCCTTCAATTTGTTAATATGGTTTATCACATTGATAGATTTGCATATATTGAAGAATCCTTGCATTCCTGGAATAAACCCCACTTGATCATGGTGTATGATCCGTTTAATGTGCTGTTGGATTCTGTTTGCTAGTATTTTGTTGAGGATTTTTGCATCTATGTTCATCAGTGATATTGGCCTGTAGTTTTCTTTCTTTGTAACATCCTTGTCTGGTTTTGTTATCAAGGTGATGGTGGCCTCGTAGAATGAGTTTGGGAGTGTTCCTCCCTCTGCTATATTTTGGAAGAGTTTGAGAAGGATAGGTGTTAGCTCTTCTCTAAATGTTTGATAGAATTCGCCTGTGAAGCCATCTGATCCTGGGCTTTTCTTTGTTGGAAGATTTTTAATCACAGTTTCAATTTCAGTGCTTGTGATTGGTCTGTTCTTATTTTCTATTTCTTCCTGATTCAGTCTTGGCAGGTTTTGCATTTCTAAGAATTTGTCCATTTCTTCCAGATTGTCCATTTTATTGGCATAGAGTTGCTTGTAGTAATCTCTCATGATCTTTTTTATTTCTACAGTGTCAGTTGTTACCTCTCCTTTTTCATTTCTAATTCTATTGATTTGAGTCTTCTCCCTTTTTTCCTTTTTGAGTCTGGCTAGTGGTTTATCTATTTTGTTTATCTTCTCAAAGAACCAGCTTTTAGTTTTATTGATCTTTGCTATTGTTTCCTTCATTTCTTTTTCATTTATTTCTGATCTGATTTTTATGATTTCTTTCCTTCTGCTAGCTTTGGGGTTTTTTTGTTCTTCTTTCTCTAATTGCTTGAGGTGCAAGGTTAGGTTGTTTATTTGAGATGTTTCCTGCTTCTTAAGATGGGCTTGTATTTCTATAAACTTCCCCCTTAGAACTGCTTTTTCTGCATCCCATAGGTTTTGGGTCGTTGTGTCTCCATTGTCATTTGTTTCTAGGTAGTTTTTTATTTCCTCTTTGATTTCTTCAGTGATCACTTCATTATTAAGTAGTGTATTGTTTAGCCTCCATGTGTTTGCATTTTTTACAGATCTTTTCCTGTAATTGATATCTAGTCTCATGGCATTGTGGTCAGAAAAGATACTTGATACAATTTCAATTTTCTTACATTTACCAAGGCTTGATTTGTGACCCAAGATATGATCTATCCTGGAGAATGTTCCATGAGCACTTGAGAAAAATGTGTATTCTGTTGTTTTCGGAAGGAGTGTCCTATAAATATCAATTAAGTCCATCTTGTTTAATGTATCATTTAAAGCTTGTGTTTCCTTATTGATTTTCATTTTGGATGATCTGTCCATGGGTGAAAGTGGGGTGTTTAAGTCCCCTACTATGAATGTGTTACTGTCGATTTCCCCTTTTATGGCTGTTAGCATTTGCCTTATGTATTGAGGTGCTCCTATGTTGGGTGCATAAATATTTACAATTGTTATATCTTCTTCTTGGATTGACCCCTTGATCATTATGTAGTGTCCTTCTTTGTCTCTTTTAATAGTCCTTATTTTAAAGTCTATTTTGTCTGATATGAGAATTGGTACTCCATTTTTCTTTTGGTTTCCACTTGCATGGAATATCTTTTTCCATCCCCTCACTTTCAGTCTGTATGTGTCTCTAGGTCTGAAGTGGGCCTCTTGTAGACAGCATATATAAGGGTCTTGTTTTTGTATCCATTCAGCTAATCTGTGTCTCTTGGTGGGAGCATTTAGTCCATTTACATTTAAGGTAATTATCGATATGTTTGTTCCTATTCCCATTTTCTAAATTGTTTTGGGTTCGTTATTATAGGTCTTTTCCTTCTCTTGTGTTTCTTGCCTAGAGAAGATCCTTTAGCATTTGTTGTAAAGCTGGTTTGGTGGTGCTGAACTCTCTCAGCTTTTGCTTGTCTGTAAAGGTTTTAATTTCTCCATCAAATCTGAACGAGATCCTTGCTGGTTAGAGTAGTCTTGGTTGCAGGTTTTTCTCCTTCATCACTTTCAGTATGTCCTGCCACTCCCGTCTGGCTTGTAGGGTTTCTGCTGAGAGATCAGCTGTTAACCTTATGGGGATTCCCTTATGTGTTATTTGTTGTTTTTCCCTTGCTGCTTTTAATATGCTTTCTTTGTATTTAATTTTTGACAGTTTGATTAATATGTGTCTTGGCGTATTTCTCCTTGGATTTATCCTGTATGGGACTCTCTATGCTTCCTGGACTTGATTAACTATTTCCTTTCCCATATTAAGGAAGTTTTCAACTATAATCTCTTCAAATATTTTCTCAGTCCCTTTCTTTTTCTCTTCTTCTTCTGGAACCCCTATAATTCGAATGTTGGTGCGTTTAATGTTGTCCCAGAGGTCTCTGAGACTGTCCTCAGTTCTTTTCATTCTTTTCTCTTTATTCTGCTCTGCAGTAGTTATTTCCACTATTTTAGCTTCCAGGTCACTTATCTGTTCTTCTGCCTCAGTTATTCTGCTATTGATCCCATCTAGAGTACTTTTACTTTCATTTATTGTGTTGTTCATTGTTGCTTGTTTCATCTTTATTTCTTCTAGGTCCTTGTTAACTGTTTCTTGCATTTTGTCCATTCTATTTCCAAGATTTCGAATCATCCTTACTATCATTATTCTGAATTCTTTTTCAGGTAGACTGGCTATTTCTTCTTCATATGTTAGGTCTGGTGCATTTTTATCTTGCTCCTTTATCTGCTGTGTGTTTTCCTGTCTTCTCATTTTGCTTATCTTACTGTGTTTGGGGTCTCCTTTTTGCAGACTGCAGGTTCGTAGTTCCCGCTGTTTTTGATGTCTGTCTCCAGTGGCTAAGGTTCGTTCAGTGGGTTGTGTAGGCTTCCTGGTGGAGGGGACTAGTGCCTGTGTTGTGGTGGATGAGGCTGGATCTTGTCTCTCTAGTGGGCAGGTTCACGTCTGGTGGTGTGTTTTGGGGGGTCTGTGGCCTTGTTATGATTTTAGGCAGTCTCTCTGCTAATGGGTGAGGTTGTGTTCCTGTTTTGCTAGTTATTTGGCATAGATTGTCCAGCACTGTGGCTTGGTGGTCGTTGAGTGAAGCTGGGTGCTGGTGTTAAGATGGAGGTCTCTGGGAGATTTTCGCCGTTTGATATTATGTGGAGCTGGGAGGTCTCTTGTTGACCAGTGTCCTGAAGTTGGCTCTCCTACCTCAGAGACAGAGCCCTGACTCCTGGCTGGAGCACCAAGAGCCTTTCATCCACACGGCTCAGAATAAAAGGGAGAAAAAGTAGAGGGAATTAGCAGAAGTATGAGGAAAGAAAGAAGGAAAGGAGGGAAGGAAGGAAGGAAGAAAGAAAGAAAGAGAGAAAGAAGCAAAGAAGGAAAGAAAGGAGGGAGGGAGGGAGAGAGGAAGGAAGGAAGGAGGGAAAGAAGGAAAAAAGACAGAAAGAAAGAAGATACAGTAAAAATAAAATAAAGTATAATAAAGTTATTGAATTAAAAAATTCTTATTTAGAAAAAAAAAGGGACTGATAGAACCTTAGGACAAATGTTGGAAGCAAAGCTATACAGACAAAATCTTACACAGAAGCATACACATACACCCTCACTAAAAGAGGTAAAGGGGGAAAAATCATAAATCTTGCTCTCAGAGACCACCTCCTCAATTTGGGATGATTTGTTGTCTAAAGGAGGGAAAGAAGGAAGGAAAGAAAGAAAGAACGAAGGTAAAGTATAATAACGTTATTAAAATTAATTATTAAGAAAAAAATTTAAAAAAAAACCATGGACGGATAGAACCCTAGGACAAATGGTGGAAGCAAGACTATACAGACAAGATTTCACACAGAAGTATACACATACACACTCACAAAAAGAGGAATAGGGGAAAAAATCATAGATCTTGCTCCTAAAGTCCACTTCCTTAATTTGGGATGATTGGTTGTCTATTCAGGTATTCCACAGATGCAGGGTATATCAAGTTGATTGTGGAGCTTTAATCCGCTGCTTCTGAGGCTGCTGGGAGAGATTTCCCTTTCTCTTCTTTGTTCTCACAGCTCACAGGGGCTCAGCTTTGGATTTGGCCCTGCCTCTGCATGTAGGTCGCTGGAGTGCGTCTGTTTTTTGCTCAGACAGGACCGGGTTAAAGGAGCCGCTGATTCGGGGGCTCTGGCGCACTCAGGCCAGCGGGGAGGGAGGGGCGCGGAGTGTGGGGCGCGCCTGCGGCGGCAAAGGCCAGCGTGACTTTGCACCAGCCTGAGGCCCGCCGTGCGTTCTCCCGGGGAAGTTGTCCCTGGATCCCGGGAACCTGGCAGTGGCGGGTTGCACAGGCTCCGCGGAAGAGGGGTGTGGAGAGTGACCTGTGCTCGCACGCAGGCCCCTTGGTGGCGGCAGCAGCAGCCTTAGCGTCTCCCGCCCGTCTCTGGGGTCCGTGCTTTTAGCTGCGGCTCGCGCCCATCTCTGGGGTCCGCGCTTTTAGCCGCCGCTCGCGCCCGTCTCTGGGGTTCGCGCTTTTAGCCGCGGCTCGCGCCCGTCTCTGGAGTTCCTTTAAGCAGCGCTCTTAAACCCCTCTCCTCGCGCACCAGGAAACAAAGATGGAAGAAAAAGTCTTTTGCCTCTTCGGCAGGTGCAGACTTTTCCCCGGACTCCCTCCAGGCTAGCCGTGGTGCACTAACCCCTTCAGGCTATGTTCAAGCCGCCAACCCCAGTCCTCTCCCTGCGCTCCTTCCGAAACCCGAGTCTCAGCTCTCAGCCCCGCCCGCCCCGGCGGGTGAGCAGACAAGCCTCTCGGGCTGGTGAGTGCCGGTCGGCACCGATCCTCTGTGAGGGAATCTCCCCGCTTTGCCCTCCGCACCAGTTGCTGTGCACTCCTCCGCGGCTTCGAAGCTACCCCCTCCACCTCCCGCAGTCTCTGCCCGCGAAGGGGCTTCCTAGTGTGTGGAAACTTTTCCTCCTTCACAGCTCCCTCCCACTGGGCAGGTGCCGTCCCTATTCTTTTGTCTCTGTTTTTTCTTTTTTTTTCTTTTGCCCTACCCAGGTACGTGGGGAGTTTCTTGCCTTTTGGGAGGTCTGAGGTCTTCTGCCAGCCTTCAGTAGGTGTTCTGTAGGAGTTGTTCCACGTGTAGATGTATTTCTGGTGTATCTGTGGGGAGGAAGGTGATCTCTACGTCTTACTCTTCCACCATCTTCAAGGTCCCCCTAGACATATATTTTTAAATGCTATGAAACATCTCCAGCTGAGTATACCTTTAATACTTTATTTTTAAATCAACACTTTTCTTCTAAATTTTTGCTTTTCTGTTTCAAAGACTGTAGTTTTCTTTACTTTTCTCCTATATTAAAAATGCCTCTAATTCTCCTCTATACTTTACATGTAAGATTTTACCTAGGTATGTTCCTTCTACTGAACTCTTTTCCTTTTCTTTTCTTTTCTTTTCTTTTCTTTTTTTTTTTTTTTTTTTTGCCTCCACTGCCATTTTACAATTTCAGGAATTTAAAGAATTTTAGAATGCTATAATTAAAAGGTATTATTACTACATGGGTGATATCATATCCTCCAAGAATTTGAAAATAAAGATTAAGATAAGTAAACATGAATAAGAATAAATGTAAAAATATTCAGGATGCCCTAAATAGACAGATTTGGTTTATGATCCAAAGGTTTATTTATAAACCTTTGTTTTACATTATATTGCATTTCATCACATTCTGTTACATTATTCCTATTTTAAATATACTCATATTATTTTTAATATTAATATTTATTGAGAATACATCCACATAAGACAGTATTTTAAGTAATTTTGGGTTATTTGCATTAGATTAGTAAAAAGATTATGTATTCTAGCATATTAGAGATATGAAGGAAAGGAAAATGTATAGACACAACTATGTTAAAGGGAAGACTTTTCTAAGTTTTAAAAATTATACAGATAAAAAATTACAGCAAGAGAGTTTTCAGTTTTTGTTTTTATGTATATGTGTGTCTGTATGTGATATTACTCATTTGTGAAAACAAATGTTAAATGATTAACTCAATTAGTAAAAATAATCTTCTGTTCTTGATGGAATAATGCTTGCCTGTGACTATATCACATAAAACATTTAGTTTATGTTGTAGATTTTGAATACAAATCTCTTCTTTACTGTGTCTCTCTAGAGACTGAAAAATTTCTCTTCAATCTAAACAAAAAGCTTTATATATAATGATCCCAAATGTATGTTAAATGGAAAATATGTTACGGGGAATCAATCAGTATGAACTGAACAGTAGTATATATTTATAGAACAATAAAAAGATAAATTAAGAAATCATTTTAGTTCTCTTTGAAGACTACTTCTGTTATGAATAGCAATATTTTCAGCTTAATTATGAAAAATGTTCAGTATGTAAATATTTTTATTTAGTTTGATTCTTACTCTAAAACAACAGATGCATAAATGAAGTATAATAGAAAAATTCAAACTTTACATGATTTTAACAACAATTAATTGTTTTATTTTTCTGTTATACTAACTCCATTTGTCAGTTCTACCCTTAAAATGTAGAGGAATTTCAGTATATAATGGATTTAATAAAAAATCACTTTGAAACTGTCACAGAGTAATGTTTTTAAAAATATGTGATTATGATTTCTTTTTCTCTTTTTTTCTGCATTTCTTTTTTCAGGAAGCATTTCCTTTCTGGACATCTTAAGACATCTGTCTCTCACATTGGGGATGTGAGAAGTGGAAATTTTCAATGAGATAGGCATAGCAGAAGTGAAATAAGGCATTCCTATTTTGATGACATTTTAATTTTTACCTTGAGGCCATAGTTTAAAACTATGGCCTCAATGTAAAAATTGAAGCCATAGTTTCAATTCCAAGTCTGGTGTACTTGATTGTATAATTTTAAAAATAGCTTACACAATGTCTTTTCTTCTACATTTTTGGAAAAATAAACAATAGACATGGCATTTAAAAACAGTGCAACTGGGCTTCCCTGGTGGCTCAGTGGTTGAGAATCTGCCTGCCAATGCAGAGGACATGGGTTCCAGCCTTGATCTGGGAAGATCCTACATGCCACGGAGCAACTAAGCCTGTGAACCACTACTGAGCCTGTGCGGCTGGAGCCTGTGCTCCGCAACAAGAGAGGCCGCGACAGTGAGAGGCCTGCGCATTGCAATGAAGTGTGGCCCCTGCTCACCGCAACTAGAGAAAGCCCTTGCACAGAAACGAAGACCCAACACACCCAAAAATAAATTTAAAAAAAACCCCAAAAAAACCAAAAAACAGTGCAACTTTACAGTTTCGAAGTCCTGCTTTTTTAGTCTGTCTTTGTGACATAATGTTCTATTGCTTATGATGCTGCCAGTTTCTCCAATCATTAAAAGTTCTGGCTTTAACATTAGTTCAGCAGAAATAGACAAAATAATCCAGTGAAAGTTCATATCACAGACTATGCAAAATACCTGTCCTTTCTGATCCAGCCTATTATGGAATGTTTTAGGAAAACAGAAATAGGATAGGATCACGTTGAGACGTGTTGCAGTCCTCTCATTCTGTTTACTTCTGAGAGAAGTGGTTAAAAAAATGAGGGTAATTCTAGGAAAAATAATGTAACATCCTAGGAAATGTATAAAAATCAATCTGGGATAAGAATAAATTCAGTAGAAGAGAATATTTAGGGCCTGGATTTACCTCTAGCTGGCAACTCTTGGTTCCTGGGTTCAGATCACACTCAAGGTGGACTTTCCATTGTAGATACAAATTTTACTCTATAATTTTGTGGCATAAGACATCTCTGTCTCTTTTCTGATATTGGGACAAGTACAGGGAGTGCTAATATGACAGGCTGCTTTCTTAACAGTTCACCATGTTCATACTGTAAAATATTCAGAAATCTGGCTGTTACTTTGTTGCTTAGAACTCATGAGTGGTTCTGTATTACCTTCAGGATGGATCTCAGCTCCCTTTTCCTGGACATGAAACTCTTAACGATGGTCTGTCCACTTCCCCTCCCACCACATTCTGGCACCTGTTTAATCATTCCAAACATTGAAGTTTGCTACCCTCATACCTCTCCAGGTTGTGCCTCTATTTCCCAACTCTGCTAATTTTGTTTTCTTCTTCTGGAATACCTTTCCCCTACTCTTTGCTTGGCTAACTTCCTTTCAACCCTCAAAAAACTCAAGCACTCTCTCTTCCAGGGAGCCTTCCCTAAGTTCCCAAGTTGGTTTCAAAAGGCTTCCCATCCTTTTGCCCCCCAAACCAATTCACTCCCTAAACAGCACCAAAATTGCTTTTGCATGACCAAAGTAGCTTCATTAGATCAGAGAAGGTTTACATTTCTTATTATGAGAAAACAACAAGGAAGGTTAGGCTCACATAAAAACAATGTGGGCTCTGTAAAGTCTCAGGACCCCCAAATGTGTTCTAGTTCAGACATGAAAGGAGAGCCCACCCACGGCTAGCTGGTGTTAGTAACAATCTGATGAGGTACGTAGCAAACAACTGGAATCCAGAACTGCCATATCCCCTCAAGGAGTTTATGTGACAGTTGGCTGAACCTGAATGAGGATCTTTCCAGCAGGTATCAAAGTCGCTAAGTGGTCACAGAATTCAGGGCAAGCCAGTTGTGTATAGGAAAATGTGATGTACATCCAAGGTGTAGGAAACTCCAACAATAGCTGAAGTGGAGTCTCAGGGAATATCATTAGGCCTAACTGAGTTGAGAGAGAGTAGAGCCAAGGTAAGAACAGCCCCCCAGTACCTCTAAACCATCAAGTTCTGAAGAAGGAGCAGTAGCAGGTGGAAAAGGACTATTGCTACAGAGACCAGAGTAGTTGAAGGACACTATTAACATCTAATATGGATCTAAAATGGGAGGTCACCTCTTTGCCAACCTCTGGAGGTTGTGCAAGCCCTCCTTCACTATGTCAGGAAGAAAGAGAAAGGGGAGGATGTTGGAAAGCCTGGATATTTAAACTAATGAGGCTAAATTACTCAAGGAGAATAGATTATTGAATTGAACTGTGATTACTAGATTGATCTCTATTTAGCATTTTATTTCAATACTAATAAGTAAGATGAGGGCCTCAAGAGGACTACAATTGATTATGGAAAATAATATGTCACATTTTCTTTGTACTTTTGGATGTAGGATCTGTGGATTTAGATTGCTGCTGTATAGAAAATCCTTAATTGGTAGGCATGTATTTCTCTTATGAATTTATGTCACTTGGAAAGGATTGAACACTTCATATGTAGTGTATCTTTTCCTAGATGAAAATAAAAACTAGAATTAAAAACCTATATATGTCTAAATTCAAACACTGAAAACAAGAAAATCTTAATTTGTATTTATGTATTGAAAACCTCTTTCATTTTATTTAAAACATGCTCACACTCCATACCTCAAAATTATTAACTCTGCTATTCTTAAAAGATGTCACTATTAACAAAGTAATACATTTTATAATTAAAGACATATTTTATAATAACTTTGTTTTTCTATAATGCTTTATTATTTATTTCACAAAAACTCTTGATTGTTTTTCATTTATTCGTCTTTATCTTTGAATAAAATATTTTAATATTATATATAAAATAAACTGAAGACTATATAAATATAATGTTCTAGAAAAACATCATTATAGTATATATTTAGGTTTTACATTACATTGGGGCATAAATTGTTTACATTACTTAGAATTCATTATCTCTTGAAGTTGCAGTTTTCTATATTTTACTTGAGATAAGTATTACAGTATTTAACATGATCTCTCATTTTAGTGAATACTCAAATACCTTTTGTAGTATTTCCTTTTTCTGTTTATTCTTTATAAACTAAAAAGTAAAAGTGTCTCTTGTTATTATGAAATTATTAATCAATAACAAAAGAGACATTTTAATAAAGTTTCATTCTTCAGAATAAAATGTTCAATTTTCCATCTTATCTTTTAATTTTTAAAATTCATTCATTCATTCATTCATTCATTTATTTTTGGTTACTTTGGGTCTTTGTTGCTGTGTGCAGGCTTTCTCTAGTTGCGTTGAGCAGGGGCTACTCTTCATTGCGGTGTGTGAGCTTCTCAATGAATTGGCTTCTCTTGTTGTGGAGCATGGGCTCTAGGTGTGCATGCTCAGTAGTTGTGACTTGCAGGCTCTAGAGTGCAGGCTCAGTAGTTGTGGCTCATGGGCTTAGTTGCTCTGTGGCATGTGGGATCTTCCTGGACCAGGGATTGAACCATGTCCCCTGCATTGGCAAGTGGATTCTTAACAATTTTGCCACCAGGGTAGTCCTCCATCTTATCTTAATGATCTTGTTTAAGTCATAGAGAAAATAGGCATTGAAGAGTTAATTATTAGAATATAATAACAATTGAGGATTATTATTTTTATAATTGAAACATATTTTTTTGTTATATAAGAATTTTACACAAGAGTTGATATTTTATAATTCTAGGATATAAAACAAATAAATTTAATTTATAAAAATAAAATCAAATTAATTATTTTTGAAAGAGAGTAGGGAAATTAATATCAACAAACAAATTTTAGTTTGAAGGAATGTATGAACTTCAGAGAACTTCCAAAAATAAATATCAACCATTAGATAATTTAAAAAATCAAAAAGAGTAAGGCATATCTCATCTGAGTGTGTATCTAATTTAAGAAGTGCCCACTATGCTTTAAATGTCAAAATATACTATTTCTTTTATTGAAGGAAATGCGACCTAGAGAGACTAAGGAGGTAGCAGGATATGATCTTATGAAGGATGTCAATATGCAATAATATTGACTTGCCTACCACTGACTCATTATTCTCAGATGGCACAGACTGATGCTTGGAAGAATTTAGTTCCTTGTCCAAAGTCAATACCAGAGAGAACAAGGGGTAAGGCAGATGTTCTGGTTCCAGAACCTGGACCCCTACCCTAACCACTATACTGATAGCTTCTCCTTGATGCATAAAATGTCTTCTTCTCATGGAAATGAATGATAGGGATCTACAAGTCATAATTTCCTCATGAAAGGAGAAGGAGGAGCCAAACATAGCAATAATTGATCAAGGAGGAGATAACCCATTAACCAAGGACATTATTTCAGCAACAGTTGATATCAGTGAGGTTGTAAAGACATGAGCCTTACTAACTAGGTATTGCCCGTTTTGTGGAATATGAATTATGAGCAGAGAAGAATACATACATCCAAATGTAAAGAATAGTATTCAACTCATGCAAGTATACAGATTATTGACCATGATGTAACAAGATTATAAGGAAGCCACAACCACCAAAATCTTGGGTCAGGGAGAAGGAAAACAAAAGAAGTTACTAAAAATCTGGAAAGGGTTCTTGGCAGAAATAAATCCTATTATTGCATTTTATTTTTTTTATAAAATAAATTAACTCGTTACTCTAATTATAAGCATTTTTAATTTCTTTTTAAAAATAATCATTTTATGCCCATTGACCATTTCCTTCTAGAAAGCAAGCTTGATTTGCTACTTGTTTTATTTTTTATATACTTTATTTTTTAGAACAGTTTAAAATGTAATGAAAAACAGAGTAGACAGTGTTCAAAGTTCCCATATGCCTCATCTCCCATCCTCATACCTTGTTTTCCCCATTATTAACATCTTGAAGTAATATGGTGTATTTGCTACAATGAGTGAATGAATATTGGTACATTATGATTAACTAAAATATATAATTTACATTGTATTACTCTTTGTTTTATAAATCTCTATGGGTCTTGATAAATGCATAATGTTATGTATCCAGCAGGACAGTGTGATAGAGAATAGTTTTACCATTCTGTGTAAGTTAAAGATTTCCTCTTTATATATTCATCTCTCCTTCCTTCTGCAGATCCCTAGTAATCACAGATATTTGTACTGTCTTTGTAGTTTTGTCTTTTGCACAATGTCATATAGTTGGAATCATACAGTAGGCGGCCTTGTCAGATTGGATTATTTCAATTAGCAATATGCATTTGAGTTTGTTTTTTCCTATGTTTTTCAAGGCTTCATAGTTTATTTCTTTTCATTGCTGAATATTTCATTATATATATATATATATATACCACATTTTGTTTATCTATTTACCTATTTATGAGCATATTAGTTACTTCTAGTTTTGGCAATTATGAATAAAACTGCTGTAAACGTAGTTTTTTGTGTAGACATAAGTTATCAACACAGTTAGGTAAATACCTAGGAGGAGATTTGCTGGATCATATAGTAAGACTGTCTAGTCTTTTAGAAACTGCCAAACACTTCCAGAATGGCTGCACCATTTTGAAATCCTACCAGCATCAATGACTATTCCATTATATACTCTCCAGCATTTGATATTGTCAGTTTTTCCTATCTAAGGTCTTCAAATAGGTGCACAATATTATCTCATGATTTTTGCAATTTCCTAATGACATGAAGTTGCTAATTTCCATCTGCTTATCTTCTTTGATGTGGTGTCTGCTTAGATATTTTGTCCATTTTTAAATTAGATTATTTTTTATTTTTTTTTTTTTTTGCTTTTTAAGGATTGTTTGTATATTTTGGGTACTAGTCCTTTATCAGATCTTTGTTTTGCAAATATTTTCTGCCATTATGTGCCTTATCGTTTAATACTCTTGACATCTCTCAGTCTTCCACAGAGAAAGTTTTAATTTTAATAAAAACTTAATATTTTTATTTCAAGTAAGCATTATGTACGATTCCATTTTATCTCCTCTCTTAGCATATTAATTTTACTTCCACTTTATTGTTTTTAGTAGTTACCCTAGACTTTGCAACAGACATTTACAACTAATTTAAATCCACTTTCAAATAACACTCTATCATTACATGGATAGTAGATGTAATTTATAACAGACTGTTTCCAATTCCTCCCTCCTATCCCTTACAACAGTGTTGTCATTTGTTTTATTTAGTATTTATTGTACTATAATTATTCAATACATTGTTGCCATTGTTACTTTGAACAAACAATTGTCTACTAGGTTAATTAAAATGAGAAAATACATTTTTATTTTACCTTCACTTATTTTTCTTTGATGTGCTTCCTTTCTTTGTATAGATCCAATGTGTATGTATCAGTTATGTAATTTTCCTTCTCTCTGAAGAATTTCTTTTAACATTTCTTGCAAGGCAAGTCCAGTGGTCACAAATTCCCTGTCTTTTTTGTCTAAGAAAGTATTTATTTCTCCTCTTTTGAAGGATAATTATTCTGAATGCAGAATTCCAAGGTCTTGTTTGCTTTTTGTTTTTTCCATTCCTTTTTCTTAACAATTTAACAACTCCATGCCACTCTCATCTTGCTTGTGTGGATTCTGATGCAAAGTGCACTGTTATTCCTATTGTACTTTCTACCTCATCTACAAGTAAGTGTTTTTTTTCAACTCTGGTTTATCTCAAGATTTTTTCTTTGTGTTTTTGAAGTTTGCATATTATATGCCTAGGTGTTAGTTTCTCCTTTTTTATGATTAGCTTTTTTCTTTTTCTTTTTTATTATTAAGAATCAACATGATCAAATTAATAGGTGTTGGTTTCGTAGTATTTTCCTGGTTGGTATTCTCTGAGCTTATCTTGGTGTATGATTAGGTGACTGTTACTCATTTTGAAAAGGCTTCAGCCATTACTGCTTCAAATGTTTCTCCTGCTTCTGTCTTTCTTCTTCTTCTAGTATTCCCATTAAGTATATATTATACCATTTGCAATTGTCTGACAGTACTTGGGTATCCTTTTTCAATTCTCTCATTACTTTTGCCTCTTTGAATTTCAGTTTAGGAAGCCTTTATTGCTCAGTTTTCAAGGTTGCTGATTCATTCTTTGGCTGTACCCAGTTGACAGATGAGTCCATCAAAGTCATTCTTCATTTCTGTAACAATGTTGCTGTTGTTTAAATTTCTAGTTTTATTTTTGATTATTGTATGAGTATTTCTCTGCTGTCAGGTGTAACTCCTTTTTCTTTTCTAACTCATCTTTTGCTCCTCTCTTTTTCTTGATGAGTCTAGCTAAAGGATTATCAATTTTGTTTCTTTTCAGAGAACTAGTTCTTAGTCTTATTTATCTTTTGTATTTTTTAAGCTCTATTTTATTTATTTCTACTCTAATATTTATTTTATCTTACCTTCTACTAACTTAAGGGTTTTTTTTTTTAAATATATTTTTTCTAATTCTTTTAAGTGTAAGGTTAGGTTGTTTATTTAACATTTTTCTTTTCTTCTTTCTTGAGATCCACTTTATTGTTATATACTTCCCTCTTAAAACTGCTTTTGCTGTGTCCCATAGATCTTGTATCATTGTGTTTTCATTTTCATTTGTCTCCAGGCATTTTTTAAATTTCTTTTTTGTTTTCTTCACTGACCTATTAACCTTAGTAGCATATTGTTTAGCCTCCACTTTTTTGTGTTTTTTGCAGTTTTTTCTTATACTTGATTTCTAGTCTCATTGCATTGTGGTAGGCAAAGATGTTTGATGTGATTTCAACCTTCTTAAATTTATTGAAACTTACTTTGCAACCTATCATGTGATCTGTTCTGGAGAATCGTCCATGTGCCCTTGAAAAGAATGTGTATTCTGCTGCTTTTGGATGTAATGTTCTGTATATACCTGTTAAGTTTATCTGATCTAATGTGCCATTTAAGTCTGGTGTTTCCTTACTGATTTTCTGTCTGGATGATCTGTCCATTGATGTAAGTGGAGTTCTTAAGTCCCCTTACTATTATTATGATAATGTCAATTTCTTCATGTTTGTTAATATTGGCTTTATATATTTAGGTGCTCCTATGTTAGGTGCGTATATATATTTACAATTGTTATATCTTCTTCCTGGATCAATCCCTTTATCATTATGTAATGTCTTCCTTTGTCTTTTGTTACAGTCTTTGTCTCAAAGTCTACTTTGTATGACATAAGTATTGCCACTGCAGCTTTCTTTGTATTTGCATTTTCATGGAATGTCTTTTTCCATTCCCTCACATTCAGTCTATGTTTCTCAAGAGCTGAAGTGAGTCACTTTCAGGCAGAATATATATGGTTCCTCTTTTTGTATCCATTTCGCCACTCTATGTCTTTTGATTAGAGCACTTGATCTGTTTACTTTTAAAGTAATTATTGATAGGTATGTACTTCCTGCCATTTAGTTAATTATATTCAGTTTTAGTAGTTCTTTTTTGTTCCTTTATTTTTCTTTCACTCTGTTCCTTTGTTATTTGATGATTTTGTTTAGCATTATGTTTGGATTCCTTTCTTTTTTTTATTTTTTGCATTTGTGTCTAATATAGGTTTTTTCTTTGTGGCTACCACAGTGTTGATATGTAGTAGCTTATATATAGTTATATATATATATATATATATATATGTATATAACTTTAATTTGTTGATCTCTCAAGTTGTAAAACATTCTACAACCCTGTATTTTTACTCCCCTTCACTACTTTTACTGTTTTGACATTATATTTTACATATTTTTGTGTTTCTTTATTCCTTAACTATTTATTTTGGATATAGATTATTTTACTTCTTTTGTCTTTTAACCTTCCTACTAGTTTTATAAGTGATTGATCTTCTACATTTACTGTATATTTTCTTTACCAATGAAATTTTTATTTTTCTTATTTTCTTATTTCTCATTGTGGTCTTTTCTTTTCCACTTACAGAAGTCACTTGAATATTTGTAGTAGAGACAGTTTAGTGGTTCTGAAATCTTTTAGTTTTTGTTTGTCTGTAAATTTTTTTATTTCTCTTTTGAACATGAATGATAGCCTTGCTGCATAGAGTATTTTCTTGGTTGTAGTTTTTTTTTTTTCCTTTCATCACTTTAAATACACCATGCCACTCACTTCTGGCCTGTAAAGTTTCTGCTGAAAAGTCAGCTGACAATATTATGAGTTCCATCATATGTAACTAGTTGTTTCTCCCTTTCTGCTTTTAATAGTCTCCCTTTATCTTTAATTTTTGCCACTTTAATTACAAAGTGTTTTTTTGTGGACCTCTTTGGATTAATCTTGTTTGGGACTCTATGTGCATCCTGGACCTGGAGGTCTGTTTTCTTTGACTAAAAAGAACTAAAAATTTTTAGTTTTTATTTCTTCAGATGTGTTCTTGGCCATTTTCTTTCTCTCTTTTCCTACTTGGACCCTTATAATGGCAATGCTTGTACATTAGATGTTGTCTCAGAGGATTCTTAAACTGTCCTCCTTTTTTAATCCCTTTTTCTTTTTTTTTTGTTGTTGTTTAGCTTGGGTGATTTCCATTTGTCTGTCTCCAGTCACTGACCCATTCTTCTGTAATATCTAATCTACTTTTGAATCCTTCTGGTGTATATTTTGTCAGTTATTATATTCTTCAGCTCTGTTTGATTCTCCTTCTATTTTCTAACTCTTTGCTAAACTTCTCACTGTGTTCATTCATTCTTCTCCTGAGTTTGTCGAACATCTTTATGGTCATTACCTTGAACTCCTTATTGGGTAGATAGCTTAACACCACTTCATTTATTTCTTCTTCTGGGGCTTTATCTTATTCCTTCCTTTGAAACATATTGTCCTGTCACTTAATTTTGCCTAATTATCTGTCTTATTTGTATGTATTAGGTTAGTTGTTTACATTTTCCAATGTGGAGAACTGAACGTATGTAATAGATGTCCTATAGGGCCTGGCAGCACACTCCTCTCAGGTCACCAGAGCTATATGATCTAAAACTGACCCGTATGTGGGCTGAATGGGGTCTTCTGTTGTGGCAGGGCTGACTACTATGGTGTGTTGGTAGCTTGGGCTAGTCCTTGGACTGGTTGGCTTCCAGTATCTGCCTTGTGCCTTGTGCAGAGTCTCTGGTGTGCAAGGCCTGATAAAAGAATAGTTGGCTGTCTTGCCTGAGGAGTCCTTGGGCTATTGCTGGCCTGCTTTGGGGCAAGGCCAGTTCCAGTGTGGCTGGCTGCAGAGTCCAAGGTTTCTGAGGCAGTTGTCTGCCAGCTGGTTGAAAGTGTTGGGTCCTGGCATGGATGGGTGCAGATCTGGGTAGTTCTGGAGTTACTGCCAGCTCACAAATGGGTGGGGTGAGGCCTGCGTGGCTGGCTCTGGGCCCAGGTGTCCTGGGATTAGTGCTGGCCTACTGGTTGATGAGGCCCTGGCCTTGAAAGTCCTGGGACTGTTGTTATCCTGGTGGGAGTGGAGACTATCCTGAAGTGGGTGGCTGGGAGACCTGGGGAAACCCAGGGCTGGTGTTATTCTGCTGGTGGGCAGGGCTGGCTCCCCAGAAGACTGGTTACTTGGCCTGTGGGTCCTGGCATTAGCTGGTGGGCAGGATTATGCCCTGGTGCTAACAGTCTAAAGGAGGACTCCAAAATAGTCCTTGCCAGTACCAGTGTCCTCGTGATAGAACAAACTCCAAATATGGCTGCCACCAGCATGTATGTCCTCAGGGGTTGTCCCAGTGACCTCCTGCCTCTTTGAGAGCAAGTGGGTCTGACCCAGGCTCCTTTCAAATTACTGCCTCTATGCTGGGTCTCAGAGGATGTTAGAAGTGCCATGCTCTTTTTAAGAGTGAAGTCTCTTCTGCTCTCTGACCTTCAAAGCAAGCCATGCTGGCCTTCAAAGCCAGGAAGTTCTGGGGACTCATTTGGTGCAGGACTCCTGAGCTGGGGAGCTGAGGGGCCAATATGGGGCTC
The DNA here is from genome assembly GCF_964374135.1 of Grampus griseus. Taxonomy (NCBI): domain Eukaryota; kingdom Metazoa; phylum Chordata; class Mammalia; order Artiodactyla; family Delphinidae; genus Grampus; species Grampus griseus. The sequence continues at coordinate 52,514,765 of NC_139012.1, read as the reverse complement.
AAATTCCTTGCTCCTTGGGGAGAAGTTTTGAAGTTCTGATTATATTCTTGTTTGTGGGTTGCCTACCCCAGAAAGTGGGTCTTGAGTATACCATGTCTCTGCTACTCCTACCCATCTTGTTGTGGTTCCTTCTTATATCTTTAGTTGTGGAAAATCTTTTCTATTAGACTTCAGAATTATAATTGTTCTAGAACTTGTAATTTTAGTGTGCCTGAGGGAGGAGATGAGCTCAGGGTTTTCTCACTCTACCATCTTGGATAAACTTTCTAAATTTTGATCAACCACAGTTATTTTAAGTTCTCTGCTTAACAATTCAAAAATATGTTGTTCATCGAGTCTGGTTTTAATATTTGCTTTATTTCTTCACACTGAGTTTTTTCTTTTTTTTTTATTCCTTAATTTTCAGCCTGCTTTGTAATTTTTTGTTGAAAGATGCACAAGATGTGTCAGGTAATAAGAACTGATATAATTTGATGTTTAGTGTGAATTTTCATTTTAATTTGGCTAGGAACTGAGCATTATTTACTGTTTGCTATAGTTGTTGGTGCCAGAAATTTCATTTTACTCTATTTTCCTTGTTTACTTGTTTTTGCTTGATTATTTTTTCTTTTGCTTCTCATTTTTAGGTTCCTTTAGAAATACTGCTAGTCTCTATGTCTTGTACTCTCTCAGTTGCAATCCACTGCAATTATGCTGAAGCTTGCTGATGTGATGATAAAGTTTTGGGAAAGAGACGAAAAGTGTTCTATCATGATTAAATCTCAGTTTTTTTAGTGGGCTTTGACTATGATCTTTAAACTTGTTTATTATATTTTCTTCTCTCCTTTAGTGAGATAGAAAGTCTAATTTGGAGTTTACTAATTACCCTTTCCCAGATCATAAAATGTCTTTGGTAATGTTGATATCCTTGGAAATCAGGCTTTGGTTATTAAAAAAACTTTAGTGTATTTCAAAGTGACTTTATCCTTCCCCTGATAAAATATAGGAGATTCTCCTGCAATCGTTTCTATGAAAAACTGGTGGCCAGACCCACAATCGTTTAGGGGCTTCTATTAGATTGCTTCTGGTGGTTTTTGTTTTGTTTTATATTATATTGTTATTAAGACTTTATGTTTTGGAGCAGTTTTAGGTTAATAGCAAAACTGAGGGACAGTATAGAGATTTCCTATACAGCCCTACCCCCACATATCCATAGACTCCATCATTATAAATGTAGCCTAATAGTGTAGTGCATTTGTTACAGTTGATAAACCTTAATTGGCACATCATAATCACCCAGTGTCATAGTTTACATTAAAGTTAACTCTTGATGTTATAATTCTGTGGATTTTAATAAATATATCCAAAATTATGATACCATACAGAATATTTTCACCCTTAAAAATCATCTGTGCTCTGCCTGTTCATTTCTACCCCCCCCCCCAAAACAAAAACCCTGGCAACCACTGATCTTTTTACTGTGTCCATACTTTTGCCTTTTCCAAAGTGTTATACTTTGGGATCATACAGTATGTAGCCTTTTCAGATCAACTCTTTCACTTAGTAATATGTATTTAAATTTCCTCCTTGTCTTTTCAAGGTTTGTTAGCTCATTTTTTAGCACCAAATAATATTCCATTGTTTGGATGTACCACAGTTTATTTATCCATTTACCTACTGAAGGGTACTTTGATTGCTTCCAAGTTTTGACAATTATAAATTAAGTTGTTATAAATATCCTTGTGCAGGTTTCTGTGTGGAAATATTTTCAACTTTGGATAAATACCAAGGAGCATGATTGCTGGATGTTATGTTAAGAGTATGTTTAATTTTGTAAGTGCCCTCCCCCCAAACTGTCTTTCAGAGCCATTTTGCACTCTCACCAGCAATGAATAAGAGTTTCCATTGCCTCACATCCTCACCAGCATTTGATGTTATTTGTGTTTAGATTTCGTTCATTTTAATAGGTGTGTAGTGGTATCTCATTGTTGCTTTAACTTACATTTTCTTGATGACATATGATGTGAAACATTTTTTCATATGCTTATTTTCTATCTGTAAATACTCCTCGGTGAAATGTCTGTTAATGTCTTCAGCCCTTTTTAAAATCAGGGGATTTGTTTTCTTACTGTTGAAATTTAAGAGTTCTTTGTATATTTGGGGTTACAGTCCTTTATTGTATCTGTCTTTTGCAAATATTTTCTCCAAGTCTGTGACTTGTCTTCTCATTTTCTTGAGCTTAGGTTTTCAATTTTAATAAAATACAACTTACAAAATATTTCTTTCGTAGATCATGTCTTTTCTTTTGTATCTAAAAAGTCATTGCCATACCCAAGGTCATCTAGGTTTTATCCTATGTTATCTTCAAGGAATTTTTATAGTTTTGCATTTTACATTTAGGTTTATGACCCATTTTGAGTCAACTTTTATGAAAGGTAGGGTTTGAATCTAGATTAATTTTTTTTGGAATTTGCATGTCCACTTGTTCTAGCACCATTTTGAGAAGACTACTTTTGTTCCATTGTATTGCCTTTACTCCTTTGTCAATGATCATTTGGCTATATTTTTGTGGGTCTTTTTTCTAGGCTCTCTGTTCTGTTGCATTGATTCTTTGTCTGTTCTTTCACACACCACACTTTCTTGATCACTGTAGCTTTATAGTAAATCTAGAAATCAGGTAACATCAATCCTCCAACTTTGTTCTTCTTCAATATTGTTTTGGTTATTCTGGGTCTTGTGCCTCTCCATATATAAACTTTAGAATCAGTTTGTCAATATCCACAAAGTAACTTGCTGGGATTAGATTGAAAGGGATTTGAATCTGTAGATCAAATTGGAAGACTGCTACCTTGACAATATTTAGTTTCTATCCATGAACACATTTTCATTAATTTAATTCTTCGATTTTATTCATTGGAATTCTTTAGTTTTTCTCACATATGTGTTGTACATATTTTGTTATATTTGTACCTGAGTATTTTTGGGGTGTGTTAATGTAAATAACATTGTGTTTTTTTTTTATTTCAAAATTAATTTGTTCATTGTTGGTATATAGGAAAACAGTTGACTTTTCTATATCAACTTTGCATCCCATAACCTTCTTATAATCATTTATTAGTTCCAGAATTTGTTGTTGTTGGTGGTGGTGGTGGTTTTTTCAGATATTCTACATGGATGATCATGTCATCTGTGAACAAGAAAATTTTATGTTTTCCTCTCTAATGTGTATACCCTTGATTTCCCTTTCTTTTCTTACTGTATTCACTAGATCTTCTACAGCAATGTTGAAAATGAGTGTAAGAAAGTGCATCCTTGTCTTGTTTCTGATCCTAGTGGGGAAGCTTCGAGTTTCTCACAACTAAGGGTGATGTTAGCTGTAGGTTTTTTTTGGTAAATATTCGTTATCAAGTTGAAGAAGTTCCCCTCTATTCTATATTATTAAGAATTTTTATCATTGATGGGTGATGTGTTTCTGTCAAATGATTTTTCTATATATATTGATATGCATGTGGATTCTTTTTTGCCTCTTTATGTGATGAATTACATTAGTTAATTTTCAAATGTTGAAACAGCCTTGTATTCCCTGGATAAATCTCACTTGGTCATGGCATGTAATTCTTCTTTTACTTTATTGGATTTGATTTGCTAATATTTTCTCAAGGATTTTTACATCTATGTTCATGAGATATATTGGTCTGTAGTTTTCTTTTTTTGTAATATCTTTTTTTTTTTGTAACATTCTTATTCCTTGCAAGGATTCTGAGGAGAAGTTTGATGTTATTCTTAATATTGTTCCTGTCTGGTTGAAGTGTTCCCCCCCACCACCCCCTTGGCTTCTTCCTGAATTTTTTTCTTTTTCTTTGATTTTCTGTAATTGGAAAGAGATGTGCCTAGGTGTGGTGTTTTGGGCTTTTATTTTGCCTGGTGTTCTTTGAGCTTCCTGGATCTTTGGTTTGGTGTGTGACATTAATTTGAGGTTATTCTCAATAATTATTGTTTCAAATATTTCTTCTTTTTCGTTCTCTTTCTAGTAGTCCCAGTATAAGTAAGTCACTCCTTTTTGTATAGTACCACAATGTTGCACATTGTATTGTAAATACTGTTCTGTTTTTATCAGTTTTTATTCTTTTAGCTTTTTGGTTCCAAGGATTCTGTTGATAAGTGCTCTAGCTCATTTATTATTTCCTTATCTGTGTCCAGTCTACTAGTAAGCCCATCAAAGGTATTCTTCAATTCTGTTACAGTGCTTTTGATCTCTAACATTTATTTTTGATTCCTTCTTAGGATTTCTATCTCTCTGCTTACATTGCTCCTCTGTACTTGTATGCTGTCTCCTTTATCCATTAAAGACTTTAACATATTAATAATAAATATTTTAAATTCCTTGTCTGATAATTCCAACATTCCTGCCATGTCTGGTTATGATGTTTAATCTGTCTTTTCTAATTTTATTTTTCTCCTTTGTTATGTCTTGTTTTTTTTTTTCTTTGTAGCTAGGCATGATGTCCCAGGTAAAAGGAACTGCTGTAAATAAGCCTTTAGTAATGTGATGGTGAGGTGTGAAGAGAGGTGGAGTGTTCTATAGTCCTATGATTAGATCTAAGAATTTCAGTGAACCTATGCCTCTGGATTGCAATTTTCATGGGAGTTTCTCAGTATTTTCTCCTCCCTTAGGTGGGACAAGTTTGCTGTAGTGGGCCAAAGTTGGGTATTTTCCTTATCCCAGGTCACTTAGGCTCTGATAATACCCCAGCAGGTTAGGCCCTGGTTAACAAATTATCCCAGAGGGCAGGACTTGTTGAGAAGAACAGAGTGTCCTGATATATTAAAAAATGTGTTTTTTTCCTCCTCTCTCTGACAGAAGCACAAGGGGATTATTCTGTGATATTTAATTTAGGAAACTATTCAAGGTCTTAGTGATAAATTTTGCAATATTGTGGGGGACTCACATTGTGACTGCATCCCTCTGGAGTTTTTAACTCTCAGTATTGTCTGCACTGAGCTTCCAGCAATTTGTCAATTACAGTTCAAGTTTTCCTTTCCTGGCATTATTTCCTGTGTTCTTTTTCAACCATGATCCTCTGCTCTGGTCAGCAGTGAGTTCTGTATCCACCTGTCTGTCCCTCCTGTCTCGCAGGCAGCAGTTTTCCCTCCATCCTTCCCTCTCTTATGGATCTAAGAAGAGTTGTAGATATTTCAGGCTGCTGAGCTTCTGACTTGTTGTTAGGCAGAGTGGCAACTTCTAAGCACCTTACATGTGAAACTGGAAACCTTCCCAGTAGTTTGTAACTCACAAGATTGTCCACACTTAGCCTCCAGCAATTCTTTGAAGCTTCTGGTTAAGTATTCCCACGGGCTCTAGTGTCTTCTGTTTCAGGTAATGTGATCTTGGCTGTAATTCTCTTTATTCACCAGCCTCTCAAGGTTTTGAGGTGGCAGTTTGCCCTGCTACCTCAGTTCTCTGATGGATCTGAGAATAGATAAGTGCCTAGGTATGCAATGTGAACAAGCATTGCTTAAGCTGTGGTTCTTTGACTTTGCTGAAGAAAAGAGTCACCTGGGTAGTTCTTAAAAAATACCTGAGATGCATGCCAGACCAATTAAACCAGTATCTCTGAGAGTGAGACCCAGACATTTATATATTTATAACTTCACTGGTGATTGCTGTGTAAAGCCAGGATTGAGATCCAAGCAGGGTATCTAAGCTAAGGTGCCTTGGTTTGAATCATGCCTCTTAGATTACTATCGATGTGCAGCTGGACAAACCAGTGAATCAGTCTGTGTCACATTTCCCTCATCTGGAATAAGAGAATCATATATGGCTCATAGTTTCTTTCTTAGCACATAGTAAGTGCTATGTAAGTGTTCACATTTATTTTTTAAATTATTATTATTCCAGACTTGGACAATAAATTGAACCTTAGCATTGCCTCAGGAGTTTTCTGTGTGCTCCACTCTAATGAGGTACTGTTCTTCTCCACCTCCAGAAGTGATTATTAACTTGAATATTTTATTTACTATTGGCTTGCTTTTTATTAATTTTAGAATTTTCCTGATTTTCTTTATAACTGTGTTACAGTCGTACATCTAAACAATAAATTGCATTGTTTTCATGCTTTAAAAATTTCTGAAGATACAATCATACTAAGAGTATTCTTTTGTGTTATGTTTGTTTAATCTACTTGCATTTTTGATATCTACTTATGTTACAAGTACCTGTACTTCATTTATTTAGAGGGTTCTACAGTGATTCATTTTATGAATATGCCACAATTAGTGTATCCATTCTACTGTTAATGGACATTTGTTTTATCCAGTTATTCTGTTGTTGTTATGGAGAACAATAATCTAAACATATTCTTGAACATGAATAATAGTACATGTTCACAGAAAATTTCTTTAGAGGATATACCTAAGAGTGAAATTCTTGAGTCATAAATTATGGATAGAGTTGATTTTATTAAGCAACACAAAATTGTTTAATATATCGATGTTACTATTTTGCACTTCAATGTGGATTAATGTAAACATTCCTCCACATTCCTGTTATCCTTTGACACAGTTTAAAAGTTTGTGTCACATTGATGAATATGGATTAACTTATTTCTTCTTTTTTTTAAGTACATACTGAAGTCTTTTGATCATTTTTTATTGAGGAATTCCTCTTTTTCTTACTTTAGGAGATTTTTTGAAATAAATGTTGAATATCAATTATTTCCCAGTTATATCTGTAGTAAGTAATTTCTAGTTTATGGATTGTTGTTTCATTTTTCTACAGGGTATATTTATAAAAAATGAAGTTCTTTATTTTCTTAGATCAGTCTCCCAAGGCAAAAGAAAAGCAAAAATAAACAAATGGGACCTAATCAAACTTAAAAGCTTTTGCACAGCAAAAGAAGCCATCAACAAAACAAAAACACAACCTAAGGAATGGGAGAAAATATTTGCAAACAATGAGATTGATAAGAGATTAATTTCCAAAATATACAAACAGTTCGTACAGCTCAATAACAAAAAAAACACAAATAACCCAATCCAAAAAATGAGCAGAAGAGCTAAATAGACATTTCTCCAAAGAAGACATACAGGTGGCCAACAGGCACACAAAAGGATGCTCAACATCACTAATTATTAGAGACATGTAAATCACCTCACACTGGTCAGAATGACCATCATCTAAAAGTCTACAAATAATAAATACTGGAGAAGGTGTGGAGAAAAGGGAACCCTCCTACACTGTTGGTGGGAATGTAAATTGGTGCAGCTATTATGGAAGAATAGTATGGAGGTTTCTTAAGAAACTAAAATTAGAGCTACATATGATCCAGCAATCCCACTCCTGGGCATATATCTGGAAAAGATGAAAACTCTAATTTGAAAAGATACATGTACTTCAATGTTCACAGTAACATTATTTACAATAGCTGAGACATGGAAGCAACCTAAGTGTCCATGAACAGATGAATAAAGAAGATGTGGTATACATACATATATATATATATATATATATATATGTAAATATAGAATAGAATACTACTCAGCTATAAAAAGTAATTAAATATTGCCATTTGCAGCAACATGAGTGGACCTAGAGAATATCATTCTAACTCAAGTAAGTTAGACAGAGAAAGTAAATAGTACATGATATCACTTATATGTGGAATCTAAAAAAATAATACAAATGAATCTATGTACAAAAGCGAAACAGACTCACAGACATAGAAAACAAACCTATAGTTACCAAAGAGAAAAAAGATGGAGGAGGGGTAAATTAAGGGTATGGGATTAACAGATACACACTACTATATATAAAATAGATAAGCAACAAGAATTTACTGTATAAAACAGGGAACAATATTCAATATTTTGTAATAACATATAGTGGAAAATAACCTGAAAAAATATATATATATACCTAAATCCCTTTACTGTACATCTAAAACTAACACAATATTATAAATCACTATACTTCAATAAAAATGTTCTTTAATTTTAGTTTAATAAAATTTGTCAAACTTTCTTTATATTTTCTTGCCTGCATCTTATTCAAAAATTAAGACAGGTTCTAGACTAAGTCTGAAGTTATTCCATTAAAACTACATTGTGAAATTTTTCCTCTGTAATATTTTTTAAATGTTTGATAGTTTTATTTTTCTCATTTTGACCTTTAATGTAACTTAAATTATTATTTTTTGTATATGGTATGAAATAGGAGTCTAATTATATTTTTTTATATAACTAAATATTTCATAATTTTTAATAGCCCATCAACTTCCTTACAAATATATAAACTCACTTTGAGATAAATCAAGTTTTCATATATATATTTTCCCCCCTGGATACTCTATTCTGTTTCATTGATCTATCTCTGCACCAATACCAACTGCCTTTATTACTAAAATTTTATGTCTTGATATCTGGTAGAGAAATATCCCTCACTCCCTGCTCATTTTTTCTTTTCTTTAAACTGTACTTTGGTGAAATGTGGTACATCTCTTCAGAGAGGGGCTCACATTAATGATGGCCCTTACATGTTTTTCATATGGAAAGGACAAATAGACTTTTAGAAATTTTATGATAAGTCTAAAATAATAGAAAACTTTTTCCATATTTATTCATTCCTTAAAATTTGCCTCTAGGCTTTTCTTCCTCAGGGAAAATTTAAACTAGTTTCTTAACTTGTTCACTCTTGTCTGATATTTAGTTTGTCAATATAGCTTACTTCTGCTTTTCACAACATCTTCGCTATTCTAGAGATAATATACATATATCCTCAAGGTTCTTCCTGTCATTTATATTAAAAACGTTTAAATCGACTGAGTAATATATATTTAGTTACACTTCCTGAAGTAATATTTGGATGGTTGCATCTTTTTCTACACATTAAAAGGTATATTATGTAATTCCTCACTAGAGTAGACACATTTTAAAATAGGGATATGTGTCAACATTTACAATTTTTCTTAAAATAATGCATATTTGTTTGAGAAGGATGAATATACTACCTGAGTAAAAGACAATGGTTTTGTTATATTTTGTTTTATTCTGTGGTTTAATTTGAGTAAGAGATAATTCAGTTAACATTAAAGAAATATTTAAATAATTTAAACAAATTATGGAAATTAAAAACAAATTTACAAACTATAGACACAGAATAGTGTCTGTGACTAAAATAGTGATTAAATTTTTTACATTTCTGATACCTATATTTATAGGACTCTAACAATAGGCATAACTTCAATATTTGGGCACAACACATATAGATATGTGTGTGAGTGTGTGTGTGTGATGTCTAAAAAGTATGAGAGTAAAAGCTCATTCAACACATATTTACTGAGGATGTAATATGTATCAAGACACGAGTTTGCCATCATTTAGGATAAAACAAATGAAAAATATGTTCCTGATGAACTTAGGTATCTCCCAAGTTAATGAAGGGTAATTAATCCAATATAATGACATTTCTGTAATGTGATACATGCTAAAATAAAGGTAAGAGCAAAATACTATATGAGTATAAAGAATAGAATAATAACACGTAAACTCAAAAATTCTCCCCCAAATTTGTAAAATTTATGTCAAAGAAATTCTTATAGGAATAGCTAGAATTTCAGGAATTTTTCAACTAGTGGGAGATAATTGTTTACATATGTTGAATATTCCAGTCTCATATCTTCCAGAATGCATGTGTAGTTTTAGATCTATTCAGGTTTGAAAATGTGAATTTCAATTGTATTACTCAGAGACTTGAATTTAAAACTTAAACTCAGAAAATGTTGTATGGATTTCCAGTTTTCCTGCATAGAGCACATTTTTCTGAATGTCTTATTATAAACACATTTCTTGGGACTTCCCTTGTGGTGCAATGGTTAAGAATCCACCTGGCAATGCAGGGGACATTTCGAGCCCTGGTCCGGGAAGATCCTGCATGCAGTGGAGCAACTAAGACCACATGCTACAACTACTGAGCCTGAGTGCTACAACTATGGAAGCCCGTGTGTCTAGAACCTGTGCTCTGCAACAAAGAGAAGCCACCGCAATGAGAAATGAAACTAGAAATTGACACAAAGCAAATCAGGTATTGCAGTATTCCAGGCAAGAGGTGATGAGGATACTTGGCATGTTATCCGTGGACATGAAAAGAAAGTAATTATTTCTAGAGAAAATACATAAATAATAACAGCAAAAATATCATAAGAGGTTACTGGATACTAAGAATTTTGCATAAATTATTTCATCCGAGTTTCATAATAACGCTATTGTTATCATTCATTTTTACAGAGGAGAATTCTGAAAAAGACTAAGTAGCATGCCCAAAATAAGGTCATGTGGCTAGTAAGTGCCTGAACCTGAATTCAAGTGTAGACAATTTGACTCCAGAGAGAGAAAGAGGTAGACAGAGAGAGAGCTCATATATTCTCAGGCTGAGTATGTACAGGACTTGGTGACTGATATTGTAACAAAAATCAGGGGGAAATTGACAAGTGTCCTAGGTTTCAAGCTGGGGTGACAAACAGTGATGGTGTTAACAAAAATTGAATTATTAGAGAAAGAATAAAGTTTGGTGACAGAAGCATGAGTTGGGTTTTGATTATGTATTTTTTTGGTTTGGCAATTCATTTAGGTAAAATTAGAAATATAAAAGAACAGTTCAGATTAGAGTGCAAATTTTGAAGTTTTGTTTAGCATATATACATTGTAGCTTTAAGACACTACATAATGTGAATAGTTTTGCATACAGTCCTGGAAAGTTGACCAAAGCTATGATATTTCAATGAAAAAGAATACTAGCTTCTTCAGATACTAAAATACCATTCACTATTATTTCATGTGCTTTTGTGACTCTTCGTTATCACCTTCCATGTTCCCCTTTAGAGTTCTCTTGCCAGCACTACTTGGTTCATGATATATCTAATTAAACCACCAATAATCTACTCTGGTTTTACCTTGCATATCTGCCCTTTACTTCTTAGACAGTGTATATCACTCGCAGCTTTCAGAAGCTTAAGAAATTAACATAAACACATTTTCTCTTACATGCTCAGATTGTCCACTAACAAAGATATTTAACACCTTGGATGTCATGCAACAATAAAGGGATAATATTTCTGATTTTTCCTTACTGCCTCCACCATCAAATGTTCTTAACTACCCCCACATCTTTTCCCCCAATGAATATATGGCATTTAGTGCTTCTGGAGTTAGAAAGAAATAGCCTATTATAAAGTCATACTGGGGTGTTTTTAATAGAGTTTTGTTTTTCTTTTAATGCCCTTTGCAGATAGTAGTTTGAAAACAAACAAACACATTTAATTTGCAAAAGTATGATTTTACTAAGACAGAATACTCAAAGTAGGACACTAAAAGTATACGACAAGTCTGGATTCCTGTAGACTATAAAGTTTATAAAATAAAGCCATCAAGCTGATACAAATTATGGCATAGATTCTAACCATACAGGATGAAGAAGAAAAATTTGAACTTTAAGAGTTTAGTTAAGCTACTCCACGACATTGCATCCATTTTGTAGTGACCTTGAACTGACACTAGTCCCTTCATGCAGGTGAATGCCTGAGATAGCAGCCTACAGAGTCACAAGCAAATGTAACTTTCTGATATGACTTCCTCAGTAGACTTTGTGATGAACAGTCTTGCCTGCCTCCTAGCAATTGTGTGACTTATATTTTTCTTAGATAAGACTCCCATGGAACTTACCAAACTTCAACATTTGGATTAAATAGACCAATCTAGCTTCACCTTAGAAACCCCAAAACACTCCTCTTATGAACTCTAATAAAGGATTGTGCCCAAGGTCCTATCTTTTTCTGCACTCTGCCTTGAGTTGCCCCTGTAGCCCCTCAAAGTGTGCCAGTTACTTCCTCCAGGACCTGTGAGTAATAAAATTCTCTAATTTATTTCCTCTTCAGATCTGTTGTTGAACCAAAGATCATTGTCAGGCACCCTGGCCTCTAGGTGATAGTGTTAATTTGACAAATTGATTACATTGAGTCTCAGGGGTAAACCAGTAAGAGAAGAGAACTGCAGGTAAGAACTGATTGTCCCCTACTGCTTTGCTCATGTTAAAAGTCCAGTTAGAAGAAGGTAGAAATATTCATCTTGGCTTGGAGGAGTCTGACCACATGTCTGCTGCTTGTTTCCTCCAACAAACACTATGGATACTATCAACCTCTGTAATCAGTGCATTAGACAGGGAGCCAGGTCCAAGGTAATATAGCAACAGGAGAGTAGCAAGGGGAGGTGTCTGAGCATCTTGAATGAGGGTGTGAGTGATAAGACATGGATTTAAAGAGTTTCTTGTAAATTTTTTTAAGTTTTATGGTACAGGGAATGAGACGCAGTTGAAGTTTACATACCCAGTCATCTCTTGATCTGCTTTACTTTTTATACAAACCACTGCAGCTGCAATAATAATAAACTGTGGAGATAAGAATGGAGATTAAGAATGGTGAGTGAGAGACTAGTTACTAGTCTATAGTAACAGTTCATTTTAGAGCTGAGAGTGGATTTGATTAAGGTTGAATAATGAAATAGTGAGAAGTAAAAAGGAACGTGAATAATATTCGAGATAAAATTGAAAAGACAGTGCAAGTGTTGTGGGCTATAAAGAAAAATGGAAGGATGATCGATCATGCCAAAGTTTTAAGTAAGAACATGTGAGTTGCTGGTGTTAAAACATGTTGAGATGAACTCATAAAACTGCCAGACTTTATGTTACTAAATATCTGACTCCAATAACTAGATTCCTTTACCTTTTTGTTTTTTTCATGCCCATTCAGTTTCTTCCTATGTAGGTTGCTTATAGGGAAAACAAATTAGTACTTAGACAAACACAAAAATTTGACCTACCTCCTGTAATATCTCTCACTGTAAATTAGTTGGTTGCCTCTCTGGATTACATACTTTGTGTTTTGTGAGTTTTAATTGGTGAAAGTCATACATTAAAATTACAGTCAACAGTGTGAACTGACAATTCTTATAGTTTGGTCTCCTTAGATAATATTACAAATTCAGCAAAGTAAAAGTTACCTTGCAGAACCAACCACTTAGAGTAAACACTGCTCTGTTCCATTCAAATTTCTGTATCCATCCACCTGTGGTACACTATGCCAAAAACATAAAATACATATTTCTGGTCAAGAACAACCTTTAACATCTTTCTGTGGAAACTAATGCAGGGTGCAGTCAACTGCCACAACAAACGTAGCATTTGGAAAGGAATATCACAATCAATTTGAATCCTCCCAACCCCCATAAATTCCTGAGGATTTCTTTCACTATCTATTTCACCAGAAAATTGGTTGTCTTATGTCCAAATCTTTGAGGCTTCCTCTCTCTTTCTCTCTCATTATTCTCCACTGTGCTGTGTTCCTGGAACAATCCTGGAATAAGCCACTTTAACAGCAAGTTGCCTTCTTAATCCCTGAAGACACTGACGTTCTTACGGAGATGATTTTTAGTACCAACACATAAAAAATTTGGCATTTCAGAAGATCCCATTATTTATTATTTTGAAAATCTACTAAAGACCCATTGCTCCAGTAAAGCAGAAAATATTTGTCAACTATCCGTGGCAATCCCTTATCTGCAATTTCCTGTCTAGAGTTAATAAAAAGAATCATGGTTCAAATCTAATCCAGTGAAATGGCTCTTTAAACAACCTTACTGAGCCTACCTCAGTGTAAAGAGAGAAAAATGCATTTTCACTTTAATGTACACTTTCCTTAAGGAAATATATTAGAGATTAAAAGTGGTACTATAATTTATTTAAAATTGTTTTGTCATACACAGTGTGATATATATTTTTGCCTTGGTTTTAATAAAGTGAGTCTGCACACAGGTTATACTTTGAGGCACTCTAATTAGCATCACCAGTCTCAGGAATGGTTTTGCAATATTTGAGAGACTAAACAGGAGTTTATGGTCCCAAGCATTAATAGAATGTTAAAATATTCACCACTGACAATCCTAGTAGGTGATAAGATACAGAGATTGACTAGAGATACTGTAGTGTCCATAGAGTTGTATGTATATTATATAATAATGTGACACCCTCAGCAGTTTCACACACTGCAGTAACTCCTGAGGCCAAGAACTCCACTCAATCCTGTATCCCGACACTAAGATGAAGGAGACACACACTTGCTCAACTAGAGATGTAGTTAATCATGCAACAAAAATTGGAAGTTTTTTCTTTGATTGCTTATAAAGCTTATTTATGTGGGAAAATTTTGTCTTAGATTTACATTCATTGTATCAAATAACCAGGTCACATGACCATGAGGATGGGGAACACAAGCCCTTTTCTTCCTCTAAATCTGAAGACTACAAAGTCCAAGTAAGTACATGATAAGGGGAAGAAGTAAAATAACATTAATTTAATATAAACTAAGCTTCAGACTTTATATTAAATCAGTGCTTCTTACAAGTTATGGTGCATATAAATCACCTGGGGATCATGAAAAATTGCAGAATTTCATTCAGTAGGTCTGGAGTCTGGCCTAATAAGCTCTCTCTTTTTTTTTCTTTCTAACAGTTTCTTCTAGTAGTTACATTAAAAAAATATATATTGGAGTATAGTTGCTTTACAATGTTGTGTTAGTTTCTACTGTACAGCACAGTGAATCAGCTATACATATGCATATATCCCCTCTTTTTTAGATTTCCTTCCCATTTAGGTCACCACAGAGAATTGAGTAGAGTTCCCTGTGCTATACAGCAGGTTCTCATTAGTTATCTATTTTAAATAGTATCAACAGTATATATATGTCAATCCCAACTCCCAATTCATCCCACACCTACCAACTTTTCCCTTTGATATCCATACCTTTGTTCTCTATGTCTATGTCTCTATTTATGCCTTGTAAATAAGATCATCTATACCAATTTTTTCATATTCCACATATATGTGTTAATATATGATATTTGTTTTTCTCTTTCTGACTTACTTCACTCTATATGACAGACTCTAGGTCCATTCACATCTCTAAAAATGACCCAATTTTGTTCCTTTTTATGGCCGAGTAATAATCCATTGTATATAAGTACCACAATCCATTCCTCTGCTGATGGACATTTAAGTCACGCCTAATAAGCTCTTAACTGGAGGTCTGCTGCTATTCCCTGTCCAACAGCAAGAAGTAGGTAATGTGTGAGTGTAGTTATGTTTATTAATAATTTAAATATAAGGAAATAAATATCTATATATTGTGAATGTGTGCTTCAAACTGTAATACTGTTAGAGATTTTCAATAAAATGTAGGGAAATGATTAAGAAAGAAAAAAGTGTTCTTTTTTAACAAGTAGGGTAAGTCTAAAGGAATGGGGGAATTTAGAGACATTCTGTATAATTCTGTGGTAGATATGTCTTTGAACTTTCTAATAATAATTTTGAATTGATTACTAAGCTCTTTGTGTCTTGATTCAATTCTGATGCCTCTAGATACAAAGCTAAATTTTCCATTTCTCTAAGTCGACAATAGCTCTTACATAAAAAGTCATCAGTTATTCTGTAGTTCAATCTGAGATTTTTGAGAATTTGCTGACTTCTATAGTAGCAGATTGATTTTATTTTTATAGAGTTTTATGATAACGACTTTTCTGCATACTTGCTTGTCTTGATGCAGTGAAATTCTCTAACTTATGAAAGAAAATTATTAATTTTACAAAGCTAAGGTTAAATATATTATTTCTTAATACTAAACAGGTGCAATAAATATTTACCTGCACCAGGCACCATGCTAGGAACTGTTGATAACTTTAACATCTAAACATGTCTTCAAGTAGTGCTTGGGATGGGAGGGTAGAGCATTCAGCCAAATAAAGAACAAATATAGTGTGTGATATTAGATGAGTTTAGAGATATAAAAGTATTTTGATCAAATAAAAATATAATTTTTAATATTAAATATATACTCTAATATATGAATTGAGTGATTTTCTGTGGACAGAATTAGAGTGTGAAAAGTAATTTTTCAACACTTCATAAAAGTGATCTTTGAGTTACACCTTTGAGTTTGAAGGGTGAGTAGAATATTTTCCAGTAGATGAGGGACTACATGACACTGGGAAAAAAGAAATATCTGAGAAAAGGGAAGAGGTAAATAATGAAGAAAATGTTCAGAAAATCTTAAGAAGCCAAAAATATTTAATGTTTTTGGCCTATGATTAGACATTTTAAAAAGGTTGTGGGAGAGAAAACTTTTAGAAAGTATTCAGATGCTGTTGTGAAGGCTATTGAATATAAAGTAAATAAGAGAGAAATGCCTTCATTATTTTTTGACACATTAATGATATCTCTATTAGAATTCATTAGATGGTTCTTATTAGCAAAAATTGTTTCATTGTTTTACTTAAGAAGCAACTGACAGGTATAAAATAAATATCATTTTGATTTTCATGTTTCAATAGCTAAAGGCACTGCCTTAACTACTGAGGGCATATTATCTTTGGTTTCTAACATAATTATTCATCTAAGTTTAGTTATTATAGATATATTTATTAAAATTCACACAGAACTGGAATATGAAAAAGCAATACAGGTCATTTGTTTTTATATATATTTTTATAGAAAAATACTGATGAGTAATAATGAACATTAAACACCAATATGCATATTTAACAGAAATAAAATGTCTTAAAAGAAAATGCTTTTGCTTTAAATATTGAGAGTCCTAAATAGTGAATGCCATTGCCATTATGTTAATCTGTTAGATAATCCTATATATATTTAATTTGTTATTTATTTTTTTGCATATTTTTATTAAGATATTTTACTCATGTCCAGATTTGTTTCAAGAAGTCAGGTTTCATTACCTCATTATGAAATGAGTTGAAAGTGGGGAGAATGAGAAAATAAAAATATCAGTGGTAAAAAGCAAAGCCCTATATAAGGCTTAAATTATCAAACATAATGATTTCATGTATACTAAATTTAGGTTCACAGATCTATCCTCTGAAGGGAAAATCAAAAAGGCTAAACTTATTAGTCAAATAATGCAAAATGATATGTGATTAAAAGCAACAATAACAACAACAAAAAAGTAAAGTTTCTCAGGAGAAATATATTTTGTAACAATGTATGATTGGATTTTTCTCAGAATTTTCAGTAAAGTAATCACTGAATATCTCACTTATATCACCCCCCAAATTAAGCAATTTGCTTTTTATAATAGAAATTCTGTTTGTGTTCCATAAATTGTGATACAAATATCCAATTTTCTCCTGAACTGGCTTGATGTAAGGACATGCATTATAAAACAAAGAAATTGAAATGAATTTGTTTTTCTTTTTTACTGAAGTATAGTTGACTTACAATATTATATTAGTTTCAGGAGTACAACATAGTAATTCAATATTTTTTATAGATTATACTTCATATAAAATTATAAAATATTGGCTACATTCCCTGTGCTGTATCTTATATCCTTGTAACTTTTTATTTTATAAATAGCAGTTTGTACATCCTCATCCCCTTCACCTATCTTGTCCCTCTCTCCATCCCTCTCCCTTCTAATAATCACCTTTGTGCTCTGTATCTGAGATTCTTATTCTGTTTTGTTACCTTTGTTCACTTATTTTAATTCTACATATAAGTGAAAACACACAATATTTGTCTTTCTCTGTCAGACGTATTTCACTAAAGCATAATACCTTCCTGGTCAATTCATGTTGTTGCAAATGTTAAAATTTCATTCTTTTTTATGGCTGAATAATATCCCATTGTATATATTTATCACATCCTCTTTTTCCATTCGTCTGTTGATGGACACTTAGTTTGCTTCCATATCTTGGTTATTGTAAGTAATGCTACTATGCACATTGGGGTGCATGTATCTTTTCAAATTAGTGTTTTTGTTTTCTTTGGATTTATACCTAGGAATGGAATTGCTGGATTGTATGGTGGTTCTATTTTTAATTTTTGAGGAGCCTCCAAATAGTTTTCCATAGTGGCTATACCAATTTACAATCCCACCAACATTGTACTAGGACTCCATTTTATCCACATCATTGCCAACACTTGTTATTTGTTGTCTTTTTGGTGATAGCCATTCTGACAGGTGGGAGGGGTGATATCTTATTGTTGTTTTAATTTGCAATCCCTTGATGATTAGTGATGTTGAGCATCTTTTCATGTGCCTACTGGCCATCTGTATGATATCATTTGTAACTCTCTTTTTCACTTCTAATTTTCTTTATTTGGTCCCTCTCTTTTTAAATTAATGAGTCTGACTAAGGGCTAATCAATTTTCTTTTTCTATTCAAAAAATCTCTTCATTTTATTAATATTTTCTATTGATTTTATTTTGAAAACTAGTGGCAAATTTTTCTCAAAAATATATCAAACCCATTTTCATTCCCATGAGGTCAAATGAGAATTACCTCAACAGTTCCCTGCATTAAAACTTTGTAACTTTGAATCCTAATAGGTAGAAAGAATACATAATTATTATTTAACTTTGTGTTTATTTATGAATGACATAATAATTTTAGAAGCCATTATAAGCTAGATATATTTCCTATAAATAGCTTATTACTGCCATGTACATATTTTCTATTGGAATGTCGATTGCTTTACTTATTTTTAAGCATTTTTTAAGCATTAAATGGATTTTCTATTTATCTTTTTAATGTGCTGCTAGCTATGACTTTTATTATAATTCTGCATTTAAATCATTCATTCTGGGGGGACCTTCATGATGGCAGAAGAGTAAGATGTGGAGATCACCTGCCTCCCCACAAATACATAAGAAATACATTTACATGTGGAACAACTCCTACAAAATACCTACTGAACACTGGCCGAAGACCTCAGACTTCCCAAAAGGCAAGAAACTCCCCATGTACCTGGGTAGGGCAAAAGAAAAAACAGAGACAAAAGAATAGGGGCTGGGGGCTTCCCTGGTGGCTCAGTGGTTGAGAGTCTACCTGCCAATGCAGGGGACAAGGGTTCGTGCCCCAGTGCCGGAAGATCCCACATGCCGCAGAGCGGCTGGGCCCGTGAGCCATGGCCGCTGAGCCTGCACATCTGGAGCCTGTGCTCCACAACGGGAGAGGCCACAACAGTGAGAGGCCTGCATACTGCAAAAAAAAAAAAAAAAAAAAAAAATATATATATATATATATATATATATATATATATATATATATATAAGAATAGGGACTGGCCTTGCATCTCTGGGAGTGAGCTGTGAAGGAGGAAAAGTTTTCACACACTAGGAAGCCACTTCACTTGTGGAGATGGGAGGTGGGCAGGAGGGAAGTTTCAGAGCCACAGAGGAGAGCACAGCAACAGGGGTGTGGAGGGCAAAGCAGAGAGATTCCCTCACAGAGGATCAGTCCTCACCAGTGCTGTCTGAGAGAGGCTTGTCTGCTTACCGGCTGGGGCAGGTGGGGGCTGGGAGCTGAGGCTGTGTCTTCAGAGGTCAGATCCCAGGGAGAGGAGTGGGGTTAGCTGCATGAACACAGCATAAAGGGGGCTAGTGTGCCACAGCTAGCTGTGAAGGAGTCTGGGAAAAAGCTTGGAACTGCCTAAGATGCAAAAGACCATTATTTTGGGGTGCGTGAGGAGAGGGGATTCAGAGCAACACCTAAACGAGCTCCAGAGATGGACGTGAGCTGCAGCTATCAGCATGGACACCAGAGACAAGCATGAAACGCTAAGGCTACTGCTTCAGCCACCAAGAAGCCTGTGTGCAGTCACAGGTCATTATCCATACCTCCCCTCCTGGGAGGCTGTGTAGCCTGCCACTGCCAGGGTCCTGTGATCCAGGGACAGCTTCCCTGGGAGAACACATGGTGTGCCTCAGGCTGCTGCAATGTCAAGCCGGCCTCTGCTGCCACAGGCTCACCCAGCATTCCATACTCCTCCCTCCCCCAGGCCTGAGGGAGCCAGAGTTCCCTAATCAGCGGCTACTTTAACCCCGTCCAATCTGGGTGGGAAGCAGACGCCCTCAGTCAACATACAAAGAAGCAGGGCCAAAATCAAAGCTGAACATAAGGAGCTGTGCAAACAAAGAAGAGAAAGGGAAATCTCTCCCAGCATCCTCAGGAGCATCGGATTAAATATCCACAGTCAACTTGATGTACACTGCAGCTCTGGAATAACAGAATAGACAACTAATCATCCCAAAATTGAGGGAGTGGACTTTGGGAGCAAATGAAGTCTTGCGGTTTGCTTTCTGCATCTAATTTGTTTCTGATTTTATTTTTATCTTAGTGTTTAGAGCTTATAATCATTTGTAGATTTGTTTATTGATTTGGTTGCTCTATTCATTGATATATATATATATATATATATATATATATATATATAGTGGTTTTTTTTTCCTTTTTTTCTTTTTGTGAATGTGTATGTGCATGCTTCTTTGTGTGATTTTCTCAGTATGGCTTTGCAGTTACCATTTATCCTAGAGTTCTCTGTGTCCGTTTTTTGTTGTTGTTGTTGTTTTCTAGTATAGCTTTTAATGCTGGCTATGATTGGTGGATTGGTTTTTTTGTTTGGTTGTTCTCTTCTTTCTTTCTTTATTTTTTTTCTTTTCCTTATTACTTTTTCATTTTTTATTTTTAAAAATATATATTTTTTAATTTTAATAACATTATTTTATTTTTATTTCTCTCTTTCTCCTTTTATTTCTCCCTTTTAATCTGAGCCGTGTGGCTGACAGGGACTTGTTCTCCTGCTGGGTGTCAGGCCAGAGCCTCTGAGTTGGAGAGCTGAATTGAGGACATTGGTCCACCAGAGACCTCACAGTCCCACATAATAACTAATGGTGAAAGCTCTCCCAGAGATCTCCATCTCAACACTAAGACCCAGCTCACTCAACAAACAGCAAGCTACAGTGCTGGACACCCTATGCCAAACAACTAGAAAGACAGGAACACAAACACACCCATTAGTGCAGAGGATGCCTAAAATCAGACAAAGTTCACAGACACCCACAAACAAACCACCAAACACGGTACTGCCCACCAGAAAGACAAGATCCAGACTCATCCACCAGAACACAGTCACCAGTCCTTCCATGAAGAAGCCTACACAACACACTGAACCAACCTTACCCTCTGGGGCAAGACAACAAAAACAACAGGAACTATGAACCTGCAGCCTGTGAAAAGGAGACCCCAAACACAGTAAGTTAAGGAAAATGAGAAGACAGAGAAATACACAGCAGATGAAGGAGCAAGACAAAACCCACCAGAGGAAACAAATGAAGAGGAAATAGGCAGTCTACCTGAAAAAGAATTCAGAGTAATGATAGTAAAGATGATCCAAAATCTTGGAAATAGAATGGAGAAAATATAAGAAATGTTCAACAAGGACCTGGCAGAACAAAAGAGCAAAGAAACAATGCTGAACAACACAATAAATGAAATTAAAAATTCTCTAGAAGGAATCAATAGTAGAATAACTGAGGCAGAAGGACAGATAAGTGACTGGGAAGATAAAATAGTGGAAATAACTACTGTAGAGCAGAATAAAGAAAAAGGAATGAAAAGAATCGAGGACAGTCTCAGAGACCTCTGGGACAACATTAAACACACCAACATTTGAATTATAGGTATACCAGAAGAAGGAGAGAAAAAGAAAGGGACTGAGAAAATATTTGATGAGATTATAGTTGAAATCTTCCCTTATATGGGAAAGGAAATAATAATCAGTCAAGTCCAGGAAGCATAGAGTCCCATAAAGGAAAAATCCAAGGAGAAACATGCCAAGACACAACTAATCAAACTATCAAAAATTAAATACAAAGAAAAAATATTGAAAGCAGCAAGCGAAAAACAACAAATAACATACAAGGGAATCCCCATAAGGTTAAGAGCTGATCTTTAGGCAGAAACTCTGCAAACCAGAAGAGAATGGCAAGACATATATAAAGTGATGAAAGGGAAAAAAACTACAACCTAGACTATTCTACCCAGCAAGGATCTCATTCAGATTTGATGGAGAAATTATAACATTTACAGACAAGCAAAAGCTAAGAGAATTCAGCATCTCCAAACCAGCTTTACAACAAATGCTAAAGGAACTTCTCCAGGTATGAAACACAAGAGAAGAAAAGACCTACAATAAAAACCCCAAAACATTTAAGAAAATGGTAATAAGAATATACACATAGAAAATTACCTTATGCAAATAGATTAAATGCTCCCACCAAAACACACAGACTGGCTGAATGGATACAAAAACAAGACCTGTACATATGCTGTCTACAAGAGACCCACTTCAGACCTAGGGACTGAAAGTGAGGGGATGGAAAAAGATATTCCATGCAAATAGAAATCAAAAGAAAGCTGGAGTAGCATTTCTCATATCAGAAAAGAATATACTTTAAAATAAAGACTATTACAAGAGACAAAGACGGACACTACATAATGATCAAGGGGTCAATCCAAGAAGAAGATATAACAATTGTAAATACTTACACACATAACATAAGAGCATCTCAATACCTAAGGCAAATGCTAACAGCCAAAAAGGAGAAATCCACAGTAAAACAATCATAGTAGGGGACTTTAACACCCAACTTTCACCAATGGAGAGATCATCTAACATGAAAATAAACAGGGAAACACAAGCTTTAAATGATGCATTAAACAAGATGGACTTAACTGTTATTTATAGGACATTCCATCCAAAACCAACAGAAGACACTTTCTTCTCAAGTGCTCATGGATTATTCTCCAGGATAGATCATACCTTGGGTCACAAATTAAGCCTTGGTATATTTAAGAAAATTGAAATCATATCAAGTATCTTTTCTGACCACAATGCTATGAGACTAGATATCAATTACAGGAAAGAAACTGTAAAACATACAAACACATGGAGGCTAAACAATACACTACAAAATAACCAAGAGATCACTGAGGGAATCAAAGATGAAATCAAAAAATACTTAGACACAAATGACAATGAAAACACCATGACCCAAAACCTACTGGATGCAGCAAAAGCAGTTTAAGAGGGAAGTTTATAGCAATACAATCCTACCTCAAGGAGCAAGAAACATCTCAAATAAACAACGTAACCTTACTCCTAAAGGTACTAGGGAAAGAACAGACAAAACCCAAAGTTAGTAGAAGGGAAGAAGACATAAAGATCAGAGCAGAAATAAATGAAATAGAAACAAAGAAAACAATAACAAAGATCAATAAAACTAAAAGCTGGTTCTTTAAGAAGACCTACAAAATTGATAAACCATTAGACAGACTCATCAAGAAAAAGAGGGCGAGGACTCAAATCAATAAAATTAGAAATGAAAAAGGAGAAGTAACAATTGACACTGAAGAAATACAAAGGATCATGAGAGAATACTACAAGCAACTCTATGCCAATAAAATAGACAACCTGGAAGAAATGGACAAATTCTTAGAAAAGCACAACCTTTGGAGACTGAACCAGGAAGAAACAGAAAATATAAACAGACAAATTAAAAACACTGAAATTGAAACTGTGATTAAAATTCTTCTAACAAACAAAAGCCCAGGACCAGATCTCTTCACAGGTGAATTCTATCAAACATTTAGAGAAGAGCTAACACCTATCCTTCTCAAACTCTTCCAAAATATAGCAGAGAGAGTAACACTCCCATATTAATTCTACAAAGCCACAATAACCCTGATACCAAAACCAGATACAGATGTCGCAAAAAAAGAAAACTACAGGCCAATATCACTGATGAAAATAGACCCCAAAATCATCAACACAATACTAGCAAACAGAATCCAACAGCACATAAAGAGGATCATACACCATGGCCAAGATGGGTTGATCTCAGGAACGCAAGGATTTCTCAATATATGCAAATCAATCAATGTGATAAATCATATTAGCACACTGATCATCTCAATAGATGCAGAAAAAGCTCCTGACAAAATTCAACACTGATTTATGCTAAAAACCCTCAGGAAATTAGGTGTAGAGGGAACTTACCTCAACATAATAAAGACCATATATGACAAATCCACAGCCAACATCTTTCTCAATGCTGAAAAACTGAAACCAATTCCTCTAAGATCAGGAACAAGACAGGGTTGTCCACTCTCACCACTATTATTCAACATGCTTTGTAAGTTTTAGCCACAGTAATTAGAATAGAAAAAGGAATCCAAATCAGAAAAGAAGAAGTAAAACTGTCACTGTTTTCAGATGACATGATACTATACATAGAGGATCCTAAAGAAGCTACCAGAACACTACTAGAGCTAATCAATGAATTTGGTAATGTAGCAGGATACAAAATTTATGCACAGAAATCACTTGCATTCCCATTTACTGATGATGAAAAATCTGAAAGGGAAATTAAGGAAGCACTCCCATATACCATTGCAACAAAAAGAGTAAAATACCTAGGAATAAACCTACCAAAGGAGAGAAAAGACCTGTATGTAGAAAACTATAAGACACTGATGAACAAATTAATGATGATACAAACAGATGGAGAGATATACAATGTTCTTGGATTGGAAGAATCAACACTGTGAAAATGACTATACTACCCAAAGCAATCTACAGAGTCAATGCAATCCCTATAACTACCAATGGCATTTTTCACAAAACTAGAACAAAAAATTGCACAATTTTTATGGAAACACAAAAGACCCCGAAGAGCCAAAGCAATTTTGAGAAAGAAAAATGGAGCTGGAGGAATCAGGCTCCCTGCCTTCAGACTATACTAGAAAGCTACAGTAATCATGACATTATGGAAATGGCACAAAAACAGAAATATAGATCAATGGAACAGGATTGAAAGCCCAGAGATAAACCCATGCACATATGGTCACCTTATCTTTGATAAAGGAGGCAAGAATATACAACGGAGAAAAGACAGACTTTTCAATAAATGGTGCTGGGAAAACTGAACAGCTATATGTAAAAGAATGAAATTAGAACCCTTCCTAACACCATACACAAAAATAAGCTCAAAATAGATTAAATACCTAAATATAATGCCAGACACTATAAAACTGTTAGAGGAAAACATGGGCAGAACACTCTATGACATAAATCACAGCAAGATCCTTTTTGATCTACCTTCTAGAGAAATGCAAATAAAAACAAAAATAAACAAATGGGACCTAATGAAACTTAACAGCTTTTGCACAACAAAGGAAACCATAAGCAAGATGAAAAGACAACCCTCAGAGTGGGGGACAATATTTGCCAACAAAGCAACTGACAAAGAATTAATCTCCAGTATATAAAAGCAGCTCATGCAGCTTAATATCAAGAAAATAAAGAATGCAATCCAAAAATGGGCAGAAGACCTAAATCGACATTTCTCCAAAGAAGATATACACATTACTAACAAACACATGAAAGGATTCTCAACATCACTAATCATTAGAGAAATGCAAATAAAAACTACAATGAGATATCACCTCACACCTGTCAGAATGGCTATCATCAATAATCTACAAACAATAAATGCTGGTGAGGGTGTGGAGAAGGGAACCCTCTTGCACTGTTGGTGGGAACATAAATTGATAGAACCACTATGGAGAACGGTATGGAGTTTCCTTAAAAAACTAAAAATAGAAATATCATACGACCACAAATCTCACTACTGGGCATAAACCCTCAGAAAACCATAATTCAAAAAGAGTCACGTATGAAAATCTTCATTGCAGCTTTATTTGCAATAGCCAGGACATGGAAGCAACCTAAGTGTCCATCAACAGATGAATGGATAAAGAAGATGAGGCACATATATACAGTGGAATATTACTCAACCATAAGAAGAAAGGAAATTGAGTTATTTGTAGTGAGGTGGATGGACATAGAGACTATCATACAGAGTGAAGTAAGTCAGAAAGAGAAAAATAAATACCGTGTGCTAACACATATATATGGAATCTAAAAATAATAATAATAATAATTGTTCTGAAGAACCTAGGGGCAGGACAGGAATAAAGACCAGACATAGAGAATGGACATGAGGACATGGGAATGGTGAAGGGTAAGTTGGGACAAAGTGAGAGAGTGGCATGGACACATATACACTACCAAATGTAAAACAGGTAGCTAGTGGGAACAAGCTGCATCGCTCAGGGAGATCAGCTCCATGCTTTGTGAACAACTACAGTGGTGGGAAAAGGAAGGTGGGAGGGAGATGCAAGAGGGAGGAGGTATGGTGATATATGTATATGTATTGCTGATTCCCTTTGCTATACAGCAGAAACTAACACATCATTGTAAAGAAATTATACTCCAATAAAGATGTTAAAAAAGTAATTCCTATTTTATTTCATTTTGATCAGAGAAATAAGTCCCAAACTTTTATTGTACAAAAACTTTTATACATGAATTTTTTTTAAATTTGTTTAAATATTTTCCATGTTTTTGTCATGGTATATTGATGGTGCTTAGTGAAAGTTTTTGAATTGAAACATTTTTTTCAACTTTGCTTTTTTTATTTATTTTAAATTTATTTCTATATTTTCAGTGAAATACAGTTGATTTATCATATTGTGTTAGTTTCAGGTATACAGCATAATGATACATTTTTGGTTTTATTCTTTTGCAGATTATATTCCATTAAAGCCTATTGTAAGATATTGAATAAAAATCCATGTGATATAGAGTAAATCTTTGCTGCTTATCTATCTTATGTATAGTACTTTGTATATGTTAATCCCACATGCCTAATTTATTTCTCCATATATGTCACATCTTCTTAAACCGATCATCTGTTGATGGACACTTGGGTTGTCTCTATGTCTTGGTTATTGTAAATAGTGCTACTATGAACATTGGGGTTCACGTATGCTTTTGAATTAGAGTTTTCATCTCTCCCAGTTATATGCCCTGGAGTGGGATTTCTGGATCACATGTAGCTTTTTACTTTTGTATGGAACCTCCATACTGTTTTCCATCATGGTTGCATCAATTTACATTTCCACCAACAGCGTATAAGAGTTCCTTCTCCAGCATTTATTTATGGACTTTCTGGTGATAGCCATTCTGACAGGTGTGAGGTGATACCTCATTGTTGTTTTGATTTGCATTTGTCTAGTAATTAGGGATGTTGAACATCTTTTTTTGTGTCTGTTGACCACCTGTATGTCTTCTTTGGAAAAATGTCTATTTAGGTCGCTCATTTTTTGATTGGGTTGTTTTGGGGTTAATATCCAAAATATACAAACAGTTCAATTTTATTTTTTTAACGAATACCTGAACTTTGTTAAAAGTATCAAATAGTATACAAGATTTTACAATGAAAAATACAAAACTCTTGGCTAATTCACACTCCCCAGATAGAATGAATTTCAATTCTTATAAATTGTTTCTCCTTAGTGTTTATCTCTGTATTTCTACATAATACATTTTTCTTAATTCATAAATTTAGTTAATTTTATCTTTATTTCTTCTAATATTAGTATCATGGCTCATGCTCTCATTTTGCTTGCATTTTGCTGTCTTTGTCTACGTTTTAATTTAATTATTTTATTATATCACCTTTGAGAATGTATACTCCAAAATGGATGTTTTTTTCCTGGCAATAGATAACTTTATTTACATTTATTAAAGTAACATTTGTTTAGTCTTAGGTCTGATCCTTCTTTTTATATTCTGCTTTCTTTTTGATGGTTTCCCTTTGATATTTCCTATCACACTATATTGTGTTCTGACTAAATTAAAGTAACTAAACCACTGCAACAAATTGATCAAAAAGTATGGCTCAACATATTAAAATCTTATTTCTGGCTGATCTAAAGTCAACATGTTTACCATTTTTTTGGTGTGTGTGTGCTACGCGGGCCTCTCACTGTTGTGGTCTCCCCCGTTGCGGAGCACAGGCTCCAGACATGCAGGCTCAGCGGCCATGGCTCACGGGCCTAGCCACTCCGTGGCATGTGGGATCTTCCCGGACCAGGGCACGAACCCGTGTCCCCTGCATCGGCAGGCGGACTCTCAACCACTGTGCCACCGGGGAAACCCTTTACCATTTTTTAAATTGTGTCTCCCACACTAGACTGCAATTCCATGAAAGAAAAGATCTTTCCTGTCCTCTAAAACTTTTATAAAACAAATATATATTGTAGCATTGGTGTCTATTTTCTCACTAAATTTGCATATTGTTTTTGATTTAGTAATATGTTTAAGCATTTTCCTTTTTCCTCACTTGTCCATTTATCTTGGTGTCTTTTGCTTTATGTGGTTACATTTTATCATTACAACCTTTGTTTTTTTTATTTTTTTTCTTTTACATGAATTTCTTTCTCTAGCTGGGTCAAGTATAACTATTGTGTTTTTCAGTAGCATCTTGTACAAAAATCTTGTCTGTCTTACAAAATTAACATTATAAAGACTCTCATCTCTTGTTTAGTAGTCCAATCCCTGTGATGTTCTGAAGTAGTAGAGAAGACAGACTCTTTTGACTCAAGAATTCAAGCTTTTATTTGACTCCATGATAAGTTCAAATTCAGAGGAAAATACAACACTGGTGCCAAAATTAGACCAAAGCTATATTTTTACTGTAGATTAATGTGGCCACCCCAACTCTCTGACCTCTTTTCCAAAATTTCTTCCCATTGTTCACTTGGCACCATCCAGCTTGTCTTCTTGATTTTCCTCAAAACATGCCAAACTCACTCTCACTCAAGAGCACTTGTATTTAATGTTATCTCTATCTGGAATTATTTTGAACAAAATATCCATGTAAGTTGCTTGCTTCCTCACTTCATTCAGGCCTCTGCTCCAATGTCAGTTCATCAGAGAGGACTTCTGCAACAATTTTTCTTAAACAAGCGTCCTCAATCTATCATTTATCATTGATCCCACTTCACTGATCATCACAGCACTGATTACCACTGACATACAATTTATTGTCTGTTTCACTAAAACATAAGCCCTATGATAGCTTTATACATGGTTTTGTAAATTTCTGCTTCCTCAGTACCTAGATCAATGACTACCCAATGAATGTTTCTAACATGAATGAATCAGTAATGCATCAGCAATATATGATGGATGTTCAACAAATGTTCATTAATATCACTAGCCTAATACTCCAGGTTCTTATATAGATACTAAATATTTAATACTAGATGGACAGCTTATTACATTCAAAATCATAGTACCCAAATTGCATAGATCATTTAAGGCAAACAAGTTTTCAATACCTCTTAATGCCTGGATACAAAAAATCATAAAATGCTGGGGTCATAAACATAAATAAAGCACAGTTCCTGTATTCAAGGGAATTCACAACCTAGGGAAATAGATGAGATATGTGCATATATATTCCAAGCTGTTATATTTATAACTTAGTTGTTGGCAGCCATCTTATTTTTTTTTATTCTGGGGCCTCCACCTAATTATAATTCCCCACCAAGGGCTATTTTATTTGCCACATAAACTCCTTACATAAAGCAAATTAAAATTCTTATTCCCTGCATACCAAGCCAGTGATTTCTGCTTACTTAGAGCCAGAGTTCTTTAAATATAAAATAAATAGGTTGTTGTCCTGAGTGCTTGAATCTGGATATTTTTGTTCTCAGTCCTTGTTATTAGGCCAAATCTTTCAAAGTACATTTTGGAAATAAGACAAAACATAGGTAACATTTTACTTAAAAGCCATCTGAACCATGCGCTTACACAGAAATAAGTATAAAACTATCTAGTTTCTACTCCAACTCACCCACCTCTAAAGACAACATTTATTATAATGCAAACTGCCACTGTTGAGATACATCTTTTCATCTTTATAAAGTGAAAATCACTAAGTATTCATTTTGTAAAATGCAGTATCTCTGTCCCAGCCATTTAGGTAGTACCAGTGCTAGGCTGGTAACACTGCTATATTTACTGTAACTGAATTTCTGTAGAATAGCAAGCTGTTAGGACTATTAAGTGCCCAATCAGAAACTTCCCATATGTCTCAATTAAAATGTATCCAGCTACACAGGATAAATAAATGTGCATGAAACACTAAGATTTTGCTGTCAAATGAATAATTTTAAAAGTCGCTTTATGAAAAATATGTACCTATGTATTTTATTCTTCCAAACTGTTCATGATTATATGACTTAGCTTCTTGAAGTAAAGCCAATTTAAGACTAGTTGGGTTATAGGCTTATCTTTTATTAATTGTTCTTAATGAACTTTAAACATTATATATGTTGGAATACATTTACATGATAATTATGACTCATGACAGTACTGCCACATATGTACTGAATTGAAATTGTAAATTATATTTATCTGATAATGTTTAGGGTTGGTTTGGTTGCCTTAGGGAGGAAAGCAAATGAACCATGTGCAGCAAATGTATTTTTCACTGTTTGAAGTTTAGTTTTTAAAATCATTTATTTTTCCACCGGTTTTGAATCTTCATTCTTATTTATTTTCCAAAGAAAGAGAATTTTCTGCTGACCAAATACCAATTTATACAGATTGGATATAACTGTGAATGCGGGGGTGAGCCTGTGTGTATACACAGGCTTTCAGTTTTTAGGTTCGTTACTATTTCTAATTTACAAATAAATCTATTGTTTTTAGTATTGTACATGGAAGCATGTTCATGTATATTTAATAGCTGCATGTAAAGTGAGTATAATAGATTTCTCTAACATTAAGTTTACTGAAGAATTTGTTATGTTCTTTTCGAAAAAGAAATGACTGCCACATTTATAGATGTCATTGCTATAGTACAACAAAAATATATTAAAATAAAATTCACAACCTTAGTGGTCACAATCACTGTATATAAAAATT
Source organism: Grampus griseus (assembly GCF_964374135.1). Lineage (NCBI taxonomy): Eukaryota > Metazoa > Chordata > Mammalia > Artiodactyla > Delphinidae > Grampus > Grampus griseus. Next base: position 52,484,044 of record NC_139012.1, on the reverse strand, counting down.
AGAATTCTTTTGCTATTTTATTTGTGCAGGAACTAAAAACATAGGCATTTAGAGACACTTGATGGAAATGTGTCCACAGAGGCATTGTTTTTTTCAGTCTACAGATTAATGTTTCATATTTTAATCATAAATATCTCTAACCTAATGCTATTTAATTTGAGAAGTAATTGGCATATGGTCGTACTTTTAAATTCTAGCAATCTCAAAGTTACAAGAATATCAAAATATTTGTGTGGGACAGTTTCTTAGTTCTATATAAGCATTTCCTCATTTAGGAGTTTTACTCTCATCAATCAGAAGTGAATTTTGGTCTATTATATAATCTGAGAAAAAAGGTCTTGCATGTCTGATGCCACTCATTGGAATTCTTCAGTGCTGTGTTTTTTAAACTTTTACAGGATTTTTTTTTCTTTTATCCTCAAATTAATCTTGAACTCAGAAAAATGTACATTTTGGTCAGGGATTATCCTGTTTTGAAAATGAATGTGTGCCTCCCCAAATACCTCCTTTGACCACTTGACTATTTTCTCTAACATTGGCGAGAACCATAATTTATTGTTTTTCCCTTTATGATTAGTTTATCAATACCTACTTAATTTTATGTGTTTAGATATACTTAACGCATTTATGTTAAGAATGTATTGTGTGCCTGCTGTGTGCCAGTTTCTAAGGCACTGGGTATTGTATATTAGCAAATATGTAATTCTCTTGTGGAATTTGAAATCAAGTAAAGAAAGGCAGGTGAGGAGGTAAATGAGGGGCAGTGCTAGAGACAAGAGGAAGGAGAAGGGGAAGTGTAGCATATGTTCCTTAGACTGGGTCATCAGGATCATTTTTTTTTGAGCAGATAATATTTAAATGATAACCATAAAGATTGCTGTTGCCAGATCTATGCAAAAAGCAAAAGAAATGCAACTCCAAGCAGAAAGAAGAGCAGGAGTGGGAAAGGTCATGAAACAGGAAAGAATGCATTTACTTTCTACTTTTTTGCCCTCAAATAAAACCTCACTATGAGTAAAAAACACAGTGATTTCATGCACCATTGCCCCCAGCATGGTGTCCATTATAGAAAAGGCATTTAATAAGAATTTGTTAAACGAAATTTAAATAAACTGGGAAATACTTCAAAGCTCATCACCGTAACTACTTCCTTTAACATTTGAGGAGAATAGAAATTTTTAGATTTTGGAAAATTTACTTATGATAAGTGCCCTTGTTATTGTTTTAATTTTGGACCTTGAGTTGAGGAAAATATTTTAATTGTCAAAATTGTTGTACTGGTTTGTAAAATAACTTCTTTTATACATGAACTTATATATATTTATTGACATATACTTACTAATCTAAACATTTTACATCATTCTCCTTCGTATTAGCAATCATTTTAATGTTTTATTTGTGTATCAGTCTTTCTTATATTATTGTAGATTATGGATTATTGTTTTGAAATTGATTTTTATTTTCATGGATAGCACACTGCTACAGAACTCATTCTGCTTCTTCTTTTACAAACTCAAGTCTATATTTTAAACAGATATATTGGGGATGTACATTACCAAACCAGGTTTGTTTGCCCAACACACAGGAAGCCAAATGCTGGGGGGTGAGATTTGCAGCAGAGAAATGGTTTATTCTCAAGGCAGCCAAGTGAGGGGTAGAGAGAACAAATCTCAAATCCACGTCCCTGAATGTGAAGGGGCTTGGGGTATTTGTGGGATAAAGCTGAGGTATGGGGAGCATGGGGAAAGGTAATTAGAGACAAGAAAAAGGTGAGATAATCATCTTTCTGTGAAAGTGCCATTAAGCTACAGGCTTCTTCATGGGGCGTGGTCAGAAACTGGTGGCATTAGCATGTTCTGAGGGGAGAGTTTTGGCCCTCTGACATTGAAAGGTCACAGATCAGACACTGGTGTGTGCCCAGTTGGAGGGTGGGTGGTCCCAACCAGTCTTAACTGGCTCGAAATTGAACTGGACACAAGGTCCTGAAAAACAACTCAGGCAAACATCTTATTGTATAAGCTGCATGAAGCATGGAGGACATGCAAATTTTTGTAAAAACAGTTAAAACGAGCTTGATCAGTGAAGGCAGTTTACAGTTCTTCATTTATTAAGCAGTTTATAGGTTAACAGATCTAAGTGATGCCTACCCTTGGTTTCAGTATTGTTGACATATGACAACAAACTGCATATATTAAAAGTATACAACTGAATGAGCTTATCTATCAACCCCAAAGCTTCCTTGAGTGCCATTGTAATTAATTATTTTCTATTAATTCTCCCATTTCTAGGCATCCATCTGCTTTCTGTCATAGTGGATTAATTTGCATTTTCTAGAATTTTATTTAAGTGGAATCACACAGTATGAACTCATGTCTTCCTGACTACTTTTACTCAGCATAATTCTTTTGAAATGCACACATATTGTTGCATACATCTGTAGTTTATTCCTTTCATTGGTAGCAATATTAAATTGTATGAACATCCCCATTTTTTCATCTATTCAACTATTGGTGGTCATTTTAGTTATTTCCAGTTTTTATTAATACAAATAAGTTTGCATGTGTACAAATGTTTTTATTTTTCTCCAATAATTACTTTAACATAAAACAGCTGGGTTGTATGTTAGATACATGCTTAAATTTTTAAGAATCTTTCAAACTGTTTTTTTCCAAATGGGTGTACCTATTACAATCTTACAAGCAGTGTATGTGAACTCTGGATTCTCCAAATCCTTCTCCTAACATGTTACGGTTGGTCAATCTTTTAAATTTTATCTCTTCGTTGTGTGTTTGTAGTCAGATTGCATTATAGATTTAATTTCAATTTCCTTAATGTCTGACAATGTTAATTAACATCTTGTAATTTTTTTTTTAAATTCAAGCGTCTTCTTTACCAAAGTGTCCATCTGAATCTACAGCTTTTTAAAATTTTGCTAATTTTGAAAAATTTGGTCTGTTTGTCTTCTTATAATTGGGTGAAAGTTTTCTGCACATGCTAGTTACAAGTCTTTGTTGGATATATGTTCTGAGAATATTGTTTTGACTGTCTATTGTCATTTGATATCATTCATTATTTCATTTTTCATTATCTTAGCAGTGTATTTTGAGGAACAAAGTTACATTTTTATGAAGTCAAATTTATTAATTTTCCTTGTCTTGTTTTTGAGTAATAATTAAGAAATATTTTCCAGACCCAAGATCATTATGATATTCTCCTGTTTAACTTATAGAAGTTTTAGCATTTTACTTCTAGTATTTATTTCTATCATTTATTTCAATTTAATTTTGAATTTGGTATAAGGAAAAGGTAAGGTTCACTACTTAGCTTATGGCTATTCAATTTTTCCAGGACAATGTGTTTTAAGTTTATTCTTTCATCATTGAATTGCCTTGGTAAGACTATTGAAAATTAACTGACCGTATAATTGTGGGTTTACTTTTAGACGTATTTGGTTCACTGTTAAAGTACATGTCTATGTTTACCAAAAACCCACTATTTTGAAACTGTAGCTTTATAAGTCGTCTTGAAATCTGGTAATATAAGTCCTCCACTATTTTGCTTTTTTTTCAAAGTTGTTTTGGCTATTGTAGTTCTTTTTAATTCTATACAATTTGAGAATTAGCTTCTCAATTTCTGCAAAATAAATAAATAAATAAATAAATAAATAAATAAATTCTGTGTCTCTTATAACCTGGAATGTCTCTCAGTATATCCAAAGCCAGCTCACACCCAGACAAGTGGCAGGGTAGGAGAGCACTGTCAGTCTCTTCTCACCTATGTGTTGCTTGCTTTTCTTCATTTTGTAATTCAGTTCATCAAGATCTTCTTGGATCCAATGTTCTTTGCTAGTTCTACAGAAAACTATGGTTTTTGTTTCATTGTAGTTTTGGCTACCACATGAAAGCAGGTGTCTTATGCAACTGTAGAAGCCTCTGGGCCCATACGGTTTTACTCTTTTAATACCTATTTGCTTAGACAATTTTTTTTATTATTTCATGTGCCACTTTTAACAATTTATATTTTTTTCAGAAATGTTTCCACTTTTCCCAAATATTCAAGTTGACTAATACATACAGGAAATCTTCATTTTGCATGTTTCTGATATGTACAAATTTTACTTAGCAAGGCTTAGTGATATAACACTAGTCCCCCAACCACATGGTTCAAATTTCAGTTACTATGGTTTATTAACTTTGAGTAGTCACATAAAGAATGAACTTTGCTGCTAGCTCTTCAATTTATATATCACTAGATAAATAACAGATGTCTATCATAATTAGTGAACAATCATCAATTGTGTCCAATTCTGTCAGTGATTGGTGACTGTATATTCATTACTTTCTCAAACAGACAGTAAAGGAGGTAGTTGTGTTGTCTCCTTGGTTCTCAGGAATAAACCTAAATGACATTTCACAAAACAGATAATCAAAAGAGGGAGTTGGCCAAAAAAGACAGAAGTGCAGCAAAAACATGGAAAATGATAATGCGAAAAGTGAAATTTGAATTCAATCTAAATGGAGTTTCTATAAAAGAAATTGCTGACCTTGGGAATATTGACACTGTCACCATTCCAGAAACTAGATATGAAGACACAGGGACCTAATGAAGGTTAAATTTCTTGACATAATTGAGAAAAATTATTATGGCTACAGGGACAAAAATGTCTTAGAAGAGTCACCATAGAAAACTTCATACTTAAAGAAACTCTCAGAGATGGTTCACAATATCGAAAATGCAAAGGGTAAAATGTTGGAAGCTGATCCAAACTTGTAAGTGAGCATGAAAATTTGCTAAAGTGTAGAAAAAAATGTTCCCCTATATCACAGTTTGTACAATGAGAATTAGAAGGTAAGCAATAATCAGAATACTTTTCATAGCTTTTCCCAAATTTTCTCAATGCTTACAATATTTGAAATTATAGTGTACTAAAATATATTAAATTTTCTAGTTTTACATTTTTCTATACAATTTATAATTGACCATATGAGAGTTTTAAATGTTTTAACAATACTTTGAAAGGTCATAGGATGATTGTAAATTTCCCCACTGATTATTAAAATTACTTTGCATGGTTTCAGCTTGCAGTCATATTTATGGTCCTGTATATTGTGCAAAGTAAGCATTGTTGGTATTTTTTCAACACAACCTTTTATACTTTTAAATCTCTGTTGTCTGTAGCTATTTATTGTTTTTTATGTATTTCAATTTTTGCATCTTTTTATTCTGATAATTATTTTCAGCTGTCTAGCTTTTAATTTGTAAATAATTAATGGTTTTGTTTATAGTCTATTTTTCTTGTTTCAAATTTCCATGATTATTTCCATTTCTTTTCATTTTTTTCTTTTTCCCTCCTCTTTGGGTTTGAACTACTACTCTTTTGACAAAGTTTTAAAATTACTTGTAAAACTCATTTGCTTTCAGTTTTTCTTATTTTGTAAAAAAGCACCTACCAAAATGCCTTTCACCTAGAAGAAACTTAATGAATACATTTTCAGATGTTAACTAAATTAATAAATATCTCCATGCTCTTTGCCTATTCCTTCTTTTTTTTTTAACTGAAGTGAGCTGAAACTCTCAAAGTTGAGCATCTTTATAGAGTCCTGGTGAGTCTTAAGAAAAGTTGGGAGGGGGCTTCCCTGGTGGCGCAGTGGTTGAGAGTCCGCCTGCCAATGCAGGGGACATTGGTTCGTGCTCCGGTCTGGGAAGATCCCACATGCCGCGAAGCAGCTGGGCCTGTGAGCCATGGCCGCTGAGGCTGTGCGTCCGGAGCCTGTGCTCTGCAATGGGAGAGGCCACAGCAGTGAGAGGCCCACGTACCGCAAAAAAAAAAAAAAAAAAGAAAAGTTGGGAAGTATTTTTCACTCATGCCTGCGACACTAACTGTATAATATTGAGACAATCACACAACCTTTTGGATCTCAGAATTTTTGCAAATCTAATGGAAGTGATTTGATAGTATAACCTCTTTCCCTCTGAAATGACATGTTCAGTTTGGGGTCAAGAACTATGCTACATTATTTAACCATAACTAAAGTTTTCAGAGTTACACAGTAGTCTTAATTCCTCTGAAACATACAGCTGATCCCTTAGATTTTTATTCTTGATTCAAATACATACATCAGCATCTTTAATTTTCCCTTTATGTCTACATACATTAGAAAAGTGCTGTGAAATTAAATGTACTCTCCTTAACAAGTTTGCAGTCAGGATTTCATAGAAGAAATAGAAACCACTTTAGGTATTTCATATGAAAGGAATTCAATACAGGGGACTTAAAAGTACTAGAAGTTTAGATAGAGGAAGTCAGAATCACCAAGGTGCACTTCACAGGTGAGGATGCTCCTTCTGTTGCCGTGTTAAGTACAGCAGCTCTGCCTCCAGATATCCTCAGAGGCTACAATGCTGAGTTTGGATGCCTTGAGCTCTCACTTCTGGCTTTGTTACTTGCTAAAACAGCAGCAAGGGGTGCCCCTGCTATATCTCTGTCTCCTGTAAGTAAACAAATGATTTCATTCATTCATTTCCAGAACCTTAGCTCCAATAGACACTAAGAAACGTAGTTTTTATATTCCCCAACTTCTCTAAATAGCAAAAAACAGAACGATAAAATTTAATATATCTACTACACAGTTATATCTAACAAGATTGTCAAATAAACAGACGTCTTAGGTGGAGGCTTTATTCTATTGTATATTGCTAATTTGTTTGACAATCTCAGCAGGCATCTTTTTACAAAAAACAAAATATTTCTGAAGGAAACTAGCAGTGAGAAAATACAGCCTTAGTGAATAGATTAATATATCAAGCTTAAAATATACATATATATGTGTGTATATATATATATATATATATACACACACACAAATTTTACAGATCAGTGTGCTTTTCAGATGATTGACAGGCAGTGGATTTAAGCTCAAGTGTAATATTTTATAGTTATCCATAAAACTCTAGTGGCTGGATGCAGCTCAGAATCTAGTACTTAGAGCTTGTATCAATAGAAATATCACTGAAAGGATTTTTGCTGGATCTTACTTTAACTCACCTAATATGATTAGAATTTGAAAGGGAAGATTTGTAATTTTCTCAACTAGATTGGTTATTTATAGTAGTGTTTTTCAAAAAACACACACACACAAAGCCTTAAACATAATCTGAATAATCAGTGAGCATTATGTTTTGGGTTTTTGGAACTGGGAGCATAGCCAACTTGGGTGGAATTTTAATTACTGCTTTGCTACTTTTACTGTTTAAGCAAATTTTTCATAAAAAGAGCTGGATTGACAGTCTCTGAGATCAAAGTCCTCTCTTTTATCAACTGAACAGACACAGCACAGGGAGTAAAAATTTCCCATCTGCCCAAACCACTGCTCTGGAGATTTTACCTATAAAGGATAAGAGGATATTTCAAGCTTTGCTTCTGTATTTTTCCTGAGAGGATTCCTCATTCAGTGGCACTCACACAGGCAAAAATGTTTTTCGAATTAACAGTGCTACATAGATTTCATTTGCTTTGGGCATTCTTTCCACTACTACTTAACATATCATATTTGGAAATTATTTTAGGATCAACTGTATATTTTAAAATTAATAATATGTTTGTAAGCTTGTATTTCCATTTTGCTAATAAATTGAGTAAAAAAATTAAGTTACTTCTCTAAAATCAGAGGCAAATTAACTGTAGTGCTTGAGTAAATATTCATAGATTCTGATCATATAATGCAACAGTAAGTAAGAGAATTGGCAATGGATTTGTAGGATCTTATCATACTTATTCACCACATTTAATCTGATCATCAAAACCACTATAATAAGAGTCTGACTGAAGGTGAATCAGAAAAGAAACTAACATTCAAAGATCTAAAGAACCATGTTATATATTTTATGTATATTATACTGTATTATTTAACAAACACGTGAAATATCTTATTTTGTAATTTTTTAAGAAGCACATTTCTGAAATTAGAGTGTATTTTATTACTGATGACTCATCACAATTAATTAGTAGCATTTACTCTTTCTCAGTGGTGAGGAAAGCATCACTTACAATACACAGTGTTTTAGATTAGATGAAATATGACTACCACTACTTTCACTTTATAGATGAGGAAAATGAGGATTAGAGAAGGGAAGCAAGCTTTTTCAAGTAATTTCTACAAATTAATAAATCACATGGCCTGAATCTGAATCTAGGTTAATCTAATTCTGAGTCTCTCCTTATACAAACATGTTTCAACACACTGAATGTGACAAAAAAGGCAAAATAGAATTGGAGAAATTCAAAAGATGTATAATTACCTTCCTAATATGCTACAGATAAGCTGCCTGAGGTCAGGCAAAAAGATTGATATTTGAGATGTGGTCAAAATTTACATAATCATTAAATATATATATATATATATATATATATATATATATATATATATATGAATAGATTTGAAGAGATTTGCTCCTTTAATCAAGGTATATTAGAGTAAGAGTCAGGGTTCACCAGATAGTGATAATTATTTCAGGAGAAAGCTTAGACTATGATTTTTCAGCATTTATAATATACATAGATATTGATGTCCTGAAAAAATAGTTTAGAGGTGATGGTGATATCCTTTGCTAAGTCTTCTGTACATGTCAGAGCGATTCTGTGAAATTTCAAAGATACAATACAGCAAGTGCTAGTTATACAGTGAGGCAGGATGGATGATAGTGAGCACAAGAGATGCAAGTCATCCTAGATTCTATACAATGAAAATCAAATTCAAATATTATTTCTACTCTAAGGAATAATACTAGAAGAGGTAGTGCATTGGGTACAATTATGCAAGGACAGAAGCCTGAGAACACCCATATTTTATTATTTGTAAAACTCTCTGATTCATGCTGTCCCAATTGGAAGGTCATCTCCATGAAGGGAGGGATAGTGCCAGTTGTTTTAATCCCCGTTGTGACTTTATAATTCCCACTGTAACTCTAGCTCCTAGCAGAATGCCTGTCAGAGTCATTACTCAGTTTAGCTACCAATGGATTAATTAAGAGAGATAATTTTGAAACTAGTATTAAGCATATAAAGAGCAGCCACTCCCAGGATACAAAGTACTAGGTACAAACAATTTGCATCATTCTTTGAAACAATTGACCCACTTGAGCAGTTCTGTAAGATGACAGAGACTTTAACAGTGCAAGTCTCAATGGCATTGAAGGCACCCATGGTTTAAACCTAAGGTTTAAATGTGGAATAGGTTCAGCTGAGATAAATACATATCTTAAATAAGTTCTATTCAACTAATATTCACTGAACTCCTAAAGAGTGTGGCAAGCACTTTGCAAGGTTTTGATACAGAGTGTACACAAAATCATACGCAACACATACACACACCAAATATAAACTTTAAAGTCTAGTGAGGATCACAGATTAGTTAAATAAACACTCTGTGACTTAATTTTTTTTCCCGATCATGGATTTAGGGAGCTGAGCTGGGGCATCCCACCTGCTGCTTCTGCTTTTCCAGCAGCTAAGTGTCCACCTAGGCAGGGTGGGGGTGTGGGGGGTAAGGTTGGCTGTGAAATGCAGATTTGGGGTGATGGAGGGAGCTGGTAAGGCAGGGGGACAAACAGGGGCCTGGGACATGGAGGATTGCTGGGTAACACGGAGGTCTCTTCCAGCTGGTGACCAGGAATGCCCAGAGGCACTGAGGCTGCTACATGAACCCTCACCCCCTTCCCCGAATTCCAAGGAGCTTGCCCACAGCCAGTGGAGATGTGGGTTGGCCAATGACACACTAAGGCCCATGCAGGGCCCCTCCCCATTGTCTCTAACTCCTGTTTAAGCCTAGGAGCCCAGGGACAGATGGAAGGGCCACTCTCCTCCTTCCTTCTACTGGGGCTCAGTCCTGCGGCCAGAAGCTCATCCAGGCAGGCCTGCGATGTGAGTCCTGAGCATTTGGTGGTTGATGTTTGTAGCTGCGCCCAGGGCAGCAGGGCTGTGTGGTGGGCAGGATGGCTCAAGACCTGAGAAGGCCCAAGGTTCGGAGTCCTCCTGAGGTGGGGTGGGGTGGTAGTGGGAAATTGGAAGGGATTCAGACATACAGGTCCAAGGTGGGAAGGGGGGCCAGCCTGGGGCTCAGAGCTGCTGGGAGTTCACCCCCTCATAGGTGTCCTAGTGCTGAAAGACCACTCTTCATCAGCTCTTCTGACTCTGAGAGTCCTCGGATATTGTAAAATTAGGGGATGAGCTCAGACTTCTCTTGCTCCATCTTGTACAGAAATGGCTGGCATGAAGACCTGCCTGGCATCCTGGAAGTCACCACTGTGCACAAAGCACACCTGCCTCCTAGGTGAGACCAGGGTGAAGTGCCCATCCACCAGGAGCTTCACCTTGTTCTATCTGTTACCTAGGTCAGGTGACACAGGAGTATGTTTAATACAGGAAAATTAACCTTATAAGTAAACCAAGTATATATATATATATTTTTTCCTCTCTCTCTAGTGATTTTAAGGTGTGCCCTAAAACAGGGCCAAATAGCAGGAGGTGAGTGGGCAGACAAGTGAGCAAGCTTCATCTGCTGCTCTCCATTGCTCTGCATTGCTCAAATTACCTCCTGAACTACGCTGGTATTACCACCTGAACCATTCCATCCCCTACAAAATTTCTATTCCATGAAACCGGCCCTTGGTGCCAAAAAGTTGGGGACCACTGCTCTAAAAAGGTATGTTCCTGAAGCATTCTGAAGGATATTTTCACTGGATATAGAGTTGTGGGTTGACAGTTTTTTTCTTCTAGCACTTGAAAATTCTTGTACCACTTCTTTCTGACCTACATTGTTTCTTATGAATGATACCATGTTTCTAATGGTTTTTCTTCTATAAGATGACATTTTTTACTGGGTGCTTTCCAGATTTTTTTACTTTGTCTTTAGTTTTCAGAAGTTTAATTATAATACCTATTAGCATGGATTCCTTTGGGTTTACCCAGTTTAAGGACCATTTAGCTTGTTAGACCTGTAGGTTTGCATATCATGCCACATTTGAGATGTTTTCAGCTATTATTTTGGGTGCTTTTTCAGCCCTGCATGTTTTCTCCTCTCCTTCTTGGACCTTGAAGACATAAATGTTAGATATTTTGTTGCATTTCCACAGGTCTCTAAGACTTTGCTCATTTTTTTTTTCTTTTTATTATTTTAGTGTATTTACTCGCTCTTGTTCAGACTGGATATTATCTATTATTCAGTCTTCCACTCACTTTCCTCTGTTTCTGTCCTCTGTCTCCTCTATTCTGGTGATGAACCTGTCTACTGAGGTTTTTTTTGTTGTTGTATTTTTGAGTTTTGAAGTTTCCATTTGCTTCTACTTTATATTTTCTATGTCTTTGATGAGACTATTGCAGAGGCTTTCTACTTTTTCATTTGTTTCCATCGTATTTGTAATTGCTAATTGAAGCATTTTTATCATGGTTGTTAAAAATCTAATTTTAAATTGGATTGAGGTTTTAAATTAGATTTAACACCTGTGTCATCTTGATGTTGGCATCTGTTGATTGATTTTCTCCTTCAAATTGAGATTTTCCTGGTTCTTGGTATGACAAGAGATTTTTCAAGTGAATCCTGGCCATTTTTTAATTTTATCTGAGACTCTGGATCTTATTTAAATCTTCTATTTTAGCTTTCTTTCTTTGACAACGCTGTGGCAGGATAAAGAGGGATATGACCTCATTACTGTCAGGTGAATGTAGAAGTCTGGGTTTCCTACTCAGCCTCTGTTGACATCTGAAATGGGGAGAGGGAGTTTCTGATTAGTGCTGAAGAGAGGGCTGGAAATCCATGCCACCACCATGATCTCCACTGATACTGCTGTGGGCAAGCTCATTATGAGCTTTCAGGGATGAAATTGCTAACACCCTACTTGGCTTTTCTCACACCATCCATGCAAGGATATTGGTATGCCTTGCTCCAGGCTCCTAGGGTGGAAATCTGGGTTATTCCCTCAGTCTTTTCTAGTGTGATGCATGTGGGGCTAGTTTTTTGTGTTTTATTGGGACAGATTAGATTGGTTGTTGTCTACATGGTTTCCACCTTGTTAGGCTGCCCCTTTCCTTGTCTTTTACCTAGAGAGAGCACACCTTTGTTGGCTTTCTAGTGTCTGTGCTTATTGGCATTTCTAGATTGCTAGCTTCCTCAGCTCCTAGTCGTGTATATATAAGGCAAAAAGAAATCCTCCACATGATCATGTAGTTCCTCAGGTCCTGAGTTCCCTTGATGGTCTGCCTTATTTTTTTCTGCTGTATTTTTATTTTGTTTTATTATAATCCCTATTGTTTTTAGTTGTACTTAGCAGGAGGAATAGTGAAAATTATACTCCATCTTCCCAGCAGTGGACGATGGAGTATATTATGATTGTGATTGTATGATAATGATGATGATGATTTTTGGTTTTTCTCTCTCATTTAATGCTTTTTGAGTTATTTCCCAATTTGATGAATTACTTGTGATGCTCTAAGCTTATTTTTTTCCTATTTCTTGACTGTATTTTTAACTTGGTAATTTCTTATTTACAGCTTTTTTGACCTTTGGTGGAATTAAAGTACTTTGGAAATGTCCATTTTTCTAGGTTATTGATTGAACCTTTTGATAGTTTAGAATATATTTCTACTATATACTTTCAAAACTATTTTATATGCTATGTTATTGTATATGATGCCTTTTATTTTTGAGAGAGCTTTTTTTAAACTTTATTTCAAATACTTTATATAACTATTTAGGATTTTGTTTTCATGATAATCTCTTACATTTTATTTTTTATTTGCTAATTTAGAAATATTTTTGTCTACAGTGTTTTGTTTGAATGTAAAGGCAGAAGAAGCACTGTCATGGAAGTTAGGAGAACCAAGTTCTGATTTCAATTTTGCCACCAATTCAATATCATAATATCTGTCATGAGCAAATCCTCACACCTTATCTAGTCTCTAGCATCTTTACCTTTAAATGATGTGTCTAAACTCAATGATCACTAAGATTACATGAAGATCCAAGATTCTACAGTTTCATGAATCAATCGTCATTGTCTGTGGTCTATTTATTTGACCTCATGAGTATACTCACTTTTGACAAGAAAACCTTCAGACAATAAAGTTGTTTGACCTAAAATGACAGCAAAATGACAAAGCAAAATTATTTTAGAAGCCTAAGAAATTCTGCTTTAACTGTGTTTCTGAATCATGTAAAAAAATCAGAGATCTATTAACTGCAACAGTTTCTTATAGAATGTTTCTGACTGCCTTTGTCAGGTTTATAGTCAGTTTTCATTGTGGAACTTCCTTTGACATATATATATATATATATTTAATATTACTTTAAATATTTTTATTATTTAAGAACAGCTATTTAAGTGGTTGTATTTGAAGCATTATGTTTTTACAACTTTTGATATACCATGGAGAGGTTTCTTCCAACCCAGCTCATGTTTTCATCACTGCCAGGTACAATGAATCAATCTATTTGAAATCCCAGTTATCAGATTCCCTCACTTAGGTCTTAGCTATGCCCAAATGTTTTTATTCTAATTTTCCTTTTCTTCTCTGATATGGGAGTAGATACCAAGAGTAGTCAATTTGTTATCTCATCGTATTTACTTTGTTGTCTAGAATAATTATATCTGTTTTTGAAGAGAATACATCTGTTTATCACAAATTTTAAAAAGAATTAAATTAGCTTAAGAAAAGCAATATACTTGTGTGATTTCATATCATTAGATCATATTTAGGAACCTTTGGCCAGTACCTCCTGCCCCTTCATATATTATAAATGAAAAAAATGCAAACTAATCTTTAAACTACTGGGCAAAATTGATGGATTTAACTTTTATTTACACATATGCTTTCTGTGCAAGTTTGGCATAATTAAATTATTTTTGAATTCAATAAAGAGACTTTCAGTGAAATTTTATTTTATTAATTTAACACATAGTAATTTATTACCTACTTTGTTTCAAGCTCTAAACCAGATGCTTTGGACACATTCAATGTAGGCATCATGTTGCCAAGAGTAAACAAAAAGGACACCTAAATTATGTGGATATCTCTGAGGGAGGCAGTGAGAAGGAGAACCTTCCAGGGAGAGGTAAAATATAAGTTAACACTTGAAGAGTAAATTGGAATTATAGAAATAGGAAAAATAGGGGAGCAGGTGGTGAGCTCACAATTGTCACTTTCTTGTCTGTAGCAACACTTTCCTCATCAAGATCATGGGTGTCCGAAGTTTGGAGGACTTACTTTCCTCTTACTACATATCCCCAAACCACAGTTTCATCACTCTCCTAATAACTCCTCCTTCTATAAAATACCTAACATGAGGTATGTAAATCTCTCCCAAAAATATAAACCCCTCTAAAGCATGAGACTTTAAGAGACATTCCGTCTATCATCAGAGCACATGATTACACACCAAGAAGTCTAATCCATGAAGACAAGTTGCTCTGAAGAATGAAATCATTGCTCTTAGACTAATTAGCGATATGTTCTCCAGGAAGGGAACCACTCTTGAAAGGTTTAACATGTGGAGGAACTACTCACAGGCTGGTCACAAAAAGTGATCCACTTCCAGATGCTACAAACACTCTTCCTTTTTCCCCAACAGTTTCTTCTCAAGTTACTGTTATTGAAAATGGTTTCATCTTCAATATTGTTCTCAGAATGGCCATAACCTTATTTTTTTTTCCTTTTGTCTTTTATTAGAGAAAAAACAAAGGAACACATTTTACATGCTCTTTTTCTACAGGAATGGTTCTTTTAAGAACTTTTCCCATCTCTTTGTTTTTGGTTCTGACTTGTCAGTTTCTCAGTAACTTCTTTTCTGTAAGCTGCCTCATTTACAGGATCTTGTAAATGTCAAGGACATCAACTACAGAATGCCTTTTAACTCCCTCAGAATCTCTTTCCTATAGTTGGTCCCTGATTGTTAAGCTGACTTTCCATTGATCTGTTTTTGCCTTTCTTTTAAACTCTCTCCTCTGCTAGTCACTACCTCTGTTTACCCACTCAGCTACTAACTCCCATTCTCTTTAAACTCCTTTTTATTTGGACTCATGCAGACTCTGCCATGCTCTCATGCTGTCTCTCAGCCTCTCAGAGCTTCAGATTATTGATCATTCAGCAGATCAGAAATTAAGCTGAAATTCCTCTACTTCTCTTCTGCTGTTATTCATGTTAGGTTTTAACTCTGCATTTCCAACCTTGTTTTACTTTATAGAAAGTATTTTCTACATTAATTGATAGATTATTCATAAGTAACTAGTATACTCAAAAAGAACCCATGGAGTTAAGGAGCTCAAATGGTCTTGAATATATCAGTGTATAATTTAAAGATGAGGAAACAGATTCAGAAATATTAAGTGATTTGAACTGGGTTTGAGTAATGAGTTAGTAAAAAGCTAGGAAAACACATTAGATTTTCTAACTCCTGGTTTAGAGAGTTTTCCAGTTTACTATAATTAACATAATATATATATTTATTAATAGCCAGCATTATCTTATGATATAAGCATTTAAAACTTTTATATCTGTACTACTGAGCAGTCATTGTTCAAATAGAAAAATACTTTACTCAGATTTTGGTATTATTCTCCTAATGGTAGTCCTATGATAAAATGGAAACTATATTTTCATCCTCAAATGATATCTCAAAACCAGATGCTATTAATAGTAGGTTACTAATATTTGCACATGGTGATCTAAACTATTTTTCTTTTAATTTTATCTTTTCGTTCTTTTCCTCTCTTCAGAAACTAGAAAAGTCACTGATAATTTCCCTAAAATAGCACAAATGTTTTATTTCACAGTAATTTTCACAGTTTTTCTGTATTGCTAAGAAAAATCTTCTCAATCTTAAGCTCCTTGGCTTGCAAAATTGGTTCTAGAAATTTCCTAGCAGTGAAAGAGTAAATAATTTAAAAACATTAAAATATAGCTATATGGGTTCCAGTTGGTTTTCAGACACTGAAGTGCCCATGTTCTTGGATTCATTTAGCTTTTACCTTAAAGATCTAACCCAGGTTCAAATTCTAAGGCCAATACTGACTTAAAGGGAAAAAAAGAGATTCACTAATAGGTATATTTCCTACTACAAAACTTTGATTTCCAGACCATTTTTACTAAAGATTTTTTTTCTTTTATTCTAACATCAATTCCCTATTTGTTTCCCAGTACTAATAAATGTCTATGTGTAACTATTTTCTTTTATAGATTATTTGCCTGTCAATATCTCTAGGACTGATTTCCTGAATCATTCTAGCAAATTTGTTAAGGTTTCAGTCACATCCCTTTGCTTCAGCTACCCCTAAGATTACAACTTTCTAGTCTGTATTTGAAATATTTCTGTGTGTGGAATATCATAATCTATACCTTCTGATGGAACTCTACGAAGATAATGGCATGGCCATTGACATTTACTATGCTCTGAAATAGTGTTCTATCCAAGAATAGACTTCCTACTAGGATATTTGATGGAACAACTCCTTGTAAGTTCCAAATACTAGCTCTTTTCATCTCCCCCATCTCTTTGAACTTAAATGGAATTGAACAATAACAGACTTGTCACAAAAATGTTCCATGTAATTTTAAATTATGCATTTTACAAAAGTATTATTTTAAACTTTATTTTCCTTTTTATGGCCAACCTGGCTTTGGAATAATTAAAAATATAATTTAGTCTGTTTTAAAAGGGAGATTGATCCATTCAGGCAAATCTCTTAAAAGTAACCTATGTTTATATAACAATATTTGCATTTATTAATACCATTGTTAGAATATTATGTCATTTTTATAGATGTAGAATTTCTTCTTCATTAGGGATTAATAGTTACAGAATCATGAATAATGAATTGAAACTCACAATTGTAATTTCAAATAAAAATTGTGGTTTGGCATCAATTATGAACTTACAAATAACAGAAAAGAACAAGTTATATCTTATTCTCTGTTTTGTTTTTATTTATTTACTTACTTTTTAACATTTTTATTGGAGTATAATTGCTTTACAATGGTGTGATAGTTTCTGCTTTATAACAAAGTGAATCAGTTATACATATACATATATCCACATATCTCTTCCCTCTCACATCTCCCTCCCTTCCACCCTCCCTATCCCACCCTTCTAGATGGTCACAAAGCACCGAGCTGATCTCCCTGTGCTATGCGACTGCTTCCTACCAGCTATCTATTTTATATTTGGTAGTGTATATATGCCCATCTATACACTACCACTCTATCACTTTGTGTAAGCTTATCCTTCCCCCTCCCCACGTCATCAAGTCCATTCTCTAGTAGGTCTGCATCTTTATTCCCATCTTGCCCCTAGGTTCTTCATGACAACATTTTTTTTTTTTTTAGATTCCATATATTTGTGTTAGCATACAGTATTTGTTTTTCTCTTTCTGACTTACTTCATTCTGTATGACAGGCTCTAAGTCCATCCACCTCACTACAAATAACTCAATTTTGTTTCTTTTTATGGCTGAGTAATATTCCATTGTATATATGTGCCACATCTTCTTTATCCATTCATCTGTTGATGGACACTTAGGTTGCTTCCATGTCCTGGCTATTGTAAATAGAGCTGCAATGAACATTGTGGTACATGTCTCTTCTTGAATTATGGTTTTCTCAGGGTATATGCCCAGTAATGGGATTTCTGGGTCATATGGTAGTTCTATTTTTAGTTTTTTAGGGACCTGTATACTGTTCTCCACAGTGGCTGTATCAGTCAGGGTTCCCTTTTCTCCACACCCTCTCCAGCATTTATTGTTTGTAGATTTTTTGGTGATGGCTATTCTGACCGATGTGAGATGATATAGCATTGTAGTTTTGATTTGCATTTCTCTAATGATTAATGATGTTGAGCATTCTTTCATGTGTTTATTGGCAATCTGTATATCTTTGGAGAAATGTCTATTTAGGTCTTCTGCCCATTTTCAGATTGAGTTGTTTTTTGGTTTTTGTTTTTTTTTTTTTTTGATACTGAGCTGCATGAGCTGCTTGTAAATTTTGGAGATTAATCCTATGTTATTTGCTTCATTGGCAAATATTTTCTCCCATTCTGAGGGTTGTCTTTTCGTCTTGCTTATGGTTTCCTTTGCTGTGCAAAAGCTCTGAACTTTCATTAGGTCCCATTTGTTTATTTCTGGTTTTATTTCCATTTCTCTAGGAGGTGGGTCAGAAAGGCTCTTGCTGTGATTCATGTAATAGAGTGTTCTGCCTATGTTTTCCTCTAAGAGTTTGATAGTGTTTGGCCTTACATTTAGGTCTCCAATCCATTTTGAGTTTATTTGTATATGATGTTAGGGAGTGTTCTAATTTCATTCTTTTATGTGTAGTTGTTCAATTTTCCCAGGACCACTTATTGAAGAGGCTGTTTTTTCTCCATTGTATATTCTTGCCTCTTTTATCAAAGATAAGGTGACCATATGTGCATGGGTTTAGCTCTGGCTTTCTATCCTGTTCCATTGATCTATCTTTCTGTTTTTGTGCCAGTACCATACTGTCTTGATTACTGTAGCTTTGTAGTATAATATGAAGTCCAGGAGCCTGATTTCTCCAGCTCCATTTTTCTTTCTCAAGATTGCTTTGACTAATTGGAGTCTTTTGTGTTTCCATACACATTGTGAAAGTTTTTGTTCCAGTTCTGTGAAAAATGCCAGTGGTAGTTTGATAGGGATTGCATTGAATCTATAGATTGCTTTGTGTAGTAGAGTCATTTTCACAATGTTGATTCTTCCAATCCAGGAACATGGTATATCTCTCCATCTATTTGTATCATCTTTAATTTCTTTCATCAGTGTCTTATAATTTTCTGCATACAGGTCTTTTGTCTCCTTAGGTAGGTTTATTCCTAGGTGTTTTATTCTTTTTGTTGCAATGGTAAATGGGAGTTGTTTTTAAAATAACAAAATTTGTACAAAGATTTGTACAAAAGTGAAAAATATGAAGCAAAGTGCCCTCACTTATACATAAACAGTGAATGTTTCTCAGAGTCCCTCTACCATCATCATCAATATCATCTGGGAACTGGTTACAAGTGTAAGTTTTCTGGCCCCACCCCAGAGCTAGTGAATTAAAGTCTGTTGCTGGGGCCTAGCACTCTGTTATAACAAGTTCTGCAGGTGAATCTTATCCAGTTAATTTGAGAACCAAAGTCTTAAATAATAAATCAGCTCTTAATGAGAAAGTAAGCTATTCTCAAAGAGTAAGTAAAAGTCAATAGAGATTTAATTGAGAATGTAAAATAGAGTTTACAGAAAAAACTAAAATCAGAGGGAAAAAGATGAGCTTATTTTCATTTTTCATGAAAAATCCTTTAGAAATTCCAAAATGTGTTTAGTTTTCTCTATTCCTTAGAAAGAACTAATAATTGTAATGAAATTCATGGTGGGAGTTTGAATTTTGGATCTCACATGATAGTCTATGCTTGTTGAATACCATGACTTCAATCATTGGGTCAGATTATGCATAATTATCGATGGCCAGTTTTACTATTCATATGTAAATGTATGAATTTTCAAAATCATGCAAATGAATATTTAGCAATTGGCTCCTCAATGAAGAATTTGAAATGTGGTTTATTTTCTTGCTTTATTAGCAATGAATATATTAGCCCTGCTCTAATAAAACTCGCATTTTCTCTCTCTGATTACTGAATGAGCTGTTCAAAAGGCAAAGATCAAGAGCTTTGCTTAGTAAACAAGAATCAAAAAAACTTACAGCAGGTGTTACTGGCCTGATATTCAAGTTTCATAGGGAGACAATTTAGAAACACATTGATGAAAGCAAGAATGTGGAAATTGTATGTTTAAATTTATTATCTTCTGTGCCTATTTTTGAAGAAACTCATAGACTTTTGATGATAATTTTTATAATTTGCCCTCGGTATTGTAACATAAATCTTTTAATCTAATTTAGGTCTGATATTGTCTTACTAGGTGCTGTGAAATCCACATAAAGGACAGATATATTTAATTCAATGCCTTCTCACAAAAATCATTAAGAGCAATTAGTTGAGTTGACGATCAAATTGACAAAAGCCTCCATCATCAATGGAAGATATTGCAGTGTGGAGCACACTAGTATAGGAGTCTAATTTTTTATTCAGTAAACATTGGCCACTTTCTATAAGCTAGAGCATTGTTCTCAATGGTGTTCCCCATAAAGGCAACATAGGCATCACCTGTAAACTTATTAGAAATGATAACCCACAGATGTGCAACTCTAGTCCTACTGAATGCTGGTTGAGACCAGCATTCTGTGCTTATTAAAATTACCTGCAGATGGTTCCAATAAATATCAAAGTTTTAGAACCACTGTCCCAGAGCTAAGCATTATATTAGTTACCAAGTATACCCAGGTAGAAAGATAGAAAGAATGGGAGAAAGGGAGAGAAGGAGAGAAAGAATGAAAGATAGATGGATAGATAACAATTCAATTTCTACTCTCAACATAGTCAGTCAAGGAGAGGAGACAGCTAGATTGGCAATAAATGTCAGTTAATAGGCTTCAAGAAGCATACGTACCCCATTCTTCAAGGTTACTTTGGGACTGGTTAACAACTTAGAGCCAGCAGAGGAAGCTACACTTGAGTGAAAGTTTGTGAAGGGGATTGCTAAGTACATTTCAGGTAAGGCCCTATCTCTGTCTTTATACACTTCACTTCTCTCTTCTTTGTTTCCTCTAGTTTAGATTATTTTTCCATATTTGGTTTGGTAAATACATTATACTTGCTGATTATTTAGTACTGGAATCAGTGTTTGTCAATATTAAAAGAGTAATAAATATAATCAAAGGCAACTGGGTGGATATTTTTATGCTTTAAAAACATTAA
The DNA here is from genome assembly GCF_964374135.1 of Grampus griseus. Classification (NCBI taxonomy): domain Eukaryota; kingdom Metazoa; phylum Chordata; class Mammalia; order Artiodactyla; family Delphinidae; genus Grampus; species Grampus griseus. The sequence continues at coordinate 52,463,192 of NC_139012.1, read as the reverse complement.
TTTATGAATCACTTCAATTTAGTTTAAAGTAGTAGTCTTTTTATTGAAGATATTAATTGTAATTTTGCTTTGTCAAATAAGAAAAAAGGCATGGAAAGATTATCAGGTTTTCTCTAGCTTTTAGGGTTAAGATTTAATACACATTCCCTCACCATGATCTCTAGCGTCTTCCCGTCATTCACATACATTCTTTTTACAACACAACTGAAAATCAGCTTAAATTCACTAAGTTTGTTTTTTTTTTTTTTTTGTGGTACGCAGGTCTCTCACTGTTGTGGCCTCTCCCATTGTGGAGCACAGGCTCCAGACGCACAAGCTCAGTGGCCATGGCTCACGGGCCCAGCCGCTCCATGGCATGTGGGATCTTCCCGGACCGGGGCATGAACCCGTGTCCCCTGCATCAGCAGGCAGACTCTCAACCACTCCGCCACCAGGGAAGCCCCTAAGGTTTTGACTAATGATGGAGAGTTTAGTCTCTATTTGTTTCATAAGAATGCAGTAAAAATAAAATATTACACACAAAAACATTTTGAAGTAAAAACAGGAATAAAATAATTTATCATTAAATAAAGATGGAGATAACATACTCATTCATACAGCTGAATATTTCTTTTTAGCAGTCAAACCAACATAAAGTATGTGGACTTTGTAGCCTAAATCTTAAATAGTTAAATCTTAAGAAGATTATTTAATTATCTTACAATGTTGAACAATTGACACGTCAAGGTAGATCCTAAGTTTATTATTATAAAGTCTTTAACTTTTTAATTTTTGAAATGAAATCCAGTTTATAAAAAAACTAAATATCTACAAAAGCCTAAAAAAATGTATTTCCCCATTGGTTCAAATTCAGGAATTCAAATAATTTTTACCTAAAGTACAAAGAAAGTTTATTTTTATATTCTTATTTTAGTATGAAGGAGTTATTAAGTTAATCATGTGTGATGTAAATATTTCTATGTACTCTTTAATATAATTTGCAATAATACCGATTAATGAATTGATTGCCCTCCTCTTTTCCCAATATATGTTGACACTAACTGCTTATTATATTAGATTATTTAAATTATACGGACAGAATGTGAGGTTCTAAATGGGTTATTTATATTGTAGTAATCCATAATACCATTTTGTTACAATTAAAGGTTAGATGTCAGAGAATTGAAACAACATTTGAAAATTGAATGGTCTTCTCTAAATTCTTGAATGTCAACATCATGAATGTTTACTCAGCATTCATTTATTTGTTTCACTATATCATGTGTAGGTATTATATATATTGAATCAATATATGGATTTCATTTAAATATTTAGTTTAGGACTTTACATAAGTAGTAGCCAGTACTACTACTAATAGTAATATTGACCAGATACTAACTCAAAGAAGAGATGTTAAAATAGTTATTTTCAATGTTTGAAACAAAACCCCACTTATTTTGCATTATCTAAATATATTTTTTTGCTGTGACTTAAAATCACTGATATGTTTTCCTGAAATTTCAGATGTTTATAAAAATGATATTTTCACATTTAGAATAAAGCAAGAAATTGAAAATCAGTAAGTGCTTTTGAAGTAAAATATTGTCTTCCTATCAATGTGTATAAACATGTCATAGAGGAGTGTGTGTTTGTGTGTGTGTGTGTATAGAAAGTTGTTACCACCTCTAATTCTTGTTCAAAATTAATAAAATCTTGAGCATTTCCCATAAGTTTTTGGCCCCTAGCAAAACAATGTTATCCCTGACTTTTGCAATTCTGATATCTGAAGATAAACAATGAAAAGATTGCCAGTTTTTCACCATGAACTTGAAAATCTTGATAACTTTACCATTTTTTAAACTTAAATACATATTGTGTGGTTTTTTGGGGGGGTGTTTTTTTTTTTTTTAATTTCAAGAATAAATCCTTTTAAAGCCTGGACTCATCCTTTTCTAAATGCATTCTGCCTAAGTGTTTCTTTTAAAGATACCATTAATTGACAAGGTACCATTAATTGACAAGGTACCATTAATCAATTTTGATGTATTAACTTTACATTATTTATATTACAAAGTAAAAAACAAAATTTAGTCTCATCAATAAGCTTAATTTCATTACTTCCTTACTGTAGTGAGTTGAATGATATCCCTTCAAAAGACAATGGAAATTTAAAATGTAACCAATTTGCTATTAGACTCTTTGCAGAGTCTTATAATTAATGTCTTATGCATGTGTCCTTATAAGAGACAGAAAAGGAGAAGACACAGACACACAGAGGAGAAGTCCATGCGAAAATGGAGGAAGAGATTGGAGTGATGCATCTACAAGTCAAGAAAGGCCAGGGATTGCCAGCAGCCACTCACACGAGAGGTATGGAACCTCAGAACCTCCGGGAGAAATCAAACCTATTGACACCTTGATTTCAGTCTTCTGCCCTCCAGAACTGTGAGAGAAAACATGTCTGTTGTTTTAAGCTCCCAAGTTTGTGGTAGTTCATTACAGCAGCCCTAGGAAATGATATACTTAGTATGCTAGATGTGCTTCTCTTTTTCTGTATTACATTATATTTCTTTTTAAAAAAAACTTTTATTGGGTTATAGTTAATTTGCAATGTTGTGTTAGTTTCAGGTGTACAGCAAAGTGAATCTGTCATACATATACATATATCTACTCTTACTTTAGATTATTTTCCCATATAGTCCATTGAAGAGTACTGAGTAGAGTTCCCTGTGCTATACAGTAGGTCCTTATTAGTTGTCTATTTTATATATAGCAGTGTGTATATATGATATACTTCTTTTTAAAATTCTCCTGTCCATGTTTCATTGGCCATAGAGTACATTTCCAAGGATGTAAATTGACATAATGTCACTTAAACATTACAAAAGCTTATCAGAATCTCTGCTACAAAATTATTGCTGGGGAATTTTTACCCCCAAGGTTAGAGTCAACTAAATTCCATTGAATTAGACAGGGTTCAATGGAAAACAGAAACCATCATAGGTATTTTCAACAGGAAGAGATCTAGGGCTCACAAAATTTTTAGGAGGGTTGAAGCAGCAGATTCTAGTCTGAAACTCATTGAATAATGGCTAATACAACTCAACAATAATCTTTTGGGGGAGCAAATACTCTGAGGCAACTTTTTGGATTACAATTGAAGTGAAAGCTTCACCACTATAACACTTGCCTCTCAAAGCAAGGAAGCTGGAGAGTGGAACCCATAGCTTACTAGTAACCATAGCCAAAAGACTTGGCCTTATTTCTGGTTTTTTGATGAATTATGAATACATCTAATTGGCAAAGCCAAAATTACATGCAGAATTCTAGCTACAAGGAATTTTATGAAATGCATATTTCAGCTTCCCAACTCCCCAACTTTAGAAGGACCCCACATTTGGTTTAAAGGTCTGCTGTTAGCATCTTGAAATTCCTAATAGCGAATGAACAGTTTTGCATTGGGGCCCCCAAATTATGTAGCAGATTCTGTCAACCCTGTATAGAGCTCTGACATGTTACCAGGTCCTGATATTGCAAGGACACTGGTTAGGGCTTTTCTTATGCTGTTTGCCTCTCTAAATCCCAATTCCAAGGATTCTATTGCTTTGTTGCTGTTCTTTTTAATTTTTATTTTTATTGAAGTATAGTTGATTTACAATGTTTTGTTAATTTCTGATGTATAGCAAAGTGATTCGGTTTTATATATATATATATATATATACATATATATACTTTTTCATATTCTTTTCCATTGTGGCTTATCATAGGATATTGAATGTAGTTCCCTGTGTGATAGAGTAGGACCTTGTTGTCTTTCTATCCTATATATACTAGTTTGCACCTGGTAACCTCAAGCTCTCAATCCTTCCCTCTCCCACCTCCCAAGTATTCTGTTGTTATGTCAGCTCCTTGATACTGACTGTTGGCTGAGTCACAGTGTGTTGCATCTTCCCAGATTCCTAGACTTGGAGCTTTGCCAACATCCACTTGTGACCTTTCTCTGGAGTTCCATGATGCTCCTGATATGGCAAGACTTCTACCTTTCATGCATAGTCATTCTCTCCCAGTGCTGAGGTGTTCCTGCCTGTTCAGACTTTCTTTTCTCTCTCATACTCAATTTCACTTGAAATTGATTCTGCCTTAGTATATAGACAGATATCTTTTACATCAATTCACTAGCATATCTTTTTTACCACCAGGCAAGCCAGACTGTCACGCACTTAAGCTAGCCTTGCCATACAGCTTTCCTTAAATTTATTTTATATCTTTAAAAATGGTGCTGTGTGGGTTAGTACTGTGTAACAGAGGGCACTTTGTAATTTGGTGTAAAATATACTGATTAGGGAACGCAGGGACCTTGGTTCACATCCCAGTTCAGTGGCTAACTACTCATGAGACCTCTGGATATTTCTTTCTTCTTGTCTCTCAACCTATAAATTAGAAGGGCTGTACTAAATAGCCTAAAATTTTCTTTCTAACTCAGATTTTTTTTTACAAATATACAACAAGTATAGCTAGTCCCATAGATTTTGTTATTAAAAAATACTATTTTTCTCCTAATGGTTCACTGTGGAAGTAAGGCAATGATTACTGGTAATCAAATGTGGCATGCTGTTTTCATGCTATATGCAATCATGCTAAATTAAAAAAAATTAATTTTAACTGAAATAAATAATGTTTGTTTTTCATGATAGAAAACTAGTGCTAGCTTCTCAATATTCACACAAGCAAACTGATATTAAGACCTGCTGCTGTGTTGAGGTTTGACTAGTCAATTTCTGCAAAAAGGGAGAGATCCAAGTAAAGGGGGGAAATGATTAAAATAAAAAGAGAAAAAAGATAGAGAGAGAGTGGTTGAGAATTAAATTGACAAAATTATTTTTTAGATGCTTTACCCCAAGCCACTGCATCCTTTGGGTGTCAAGTGATACTATCAAAGGTGTTGCTATAACAACACTAATTAATTATACTGGAATTTCATGCACTGTAGCTTAGAGCCAATTCATGATGCTCTTATTATATATCACACAAAATGTGGCAAAAATGCTTACATTGAAGTGTCTTATGATATGAGGCTATGTACAAGGCAGCTCTTAATGACTATGTTAACCTGTGCCTGGGCAAATTTATGTGCATAATCTCACTTTTGTTATAAGCATATGGCACGGCCTTCAGAGTTAATGAAGCTTAGAGTGTACATGGACCATGGATATTCTTTGAAGTCAAAGGAAAATTGTGATAAACGACAAATTTGTAGAACCCAGGTTACCTCTAGTACTGAATCAGAGGGCTGAAGAAACTCATGGCTGTCAAAGTGCTTACGACAATTAGTCCCAGGTATTCTAAAATGACTACAGGAACCATCTGACAGAGGTGAAATCCAATGTAAGCAATAAAGAATCTATGAAAAAAAAATATATATATATAATATACTTGGAAGGTGTCCAAGACAATAAATAAAATTAGAGTATCCAGATGTCTGTGTATTACCTGTGGATGTTGCAAAATGTCATTGTCATTGTCTTTGTTACTGAATTCATCTCTTCTTTTCCTTCCCCAGAATGCCATGTTTTTCATAGTTTCTTACAGTAATTGCTACTGTGAAATGCCACTGTGCTACAATCCAACTTCTTTTTCTTTGGGTTATATTATTATCCCCAAGCTATGACAAATTCTGGAGAAAGGTTAAAAAGAAATGTTAGCTTCAAAATTATTAAAAATCTTGAGCTAATTCATTTCTGAAAGATGTCTATTTGTCTATGAGATGGAGACGGTGAAATGAGATGACAGATCATTAAGCAATTTACTAGGTGAGGAGAAATTTGAACTCTCAACCATGATTAAAGCGACAACAATAACAACAGCAAAAACAAAAACAACCCATCTTGTAGTGTGGGTTAAAGAAAAGCAGACATTTGGAAGGCAAAGTAGATGCTTCCCATTTAGCGATGTCAAACCTGATTGTCATGTCCCTGCATTCAGCTGCCAGCTGTGGAAGGGGCCGCCAGTGACTGTGATTCCCCTGCAGACATAACAGCAGCTGTAATGCCACCTGTGTAAGGAGATGAGCCTGAGAGCCAAGAGAATTACACTGACCTCGGGCTAGTTTTGTCTTTCTCTAATTTCTGTACCACTGTCAGACTTGAAAAAGAAAATCACCTTTTGATATTGTCTTGTCAGACCCCTCAGTGCTCTCTGTAGGGCACTGAGTAGCAATCAGAAGCATATAAATACCAAGCATATCAGTGAGAAAGACATGATCTCTTTGGTCCTTTTAGATTAATCTAAATTAAATGAAGGATACAGGATAGACTCAAGAAGAGATGTGATAACAAGGAGTAAAAACGACTAAGTCACTAATGGTAGAGTTCATCATCATTTAACCTTAGGGAATTTGTGGTTATTAGTCAAGAGATCCCAGCAGAAGTCTGTTTTAAACCAAAAAAGAAAGGACTGCAAGTAATTTGTTTTCTTGATGTGAAATAACGAGGTTGCTGCAGAACGATGAGGAATTAGAATAGAATATTTGGAACAAAAATAGTATATATACATATATAAGAAAGATTCAAAATAGGCCAATGTTAACCTAAACAGAGTCAAAAAATAAATAAGAGATTGTGATGATGAAGTAATAGATGGAAGCAATATTCTCATAAGTGTTCTCAAGATTAGCTGATAAAAAAAAATTAATAGGAAAAAGGAAAACAAAATGAAAATAAAAAAGTATTGTCTTACACAATGAGGATAATTATACAGTCATTGGTATACATTGGTATACATTGGTTTCAGTGGGGGCTTTGGACATAACAAGAAGACATATGCCTCAGTAGGGTACCTAGAATTGCAATGTTTACTTAGGTAATAAATTTAGAAAAATCTAGCAGAAGATAATAATTGATAGATTTTTAAAAAATATGCCATGCCTATATATTTTAACAAGTGACTTTTTAAAAGAATTGATACAGAGGTCTTGTTTCAAAATTGGCATGTTTAAACTGATCGCATTAGTATGTATCACTGACTTTTATCAATTCATCAGAAAGCTGGGTCTGTCAGCACAATTTCTCCATCCATCTTTGCTGTGAAAGTGGAAACGGATTTGTTTAAATTATTGGTCTTTTAATTTGCCTCATTTTGTCTCCCGTCTGAGAAGCCTGTTTATTTTCAGGCAGCTGCATATGTTGGCATGATTGATGAGAGCTGCTACAGTCAAGCAAGCAGCCCTGGGCGACCAGTTTACCCTTCCCCGCTAGGGTTTCAGCTGCCAGTTGCCCCCATTCTGTGACAGCTTCTCCTTCTCCTCACCTTGTCATCGAGCCAAGACTGCACACTCCAGGAGTACAGGTAAGCATCTGCCTCCATAATCACTGCCAACAGCTCTCCATTATCAACTGTCAGGGGTGCTTCAAAGCAATGTGGAGCTCTTTCTCTTGACACAGAGACCAAGTGTTTTTATACCTCAAGTAAACTCTGCCTTAACTGACTGGAGAACCTCACATTGAAGTCTGTTTTATTCAATTGCATCACACAACACTATAATATTTTAAAACAGGTCAGATCACCCCCACTCCTACCCTCACCCCCTGCAGGTATTCTAGATTAGTCTATGCAAAGACCTGTCATTTAAGGTAGAATTATTTTCTGATAAATATATCCCTGTATTCTCAAAAAATTAAAGAACTCTGTCAAATGTTTTCACTCCAGCATAGTGTAAATTAAATCTACCTATAAAGGTGAATTATCTTGTAACATCTGTCCTTCTGTTTGAAGAGCAACAACATGTGTGGATCAAAACCAAATGAGAGAGAGAATCTGTTAGCATATAGCAACATTAAAGTGAATTCTACCATTTTGGTTTTTAACTGCATGATGCTAAACGTTTTATTGTTAAATGATCTATTGTTATAATGTAATACTTATTGAAAGTCCATGGTAATCTAGGAACTTCATGGACTATCATATAACTCCTGCTTTTAAAAGGAACTAAATTTCTACTGTAATATATGTTATCAATTTTATTTATGCACGTGACTATTTGTATGTAGAGAATATGGTATTAATACACAGTTTTGACAGAAATATATGTTTGTCAGAATAACAGTGATTTGCTTCAAAGCACTTAAAGATGAAATGTTATATAGTGGTTATTAAAATGAAAGACTTTCAGATAAATAATTCCATTCAAATTCTGGGTTGGTACATACCAGCTGCAAGATCTTGGACAAGTTATTTAACTTCATGGAACATAAATTTCCGTATTTCCAAATGATGATAAGAAAACTTACCTTTTCTGGTTGTCCTCAGAACTGAATATGAAAAAATATATAAACATATGTAAATCCCTTAGTGGAATGTGTGATACATAGCTATTATTATTACTAAAGCAGTGACTGAAATCCATAGGAATGTTTACTAATAGGTTCTGAGACAGTCATGATCCACACTCTAGGAGATTTGTATCAGTTCAAGTTCACTAATACACCTGTACATAAAAGATATAGTATATAAGTATGGTGATGGAGGAGAACAGTTTTTTCCTTTTGATTTTTGTCCTTATATATAAATGCTTAACCCAATTTAGGAAGTCAGAGAAACTAGTCTGATTTGTTTCTGCTGTAAAGACAGGATTCAAGGTCTATTAGGCTTCTATTTATGTGATGACACACTTTGGTGAGCTTGATACATAGTTAGGCTCCTTAACTTCTTGATGTCTATTTTTCTCATGTGTAAAATAACCTAATTACTAATTACATTTACAGATTACACCTACACTTCCCAAGCTTCGTCTTCCCTGTCTTCAGAAAATAGCAGAACCCTTTCTGCTTGTGGAACTGTTAAAGTATTTAGCCAACGACAATATTTTTTACTGATAAATTGTCATTTTGAACAAATTATTCAATACATCTAATTCTCAGTTTCTTGATAAATAATAGTAGGTAATGAGCATCAGTGAAATAATTCATGGAAAACACTTGGCATAGAGCTTGATTCCTTCTTGTTTGCAATTAATATATTATTGTCATTATTATTATCATTATAATTGTTTTCTTATATTTAAGGTTAACTGAAATTGGAAAATTGGCCTTCTAATGTCAGGTCAATGTAGAAAATCATTTTTTCATTCAATTTGGATTAAAACAGTTTATTGGTTGCCAGATCATAAATAAAAGCTTGAAATGAAGAACCTTTATATATATACTCTGGCTCATGTTTCCCGTACCCTGAATCCCAGGAGACAGATAGAAAGACAACTGTATTTGTACAGGTGGTTCACAATCCCCACCAGGGGCTACAGTTTCCCCTCATTTATCTGCATGTACCTCTCAGGGAAATACCTACTGGGATGAACATGTGAGCACAGCCAACAACAAAGAGTAAAAGATGCTCTAAGGGTAATAAAACCAAACATTTCCTTTTCATTTTTTTCTTCACAAATTATTGTCATGACTGTGACTACTAGTCACATTGATTTAGAAGTAGTCCATCAACAGTATAGTAAAAAATAGCATACTGGTCACAAATAATATTGATTTTGATCACAGGTTAACTCATGCTCTGATGCTGGCAAAATCCTTAAGGACTGACAGAGACAAAAGGGACATGGATGGATATAAAACAACTAGGTTACTTTGCATCGTAACCTCAAGGTGGACAGGTCTTTGAGTACTCACAGCAGGGAATGGGCCAGTAGCTAGCAGGATAACAAATGGGTGTCACACATGAATGGGATGGCAGATGACCAATATTCAGACAATATTTGCTGGACATTTTTAGCGTAGTAAATAAGCACTGAAGCAGTGCATATGCCAGGGGTTCCTAGGTTAATATAGAAGAATATGGATAATTTTTTGTAAGTAAAAAATGACTGAGAAAGATTGGAACAGTTGATGCAATAAAGTGTGAAAATGGCAGGTGGACTAAAGGATGAATTGAAAATATTTTACCTCTTATTTTCAATTGGCTTAAGAGAAAATTATTCATTATTTATCTCATTTTTTCCTAACTTTGGTAAGCCTAGTTATCTACAAAACATATATCTTCTCCCCTATTCCTCACACACTAGAATATATCTTTTTTCTCATGAACTTTAAGACAGAAATCACCATCATATAATATATAACACAGTAATATGATCATTAGTATACATTGCCCTGCATGAGAAAAATGAAATTAATTCATGAAATTTTTTAGCTATTGTAATTAAAAAGTAATATATGTTGGTCAACAATGAGTCCACAGATGAGAATTTAATTCTTAAATCATTCGATGGTTTTGGGCCAGTGACTTAATTTCTTGTGTTCTTCAGTTTCTACAAAAGGTAAATAGTGTTAAGTATACCATTCGTCTTCACACCTTATTATGGATAGTAATTTAATGAGTGCTTTTATTAAATGTAAACAAATGTCATCAACCTATATTAAAACATATTTTATTATATTATCTCACAATACAGTTTTTGTTTTAGGCATGAAATTGCAGTTGTACCTATAGTGTTTTGTTGAAAAGGTTATATGTGTATTTCAATAGGGTTTCAAGGACAGAGAATGTATTGATAAATTGCTTTTCATGAGCAATAGGCGTAGAGTGAAATATTGGTTATTTCTGAGCCAAATAATCAACTTGTTTTCCTGGCAGTCTTATTTAAACCTTTACATCTGTGGTAACTGTTTGCAATTACTCTGTTTTTAAAAAATTAGCCCTATTCTGTGGCATTTATAATTGACTGTTCTCAGCCCATTTCTTGTTTTGTTAAACAGGAGCTTAATCCTATGAACAGGTTGGACTTAGAAGAAACTGTTTGAACCTTTTACTAACTCTAAGTGTCCCTGTTCCACTTAGTTAGACTGACCATCTTTGCCTGAAGAAATTAGCCTTCCTTTGCTTGAAAACATACTGATTCTTCTCAAGACCCCAAGAAATCATCCCTTATTGCTTCTTGACCCATAAATAGTCAGATATCAACATGAATGTAAGGAAATATCTCCAGGGAGAGAATTCTCAAAGCCTCCTCAGAGTGATACATTATCTCTAGCTTCTATGGTCTTCACTATTCAAACATGCTCCTCACTTAGAAAGAAGGATCATATAGAAACATGAAAATATTCATGGAGAATATCTTCCAACAATTTATTGTGAAGAACAGCAATAACACACTGGTAACTGATTAAAGCTTTGGCCCATAGGGATCTCGATGTACCTATTTAATCGTCACCTCCCAAAAAAGCAAGTAGATGGACAGCATACTAGAATATTGTATGACTTATATAATGGGGGGGAAAAGCCTTCTAGATCTGGTGTTCAAAAATCTGATGAGTCACTACAATGAAAAATCATGGATGAAATATCATGGTCTTGCACCCAGTTTCTAGACTGAAGCCAGGTCACAGTCACAGAGCACCTTGATTATAAAGGAGACTGGTCCCTCTTGGAATAGAACCCTGCATGGTTGCAGCAAGTATATTCTATAATATTCTTTCAAGACTTTTTCAAAGGAGCTGGAAGACATTTATAAAATGCCTGTATACTAGAACAAGTAAATGCTCAGAATTTATGGGAATTGGCTCTGAATTGACAATTGACATTGGCTCTGAATTGACAGTAATTTCTGGGGATCTAAGACATCACTATGGCCCATGAAAAACTGGAAAGGAGGTAAACCAGAAGCAACACCACAACTTTGGAAGAATTGCAGAAATTAGTGCTGCTATCAAGTATTTTAAAGATGCAAGGGGGGTGATAAGTAATACATACCCATTTAACTTGCCTGTTTGGCCCGTGCATAAGGGGAATGGATCTTGGAGATTCACTATAGACCATCATAAACTTAATCAGGTGGTGATCCCATTGTAACTGCTGTCCCAATCATATTGTCAATATGATTACTAGAATAAGTCAATACATTATTGAATACTTTGTGTACTCCCATTGGCATGGATAATGCTTTATTTTGTCCATATTGTAAGGACCACTAGCAATTGGTTGCTTTGACCTGTCAAGGCTGACATTAACCCTCACAGCCTTGCCGTAGGGCCATATCAACTTTCTTGTTCTATATACAAGTTAGTCTGCAGAGAATTTGATCATCTTGACTTTCAACAAAACACCACACTGATCCACTACATTAATGATGTTAGGTTGACTAGATCTGATGAGTAATTACTGTGAGATATCTTAGTAAGACAAATGCTACTCAGAATCTGAGAGATAAAATGCACGCAAATTTACAAGCATGTCGTTTCATTGAAGTTTCTGTGCGTTCAGTGGTCTGAAACATCTCAGGTTATCCCTTAGAGGTAAAAGACGAGTTACTGGGCTTCCCTGGTGGCGCAGTGGTTGGGAGTCTGCCTGCCAATGCAGGGGATGCAGGTTTGTGCCCCGGTCTGGGCAGATCCCACATGCCGCGGAGCTGCTGGGCCTGTGAGCCATGGCCGGTGAGCCCGTGCGTCCGGAGCCTGTGCTTCGCAACGGGAGAGGCCACAACAGTGAGAGGCCCGCATACCGCAAAATAAAAAAAAAAAAAAAAAAAAAAAAAGACGAGTTACTTTACTATGCACAGCCACAAAGAAAATATACAGGCTCAATGTTTGGTATGGGTTTTAAGACTGTGGAGGCAACATACATCACATTTCAGTGTGGTTCAACATGTTTACTAAATCACATGTTAAGCCTACCTATTTTGAGTGAGGGCTAAAGCAAGAAATGGCTTTGCAGTAAATCCAGGCTATAGTGCCTGATACTCTTCCATATAGGCCTAATGATTCAGTAGATCCACTGATACTCTAAGTATCTGTGTCAAACAGAAATGATGTACAGAGCATCCTGGTAAGCACCAATGGAAGAATCATAAGGATAGCTTTTAGGATTTTGGAGGCAATCTATGTCCTTTACTGAAAGCAAATTGCCTTATTCTGAGAAACAACTTCTGGCTTACCATTAGGATTTGGAAGAGAACAAACAGAAGATGACATCAGGTGAACATGCAGCCTGAGTTTCCCATGTCTGATCCGTCTATTCATAAAGTTGGACATGTGCAGTAGTAATCTATCATCAAGTAGAGACAATATATAAAAGAAAGGGTTGGAGCAGGGCAAGAATATACAAGTAAATTGCATAAGCAAATGCCTCAGTCTCTTTTGAGAATATACAAGTAAATTGCATAAGCAAATGCCTCACTGATTGACACTGATTCCATCTGCATTTCTTCCTTTCCATTAATCCACACCTATGGACTCATGGGAGTTCCATTTTACCAGCTGACTGGAAATAAAATACCTGAGCTTGGTTTACAAATGGATCTGCAATATATGCTGGTATTACCTTAAAGTGGACGATTGCAGCATTACCACCCCACTCAAGATGACTGCTCCTACTAAGCACCTAATCTTCCAATAACAGAAACTAACACTGAGTCCTCAAAATGGTTTCATTCCTCAAGGGAACCAGCTAACATCCTCGTGGCAGGTTGATTACATTAGATGACTTACATCATGGAGGGGACAGAGATTTGTTCTCATTGAAATTGACATATTCTGGGTATACATTTATCCTTCTTAGCTAAAATACTTCTTTTACCACTATCATCTGTGGGCACATGGAATGCCCTATCCATCATCATGGTATTCCACACAGCTTTGCTTCATGTCAAGGAACTTATTTCAGAGAAAAAAAAAAAAATGTATAGCAATGGCTTAAGGTCATAGAACTAACTGGTTTTACCATATACCTCAGATCCAGATGAATTTGTCCTAATAGAAAGTTGGAATGGCTTGATGAAGACTTGATTATAGCACAGTTTAGGAGATAACACGCTGAAAGGATTGTTTTCTGTCTTACAGGTTGTAATACATGCTTTGCAGTAGAGACTAGTGTAAATATATAGTGCTTTCCATCCATAACTAGTATATTTAGGTTCTGGAATCAAGGGGTGGAAGTGGGAGTTGCTCTTCTCATTATTATACCTAATAATCCACTTGCAGAAGTTTTGATCCATATTTGTCAGCTTCTTTCTCTGTTGGTTTGAAAATTTTAGTTTCCAAAGAAGAATGCTTCCACCAACTGACAATGTTTCACTGAATTTGAAGACAAGACTGTTATCTGGCCTTTGTGGGTTTCTTACATCAGTCACTAAATGAACAGACAGGAAAGAGAGTTATTTTACTCACCGGAATGGGTGATTTCTTTTACTGAAAAGAAATTTGGTTATTGAAAAGAGAAATGGACAAGTAAGATTATGTGAGTTACAGAGGAATTTCTCTAGGAACTTTGTTAATACTCCCATGGCTAACCATAAAGAGCAACCACAATGGCAGGATGATTCAGGACTCAGACTTTCAGAAGGAAAGTTTAGGGTCACTTCACCAGGCAAAGCACAACACCGGCTAAGATTCTTGCTGAGAACAAATATGAAAAACCAGTAAAAGAAGATTGTTATATTAACTATGAGTTTATGTCCAATTACAGAAAAAAATAATAACTTTGCATAATTCCCTTGTGTATGTATGTAAATATATTTTGTATATATTAATTATGTTTTTCATGTATCTCCTTCCTTTATTATTTTACATACATACAGTTGGAGATTAACTTTAAAATTAGTCTTTAAATAAGAGACTATTCAGTCTCCTCATTTTGGGGAAAGCATGAGAACTCCACTTGTACAAATGATGACAAATGATATATTTTGCTCAGTGGAAACAAAGGTGGTTTTATTGTGTTGACATTCAAATATGAATGTAAGGGTATATAAAGAAGCTAAATAGCAAAAGGTGTGTACTACACCAGTTATCAAGTTATTACCTCTGCGCTCCACATCCACCTTTCTTTGACCTGTTATTTGATAATGAAGTTGTACCCTGTGTATGGTCAGGCCACTCAAGATGGCTGTTCTCTTGCTCTCTCTACATTCCCTGCTCTACCAGTGCCTGCTTCACCTACACCCTACTCCCTGACTGACCTTCCTACATACTTGCTCCAGGCCCCAGCTAGTGATTGTTCTTATCAAAGGTGAGAGGCATGCCCCTTTACTAGTTTCCCTAGAGCCAACCTGGCATCAATTCCCCCTATTACTGGCAATCTTCCCTTCCCTGGAAGTGAGGACTGCTATGTCCTGCCCACCATCCACTGTACATGGTGGAGTGTCATTGCTCCAGGACCTTGCTTCAGATGTATAAGCTCCCCCATCCATTAAACCATTGATGTCTCTGCTGCTGGCTCCGGGCTCTTTGGTCTTGAAGCTGAGCAAGCACATGGCTTGTAGGCCTGTAGGGTTCAGCCCAACACCTGCAAACAATTTGATGTTATACATTGTCAGTAGACAGAACTGGAGGACAAATCATAGGTAGAAACTACTCTTCCTGGTCCTGGTATGTTTTGCTTTTCCATCCTATGTCATATCCACCAACAAGAGTCTGAGATCCTGTGTTACCTAGTCTCTAGTGAATTTCTGTAGCACTTCAGCAATTGCTTCCTTTTGACTAACTCTTACATCTCTGTCCTGAATTTCTGTACTTTACAGTAACTGTAGTCACACCTTCTCAAATGAGGTCGGCAATGCAATTTTTTTGATCCTTAGCCCTAGAAACAGTAGCTACTCCGTATATAGGCTATCCCTATATTCCTTAGAGTTCTTTTTTACTTTACTGGGTTTTCTTTTTGTAGATTACAACATTTTACAAGTAAATAATTCTTTATATTCAATTTCCAAATTATGGTGCAGTTTCTGTCTCCTTATTGGTTATTAATTGATACTTACTCTTAGGGAACAGATTATATAAGCAAGTTTAAATTAGCAATTGTCTAATATATTATTGTTTGTCTTAATTCTATTATACAAGCTATTTCTCCAATAGCTGAGACCCCACTTTATCTCCCAATTTCTTTATGATTAACTTTCAGTCAAAGTAATCTGATTATGAACATTTGTGTCAGTTAATTCTCTTAGATTAATTTATTTCAAGTTTAACTACCATATTATATGAATTATTTTTCTTTTAAAATTGAACTTCCATTAATTGTTTTTGATTTATTGTAATATTTGGGTCATTTATTTCAATCAGTATAGTTTTGAGAAAAATGGTATTATTTTTTCACTACATTCATTGGGAATTGTTTCACTTACAGATATAAGATTTCTATTGTTTTTCCTTTGCATATAAACATATAAAAACTGGGGTTTTTTTGTTGCTTAAATAAACAATAAAAAAATCCAATAAAACTGAGGAAACACCTTAATTCTCCCGTTTTCCATATGTTTATATAGCTAAATTTTTAAAAATATTGTTATTACTTAAATTAAAATAAATTCCTTATGGGTCAAACATTTTAACATAAAAACTATAAAAATACGAAAAGGGAAATGAGTGATTTTGTAGGTCAACAAAAATCGTATTCCAGAAATTGTTAAATAAGTATTGATAAATTTAACAACATTTAAAAGGGGAAGTGATGTGACTGTATACAAAGTCCTTGAAGGAATAAATAAGTAGGAAAAATAGTTTTTATCTCACAAGACAACCCCATGACTAATATTTTATTCTAAAATATAAAAATATCTTACAAATCAATAAGAAAAATACAAGAAAAAAGGCTTAAAATTTAAAAACATGTCCTGAAAAAATACATAAATGGATTAAAAAATGAAAAGTTGTTTAGACTCACTCATAATTAGATAAATGTTAGTTAAAAAATAAGATGACATTTTATACTTTGCAGAAAAATACATTTTTTTGTATTACATAGCTTATATTGGTTTGTAGGAAATAAGATTTATCTTACCATTAGATAATATAAATTGGAGGATAATTTGGCAACTATTTTTAACTATAAATGTGCATATTCTTGTAGTAACAAATGTTCACTTAGGAATTTAGCTTATAGTTTTGCATCTAAATGGAAAGATATATGAACAAGAATGTTCTTGAAGTATTATTTATAAAAGCAGAAGAGTGATAGAAAACTCGTATATCCACATATAACTCAAAGAAAACATATCTATAGTAATTCATCTCATTATGTTATTTCCCATATTTATTGTTTTTTTGTATGCTTCTTCTAACAAACACACAGGTAGCCCATATTAAGTATCTGGGATGTATTCTATGACAGTGTTGTCTAATAGCTATTCTTTCCTATATGGTAGCCACTGGCAAAATATGACTATTGAACACTTGAAATGTGGCTAGTGCTACAGAGGAACTAAATTTTTTCAATTGACTTAATATTAACTAATGTACATTTAAATGTAAAAAGCCACATGTGGCTGAAGACATCTTATAGGGCCGTATAGTTTGACACAAGTTTTGTTCCTTTGCCAGACGTAAATTAGCCACAAATATCTGTTAAAATCATCTCTCAAATATCTTTTGAATCAGCTCCCTCCTTCTCATATTGATGGTTACCTCCTTTAGTTCATTTTTTTACCTATATTGATGTGCCATCTTCCTATATGAACCCCTGTCATTGCACCCCACCCTAAGAACACTAAGATGTTTGTAAAATATAGAACTTTGTAAAATATAGAACTTAGTTTGCTACTTCTATGTTTACAAACATTCAACTCCTTAAAGCCATCAATATTTTGGCCCAGGATTCTCTCTCTAGACTCATACTCCTGCCATATTATAAAAAGCTCACCCTACTTCTAGACATATCACTCCACCAAAATTCTCTTTTTAAAAATTATTTATTTCTATGTTTCCGTGGCTTTGCACATTCTAATGCTTTTTTCTGGGATGCTTTCTTCAACATTTTTACTTATGTTTCTCCAATTCTTTTTTTAAGACTAAGCTCATTTGCAACCTAGTGATCTGCAACTGTCCCCATTTCCCCAAGGAAATCTAAGTTAGGAATCTCTCTTTACATTACATCCAGTCTTATTACCCCAGTGATATTTAATAAATTGATAAATAACTATAGTCATAAATGAAACTCAGTAGTGCAGGAACTCACAATATAGGACACATTTCTTCCGTGCTGAGAACTGACTGGGAGAAAACTCCTGAAAAATGGCAAGAACTGCCAGAAATTAAGTAACGTTTCAAATTTGATGGTTTGAATTGTTTATTTTTGGTATTTTCTTTTATTTTCACTCCTCTTTGACAGGAATAATGTTGGAAGACAGATTTCAACTAGGAATGATTACAACTGCCTGGGACATCAATTCTTACTAAATATTTTCTATCTTTCAAGTCTGTGTTCATTAATCAAACTAGCCCTGTTTGAGCCTCCATAGACTATCAGGCATGTGTGGTATGTTCTCCTGTACTCACAATGTTTCCAGGCCAGTAGGAAGTTCAGACTTTTTCCTGTCTTTGGTTGCTAATTTTTCTGTCACCCCAATCCCACCATTATTCGTTCTGTCACTGTGGGTCTATTCCAGCGCTCATCAAAACTCCAGTGTAATTTATCATACTTATCTTTCAAACTACAACATATGTACCAATATTAAAACAAATGATAATAATATTGATAAATTACATTTATTACATATTTACCATGTGTTAATCACTATTCTAAGCATTTCTTTTACCCTATATGGTTTGGAGGTTCACAGTGCTTACTAGTAACTTACTCAAAGGACCTTGGAAGAGTCATATTAAGTAAAGGCTGCTAATTGTCCTATGATCTCTAACAAAATTTAGTATTACAAACATTTAAATACAAAGATTATAAGAGTCAAACTGAGCTCTGGATAGATTCACCGTACGGTAACCCCCAATGAGTCAAATCCTTATATAGACCCATCCCCTTGAGTGTGGATGGAAATTTTGACTTGTTTCTAACCAGCAGAGTATAACAAAGGTAAAGGGGTGCCACGCCTATGACTAGATTACAATACACATATAAAATTTCATCTTGACAGATTGCCTTAGAGCTATTCTCCTCCTGGCCTCAGAGAACTAAACAGAGATGTTGTGAAAATGCCAATGGAAAAGACCTCCTGTCCGAAAAGTGCAGGCAGTTTCTTGGACATAAGGATGGCCAACAGCCACAACCAGTGAAAACCCAGGGCCCCAATTCCATAACCATAAGGAAATAAATTCTGCTAATCATAAGAATGAGCTTGGAAGAAAATTCTTCCAGAGCCCATTCTCCACATGAGAAAACAGCTGATACTATTTTGCATCTTTGTGAGTTCCTGAGCAGAATGCTCAGTTAAACTGTGCTTGGACTCCTAACCCATGGAAACCGCTAGATAATAAATAGATGTTTTAAGCCACTACGTTTCTGGCAACTTGCTGCACAGAAAACTAGTACAAGAGCTATCCTGAATAAAAAAAAAATAAATTTTGGTTTTCAGTCTCTTAGGTAAACAGTGATTGATTTTCTTTTATAAATTCTCAAATGTATGTTATCTTTTAAGTTGATTGATAATTTTGAAATACTTAGGTTGTCAATGAACTTTGTTCAAATAAACTGAACAATTTCTATCACTTCCCTTCAATATTAAATAATTTTATATTGAAAACTCTGCCCTACCCAGATTTCAATTTACAGTCTATTCAAAAGTGTATAATTGAAGAGCAAGAAAATCCTTAACTTCTATATGCTCCAAAACATTCCATTTAACAGAACATGGTGGCAATGTTTATCTTTTTTTTAATTAAAGAGTGCTTGAGAGATGACATAATGGAAGATGATCAAATGATCCAGAAAGTGGGTTCTGTGAGACTTTAGTGTAACTTTGATAACTTGTTATTTTTACCCTTACGTAGTAGAGATTTATTCGTAATATTAAAATTCTGATTTTCTTGATGTATTCTGAATAATATAACCTACATACTAGATGTAAAAGAGAAATGATCCCCGCTTCCCAATGACACCTAATCTGCTATAAGAAGCAACTTCATCACTTGATGAAGTTAAGTATCAATTAATAAAATATTTCTGTATTATATACTATAAAATAATCAGTTCTTAAAATTTTATAAATGTGTAATCTATTCTCATTTCTTGATCTATTATACTCATTGAGAAACTCATCTTTGCTGAGCTTTCTGTACATGCCTATTTTATATTTTTTTCCTTGTTATCTCAATATCTTGAGTCATAAAAGTATGCATAATGGGAATAATTACTCTTAAGTTTACATGCCCTTCATTTTACAGTACATTTAGAAAACCCAGTCTCTAAAAGAGTGACTTCCTTTTTCCCTGAAATAAGTACCAATTCAACAAGGTGTTTATTGGTGACAACATGATCCATTAACACATTCCCTCAGAACTTGTACTGCTATGATGAAAAATTCTGCTTTGCAAGAAATATCCCAGGCAATAAAAATATAATCTCTTTTCAGAGTCATTACCCTCAGCAATTAAAGCCTTTAAAAGTAGAAAACACTCATATTTTAATTTTTTTTCACCAGATGATCAGGTTTTTTAAAAATAGAGTATAAATAGATAGGTGACAGTTGAAATCTTTACTCCCTTACAAATAAGTTCCTAAACTGATTTGCACTTTGAAGTTAGTCTGAGCTACTGTAGAAACCTTGCTTATTTAAGAGTAACTCTAATATAAGATTTTTCAATTGTAAAATGCTTCTTTTTATAATATAGTTATATTCTGCTTCCAAAGCACATACCTAAATTTAAAAGGCTGAGTGAGTTTGAAATTACAAAATATGAATTAAAATTATTCTTCAAATACAAGCAAATAAAATGACATAATTGTACAATTTCAGACAGGTATATTTTAAGGGAGAAATATTTTGAGATTAAAGGATATACCTGAATAATATGACAAACTCCTTAACATTCAGGAAAGATATAACAGTTCTAAGTGTATATGCAAGAATAACAGTTTTGAAGATATAAAGCAAATTTTATAGCTCTTTGATATGAGAAATTGATAAATATACCAACATAATGAGAGGTTTTAAAATATCTCCATAAGATTTCGATAAATGCTCAAAAAAATGACAGAAAATATACAGCATATATAACTGTTTAAGGAGTTTCATTAAAATAACTTGATCTCTGGATATGTATCCACTGGAGCATATATTTTCAAGTACATGTAGGACATTTATAAAAGTTGACCTACATGTTAAACTGTAAAACTGAGCTTAAATTTCAGCTTAACAAATCTCAGTTCAGTTAATTAGTGTTATTGAGTCCATGCTACAAACAGACAAGCATTTAAATAAACAAAATGTCAACCAGCCAACCAACCCTCATTATATGTCCTAAAAACATTTTTATCTTTCAGCCAAAAATTATAAGGTGCACAGAAAGACAAGGAGAAACACAGTCTGAAAAGATAAAGAAACCCTAAGAAGCAGAATCAGATATAACACAGATGTCAGAAAGATCAGAGGAGAAATGCGGAATAAATGTGATTAATATCTTAGATTTTCTAATGGAAAAAAATAGACAAAATGCATGATTAAATAATTTCAACGTGGAGATGGAAATTAAGAAAAATAACTTAAAAATGACAGAAATCAGGAAAACAGTAAGAGAAGTAAAGAATGCCTTTGAGGTGCTCATCTGCATCCTGGACAAAACTGAGGAAATTATCAGTGAGTGTGAAAATAGGTCAACAGAAAATTAAAAGTTTAAGATGTACATTTAAAACTTTGAGATAAGAAGCTGAAATAAATCTCTGGCATTTTCAGTTCTTTTTGGTATCTTCAGTCATATGTCATTAGTTATTCTAATAGGAAACCACAAACATACTTTCTTGTTAGTATATTTTATTATTTTAAATGAAGTACTATTTTATTCAGGATAAGAGCTGGAAACAGGTTTGAAAGAAGCAGTTTCCCTGAAGCTCAATTCAATCAGCAGTATTGTTAATTTTGGCAGCATACAGAGAAATATCTAGTTGAACTTGACAGGTAGTGGGTTTCATGGCTATAAATAATCATTAGGATGCATCATCATCAAGACATTAGGGTCTTTTCATAATTATAGCAACAATTTATTACCATCCATTTCAGCTATGTGCCTGGTAGAGTCAGGTAGTTATATAATTTTAACTCTCGACAAATATAATCAATAGATTTTATTTCTTCATTTTTCAGAAGATGCAAATTGTAGCTCAATATCACACAGCTGCAAGTAGCTGGGCCAGGATTTGATAGCTATCTGAGAGTTTGACAACTATTTCCCAAACATTCCTGTCAAGACAAAAACAAAATGAATTTAGTCTCAGTGATGACCTACAATATATGTTAGTTAATTTAATCATTATTTCTGTCAAAGTTCTAGTAAAGACAATTGTAACAAATGAATGGGTTGTGTGTCAGTTATGTGGTTATGTTTAAAAAGCACACATAGATGTGGTTAAAATTATATTGTGAGCTAATTGTATTCTGCTTCATTAGAGAAGGATATATAATTACTGAAAGGCAATTACCAGGAAAGATTTAAAAAAAAACTGCAACAGACGTTTGGTGGTTACAAAGCAGAAAATAAGTGAAAGGTCCCTTGAAAAAAATGAGATTCAAATACTAGAAATAATTATTTAAAGTTGTAATAAACTATGATTTATTTTATCATTTTAAATAAATAATGTTAATATTTTTTTAGTATCTAGAAATTCAAGCTAATAAGAGTAGACATTCATTTATCTGTCTAGCAGTTCACCTATAGAAATGATGGAATGGCATTTTGAGTAGATTGTGTGTTTTGGAATTGAATCTATCCATGCTCAAATTCCAACACTGCCATTTATTATTTTAGCTGTGTGACATTGGTTTGTTATTTAAACATTATATTGATTTTTTTTAAAGCTTTGGGGACAGGCTAAGAATTAGACTCATTACAAAAAATATATATGTATATAATTATGTAATTTCAATTTCTTGAAATCCTAACCCAGGTTTAATGAGAGATACAGAGTAGAATACATCACAGTGTATGAGGTGGTGTTGTCACATTAAACAGCTATTTTGTAAGTACTTTAGATTGACTTTATTTATAATTATTGTTACTCTAATTCATCTATAATTACTACAATTACCTCATTTATAATTAGGGCACCAAAAACCCAATTAAGGTCCCAATTAAAAGCTAAGACTGGCTGGTTTCCAGCTTTTGAATTGAGACCGAAGAAAGGCGTGTGAGGAGAAATCTCAAAATAGCTGCTAAGACATCAAGGGCTTCCTTCACTTCACAAATAATGAAGTATCTGAACAAATGTGCCAATAATTCAAGTAGAGGCAGCACAATGGTCTAATATTTACCCCTCATGCATTATTGCATAGATATTTAAAAAGTATTTCACATTTTCCTATGTCCTGTTTCATTACTTGGAAACTATTTAGCAAAGTAATATTTTCTGAGTTTGATTTCTGATAGTGGCATTTTCAGATCTACTTATGGTCTGACTTTCTTGAGTCTTAATTTTTTAGTTATACTTTTAGTGGATTATCATCATCATCATCATTATCACCCCTTTTAAATGTTTTTAAATATCCCAAGAATGCTAGAATTCCAAATAACAGAATCCATCTATCTCAATTTTACTCAGTCTTTGTAAACTTACTCCAAGCATTACATATACTTTCTATTATGCACTAGGTCACAAGGGTCACTGAATTTTAAAAAATATTAAGCAAAAATAAAATTTCTTTCTTTGCCAGTTTTTAGTAGTCCTCAGCAATCAAATTAAAATCACTAAAGAATGTAAAATAGGTGTTTATTATACCACACTATTTGCTGGAAGCTGTTTTCAGTGGCCTCATTTCCAGAAATACCTGAAACAGATCATCATGAAACTATAAAAGACACATTGCATAGCCTAGGATGTGATGATGGGGACAGATCCTTTTTAAAACCTGTATGAAAACTCATTTTGTGAATAAAGAAGGTCATAAAACTGAGCACAAATACGCTAATAATCAAATACCTTGTAGAAATGGGAAAGATACCTGTATCTTTTTAAACATTTACAAAAATATATTTTATTTATTTATTTATTTTTTTGACTGTGCCGGGTCTTAGTTGCGGCATGTGGGCTTCTTTGTTGCGGCATGCATGCGGGATCCAGTTCCCTGACCAGGGATTGAACCCATACCCCCTGCATTGGAAGTGCAGAGTCTTACCCACTGAACCACCAGGAAAGTCCTAAACCATTTAAATATAATATATTGAAACAAACTGGATTTCATTTCATCACCATAATTAGAAATCACACATGAACTTATTAAGAGGAATTTACTTGGATCACACCAAAGTATTCATTCAGAATGAAGATTAATCTGCGCAAAAAAAAAAAAAAAAAAAATTGGGCTTCCCTGGTGGCGCTGTGGTTGAGAGTCCGCCTGCCGATGCAGGGCACACGGGTTCGTGCCCCGGTCCGGGAAGATCCCACATGCCACCTAGTGGCTGGGCCCATGAGCCATGGCCGCTGAGCCTGCGCATCCGGAGCCTGTGCTCCGCAACGGGAGAGGCAACAACGAGAGGCCCGCGTACCGCAAAAAAAAAAAAAAAAAAAAAAGATTAATCTGAGTGACTGTGATCTCTGTGCCTTTTCTACATAGTCATGCTTCAGTCTTACATGCTAAGGTTCATATTGTATATGAATATAAGGTTTATCATATATATATATGATGTTTAGATAGATAGATATTCTATGACTGATTTCAAGGCTACTTAAATGCAATATCAAGAGCTATTATTTGAAGAACCAGGAATAATACAGGCAAAATAATGTCATTATTGTTTTCATTACATTTAGACAACTCATTCAGAAACACCTTCAAAATTTACGTAGCCAAAACTTCTCCAAGGCATCTAAAAACCTACAGCTAATGCATATGTTTAAGATACAGGTTAATTAAAGCACAGGGACATATCCTGTTCTATGAAAACATAATGCCGTGCAGTCTTATTTGGAATCCAAGTTAATTGTCCAAGGAGAACTAACATTTTAAAGGTGGAATGTGAAGCTACAGTACATAAGTTTGAATATGAATTTTGAATATCATCATCTTGAACTTAAATGTTAAAAATATGAGATCCATGCCTGTCATTATGTTTTCGCTCCAGGATATAAAATGAATTGACTTAACCATGGATCACTTAAGCCCCATAATTCATTGTAACTAATTTAATATTATTCATCTTATCAAAAGAGAGAATTTTGAAGGAGAATATAATGTTTGAGATTCTGGTTACAAGACACAGGCTACCTCAGTTTGAGGTTGCTTAAAGACAATCAGATGTTAGGGAAGCCATTTAATTACTCTGTTCTACAAATTTAGCTGTAAAAAGAAGTATAATTGGCATTCAATCCCTACTTGTCTTGTGGATTAAATTATATAGATAGATACAAATACATATACATATAGATATATGACAACTTCCTGTCATGTGGTACATTATATATATGTGTATATATACATATATATGTATCATTATTACTATTACTCTTATTTTATTAGTATACTTAATACTGAATATAGATAAGTCCACCCCAGAGGGATTTATATTTCTACTGCCAAGAATACTGTGGGTGGAAGGAGGAAAGACAGTAGTTGTAATAATAAATGGTGAAGCACAAGAACACAAGAAAAGTGTGTCCAATAAAACACAGTCACACTTCTCTAAGATTAAGACAAAGAGGTGTTTTGTATCAGCAAATAACTTTGAGGAAAAATGTGAGTAAAGCACACACATGAAAGTTTTCTGAGCATAACCGTTACGAAGTTGGAATTGAAACAGTGGAATTCTGGGTAAGCAAGACAGAGGTATGAACAGGAATATTAAAAGCATGCAACCAAGAATAACTTCAAAGGACTCAGATCGGAGGACTGAAACCAATAACATTTTCTGTCTTTATAAGGATCTTTTGCCAAGAAAATTAAAGTATTTAAAACTCTCCAGTAATATATCATGTTTAGGTATGTAGATAATATTCTACATGAACTCTCAAATATATGTGTTGCAATGAACATTTAATCTATAGTAAAGAAAATATATATCAATACAAAATTTAAAAATAATAACGATAGCTAATTTTTGTCAAGTGCATAGTTTTTGTTAGGACTGCAATAAGCATATTACAGGAATTATCTCATTTATGTATCCACAAAAATCTTGTACAGTAAGGACACAGCCAGATCTCTTCTTGAGTCGACTTTATTGACATAATTTACATACCATAAAATTCACCCTTTTAAAATGTATAGCAGCTCGATGAGTTGTGAAAAGTATGTATAAATGTGTAACCAACACCACTATTAATATATTACTCCTATTTAATAGCAAAAAAATGCAGTTAAAATGTAAAAGTACTACACATGATAACACCCAAAATATGTAATATTTTGCCAATAAATATAATTAAATATGTACAAGACCTATACACTGAAAACTACAAATCATTACTTAGAGAAACAAAAGTATGCTGAAGTGAAGTGACTTTTCCATGTTCGTGGATCAGTACAATCCATATTGTTATATTCCCTTGATTGACTCTGACAAAGTAGTGCCATTTTGGTTATAAGCAGAAATGAATCTTTGAAAATAATTTTTTATCCTGTAGGTGGAATCAGCTTTTGTGTCTATGTGACCCCATTGATTGACCAATATGTTTACATGATTTCCAACATTTTTAGGATAATTCCTCTACCATTGCATTGTCCAACAGTTTAGCCTCCTTGAGCCACAGTTAATATTTTTCTTAATGCCCACCATGGCATTAAGACACTTCATGACAAATGTCAATTTGAAGAGCTCAGTTAGCCCTTCAGGCCACTAATGCAAGTCATTTTTGTTTCTGCCGCAGTTCTGTGAGGGACAACCAGACCTCTTTGAGTCCCAAAAAAACATATCTCACATGGTGCCTGTTACACTACAAGGGCAGATGACTGCTTTATTATTGGTTCCTGGTGAAATATTAAATTGCTGAGCAAGCTTAATCTTAGCATTTCTTTATTGCAGTGGTATAGAAGTCTTATTTCTATTGAAGATGAAACTTTAATATTAAAATTGATTTTGGGTATGGATCTACAACAAAATTGACTAAGTTCCTTTCATGTGCAGCAAAATGTCTAAGTGTTACACTCATAGTTTTTTCATATTGTAGGAAATGCATGAAAATCCTTAGTGATAGGGAAAAGGCCTCTGGGACCTTAGATGTCAGTTATAAAAGACAGATTGTTATACTTATAAATTTGTCTGTCCTGGAACTGACATCCAAGGTCCCACAGACTTTTTTTCCATTCACTGATGATTTTTTATGCAATTCCTACAGCATACTGTATTCCATTCTTTACAAGAAATGTTCAACCATTCATATTACAGAGACAGCTAGACACTTTGCTGCTAAAGAATGGAACGGAGAAGTAGAAGGGAGGTCACAATGTAACACACCTATTAATGTTAAAAAATAACACATAGAGTTAATTACAAAGAAAGTTACTTGCTATGTTAATACATTCAAGTATTGAGTACATGCCGTGTATCTAATTTAGAATAAAAGATGAATAATGTTATGATCTGTGATGATTTTTTTGGTAAAAGTCATTTGAGCTAGTTAGCTTTGAATAATTTCAAAAAAATCAAACTGATTTTTTTCTCAATGCCTTTGTGGCTTTGTTCTGATAATCAATAAATGATATTTTTGAAGTTCAAATATAATTAATATAATCGTAGGTCTCCACACCAATGTAACAGGTAAACATAAAACTGATTTTTGTTTTTACCATAATCATCATGTTGAAGATTAGTCAACCAATATTCTTGGGGAAGTTCAGTGTATTCAAATCCAAATCCATTTGTCTTAATATAATATACTCTTTAATTCTCTACTGAGGATTGTGTCTCTATAGGAAGATCTTGGTTGGATCATTAAGGAGTTTCTGACTTGGAGGCTATACATAGCTTCAAATGCCATATTAATTCATAATAGTAAAATGTGCTTATTTATTTGCCTATTTATCTGTGATTTCATATAACACCCAAAATATTTTTAAAATATTTTTTCTGATTATTGAAGTATATTAACAATGAGTTGTTGCCAATAGTCACAAGTTGTACTCTCTAGGCAAGCACTAATTTTTTATTATTTCAAAAGAGCCATAGAGTAGAAATTTTGGGACACCAACCAATATTAGCAGAAAATAACTTTATATTTCTATGTAAAAAAAGTGCACACTATTTGTACATATTAATTTTGGTTTAGCCCTCTGATTATTTCAGTTTTATGCTTGTAAAGAAAATTCTTCTTTTTTTCCCCTGTGTTCAAACAAAACTGGAAACCTGAACTTTTAGAGGGTAAATCCAAATAATTTGTCACTCAATAGAGAATCTATTTCAAAGTGGTAAGAAGTACTTACTCTGCTTGTGACCTTTTTCAAATAAAAAGTATTGATTGATGACTTCCAATCATATCGATTGTTTCATATAAGAGGTTTGTTGAGAAAGTCTTCTGTTCTCCAATAGCAACTTTAAATTACAAAGGAGATTTAATGGAAGAAATTATTAAGCATTATAATTTTCAGTATTATAATGATGAGAAAATTACATTTTTGGTACAGGAATTTTTATTAGTGGGATTTATTTGAAAACTAGAGTTGATAGTTGGGTGCTTGGACTTTCATCTTTCATTACCAAGAAAGAAGGAAAAATAATACTAATTAAATGGTGAATGTTAAAGGGTGTCAGGATTCTAACTGGGAAATTTGACCAGGGGTCTCTGGGAAAATAATATTTTTCTGTTGTATTTGGTAACTATTTTTATTTATATGTTAAAGGTATTTGAAAGCACAAATTTTCTTGCTTTATTTCTTTATTTTGTTCTTATATAAGTTTTCTTCTGTGTAAAGGGTAGTTGTTATATCTCCATAACTGCTTTCTCACCTCAATTTTTTTATAAATTATTAATCACATGGACATTAGCTTTAGAAAAATTTACACTCAGCTTCAAAATACTGACTTTCCGCATCTCATAACAGTTTTCCCTGAGGATAGACATTTTCCTTTTTTGTTTGCTTCCACAATACTAGTGCTTGATACTGTCTTCTGTCTCAGCCTATATTATACCCTGTTGTCATTTTCTTATCACTTCGCTAAATCTCATATTTTCTTCTTTGAACACTCTCACATCCAAATGAGGGTATCTCTAAGGACATTTTACTAAATGATCTTTATGCCTCTTTTTATTTGCATCCAGTCTTAATAGTTTTACCTGCTTTCATGACTTTAAAAATCATTTCAATTTTGATGACTTGTAAATATTTATCGTGTGTTTCCTTATCCTCACATCTTTGACAACTTCCAAAACTGCATTCCTAGATTTAATAGCAGCATTTGAATATGCTGATGCTAACTCAAACTCAGTGACTCCTACAATGAACCCATTATGTGCAATCCAAAGTTGATACTTTTATTATTATTTAACCATTTTGTCAATGATCACAAATGCTATTTTTCATGTTTTTCTGCCAAAAATAACTGTCCAGTCTCTCACCATCTTGCTCCTCCTAAATCATGTCTACTTTGAAACACTGTTGTACAAATACTTTGCATACCATTAGCAGACTAATTTATAAAATATGCTATTTCCTTAGTTTTGCTGCAATCCATTTCCCCCCATTATTTTCTTTATTCCTAAGCTGCAAACGCATAATTCTACAAGCTGTGGTGTAGCTAACTCAATCAATGTCTGCCTCAGTGATTTTGTTCACACTACGTTTACAAACCACTACTCTAATGTGGGTAATAATATTCTCCAGATGGAATCAAGGATGGTATTATAAAGCAAAATAATTAATGATGTTTGTTTTACATGATATAATGACAGTGTCCAAAACTTTTAATTATATTGGCACAGTGAGTGCCAAAGGATGGTCAACAGCTCCAGATACAAAAATCTTAACTTAGATGGTTGTAAATTATAACACTGAAAATGGGTAAAATGTTTCAGATAGGTAGGAGAAAATGAATTAGTAGAAAGCTTTGATTGATAGATTGTGAGTCGGGTGCTTAGTTTACGTAGTACTGTTATTCTTTCTGACTCCAGATGTTTCAATTGCACTTCTAAATTTAGGGACTTTCTGACCTTATGAATATTGGTAGAAGGCAGAGCTTGTGTTCCATGAATAAGTTGAACATGACAAATAATGAGGACAGTAATGATAAAAATAGTAAATGAATGATAATGATAATGTTGGAAAGTAGCTAATACTAACTGAGCCCAATATTCTGGACATCTGTTAGAGAATTTTACATTAATTAAATAATTGAATCTTGCCTGTGACTCTTTTAGGTAGTTGCTATTATTCCCAGTTTGTGGATGAAGAAAGTGTGGTACCGTAAATAACTAACTCCCTCAACTCACAGAACTTATGAATGGTAAAGGATTTCAATACCAGTTCTTAATTGATATGCTCTACTCTTATTAAAGCATTACTTTTCTACCCTCCTTACAGCTAGAGGGATGGCTCCCTCAATCAGATACTCTCACCATGAATTTTCATTTGTGAATTACTGATAAAGGGAAAGATGATTGTAATCAATATTCTCTAATGAAGAATGGTTGCTTTTCTGCGACGAGTGGCAAAATGGTTTGATTTTTAATGTCTCCTTTAGAGGTAAAAATATTTATGGAATACAAAGAATAAAATATTTGCATAATATACAAAAGTCTAGCTTGATTTGCATAAATTTAATAATTCTAGGTCTAGCAAACTGAATTTACATTTGACATTATACATTAGAGTCACAGTCCTTTACCAACTTCCAGACATCAGATGATAGACTCAGAGTACTTTCAATAAGTGGAAGGACAAATAACCTTGAGGAAGACATCTAAATTGATCATAAGGACATTCTGTGAATCATCTAGTTTTCCCAAGGAAGAAACTTTTCTCTTCTTTTCTCTGTATACAGAGAAAAATAAATAGTCAGACCTTATGAGGATTTTTGTAAACTACTTCCCATGGAACTGGAATGCCACTACAGTTCACCAGAAAGAGCAGTGTTTGATGGGCAGCAGATGATAAATGGACTTGTGACATAAGTTCTACTCAAGGTTAAGATACAATAGGGTACCCATAATGTACTTATTTCTGCAGTTCCCGTGTATATTGTTTGACTAGCTATGCTCAGCAACTGCCACAATCCCTGCATTGCTGTCTATGACTTATAGAAGGAATTAGGGCTAATATGAAAGAAAGCAAGTGGGGAGCCTTTAAAATGTTCTCTTTCTGCCACAGTGTAGGTCAAAAGCAACCTCAGCAGAATTATAGACAACTGTTGTATTATCAAAGTCTTGAAAGATGCAGGAGTGGTGATTTTCATTTTAGCCTTATTGAACTTTACAGTTCAGTGAAGAAGACCTAAGTAGCAGAGCTAGGTCAGCTATTGTGTTTTATGTCACAGTTTAGTACACAGATTTAAATATTTCACCAGCCTAAGAGTCATGTCTAGGGGCTTCCTTTGTGATGCAGTGGTTAGGAATCCTCCTGCCAAGGCAGGGGACCAGGGTTCTAACCTTGGTCCAGGAGGATCCCACATGACGCAGAGCACCTAAGCCTGTGTGCTACAGCTACTGAGCCTGTGCTCTAGAGCCTGTGCTCTGCAACAGGAGAAGCCATCACAATGAGAAGGCTGTGCACCGTGGCGAGGAGTAGCCCCCACTAGCTGCAGCTGGAGAGGGCCCTCGCACAGCAATGAGAACCCAATGCAGCCAAAAATACATAAATAAAATAAATAAATTTATTAGAAAACAAGAAAAAAAGAGTCATGTCTAAAACATGTGGAATAGTGGTAAGTTGACATAAAAGGATTATAATTGGAGGTTTACAACAATCCCTGCCTTCTTTACAAAATAAATATTTACCATTAGAAAAACACCTCCTGGATCACTAATGAGTACAGGTGGTGAACCACTTGATCTTTGACCTTCTAACTATTTCTAGAATTGGGAAAGTCCAACTACATTCCATTATTCAGTGATAGTGCCGTATCTTGGATTAGCCAGGAAATCCTTAAAAGCACAAACAATTTACACAAGCAGTTATTTTACACTCCCTGTATGTCTATTTCTATTGTACTGCCACTATGCATCTAAATCATACCGCTTGTCTTTTGTTATATTCTCAGTAGTACATTGTCTCTGGATTAATAATACTGAAGCTAATTTTCAGAGGGTTCTGCGCAATATTCTGGCATAAGCCAGAAGGAGTAGCCCTGAAGAATGATAGAGATAGAAAATCCTCTTACTGGATGAAATTTTGAGTTATGCTTCTCATGATATATGTTTCATTAAAGAAACATGGTCCAAAGTAAAAATGTACATTGATTCATGGGCTATAGCTGATAAATGGCCAGGAGGTAAAGAATTTGGAAGGAATTGTGACAAAGAAATGAGCGCACAAGTAAGTAAATAGACTTCTTCTTAGGCCACAAATTCAGGTATTTGTCTTCTGGGAATAGCCACCAAAAGACTCCTACTTACTAATTATGCAGAGGCACATGTGGTAAAGGATTTATACTTCAAGATTATAAAAACATTCAAAACTGTATAATAAGAAAACAACCCAATTAAAAAAGAGGCAAAATATTTGAACAGACCCTTGGCTCAAAAGGATAGATGGAAGGCAAATAACACATAAGATGTGCAACATCATTAGTCATTTGCAAAATACAAATTAAAACAATAATGAGATAGCATTGCACATCTATTAGATTGCTAAAAGAAAAAAAGACTGACAAGTCTAAGCGCTGAAGAGGTTGCAGAGTGACTGGGAATCTCATACACTATTAATTGGAATGCAAAATATTACTACAAAGTTTTTGCTTGACATTTTTTTTTAAATATAAAATTGCAACCACCATATAATGTAGTCATGTTAGTTCGAAGTATTTACCAACAGGAAATAAAATTGTAAATGCACATAAAAGCATGTACAGTGATGTTTCTAGCAGTTTTATATATAATAGCCCAAAACTTCAAAGATCTGTTAATAGATACATGAAGAGAAAAATTGTGGTAGTTTCATATAAATAGTATTACCCAGAAGCACTAAGGAATGAATTGAACTATTGAAACATGTAACTAAATGACTGGATCTGAAAATAATTATACTGAATGAAAGATGCCCAAATTAATTATGCTGGATGAAAGAAGACCAAAAAGAGGACGTCTGGAGTATTTTGTTTATATAAAACTCTAGAAAATTCAAAGTGTTCCACATTAGCAGAAAGCATATTACAATTGTCTGAAAATGGAGAGGGGGCTTAAGGGAATCAAAAAAGGATGCAATGAAAATTTGGGGCGTAATGGATATGTTCATTGCCTTGATTAAAAACATTTTAAGTATTATGTGAGATAATTTTAAATAAACAACTCTGGGAGAGTTAAATTTACAGAAAAATTGCAAAGATACAGCAAGGAGTTCTCATATACCTCAAACCCAGTTTCCCCCATTATTAACATCTTAATATGATAAATTTGTTACAATAAATGAACCAATATCAATAGCTTATAATTAAAGTCCACACTCTTTTTATACCTTAGTTTTTTTCCTTAATGTCTTTGGTCCAGAATCTTACCCAGGATAGCACATTATTCTTTACTTGGAATGCAAGTTAGATATTACCTAGCCTAACATTATATTTTACAGTTTAGGAAAAAAACTTCCATGTTTCTGGACTCTATTGGGGTTCTAGGCTTATATTCACCCTTGACTGTGATGTGAATGGGAGAAACAATGACTATTTTCATAGGTTTCACATTCTGAAAACATAGCCACAGTCATTTCTTTGGCAATTGAAATGTCTTAATGTAAATTTATCCTTGAAAAGGAGTCACTTATTCACAATTGTCAGTTGTAGCAATTGCTATATTTTCACAGTCAACACCAATTCTTTTTACTAGCCTATAACTGCATTCATGTCATTGACCAAGGGAAAACAAGACAAAACAACAAACAGGAAAACAGCTCATGTCACTGCAGTAACTGATTCTTTCTTGTACTCTGAATTTGTGTCCATTCATGGTACTGAAACTTTCTGAACAAAAGGCATATTGGTAATTAACCAATTATTATATACATGTTATATATCTTATAAAAGGAGAATTAGAGGGTACTATGACTATATAAAAACTTATGTCTACCTTAATTTTCTAGCTGTAAAATATGTGCATACTCTTTCTGCCAATTATTACCATATATTTTTCATCTCATGCTATCAGTTACAACTACTGGTCTAACCAGGAATTGTGTTCATTTTCTTTTTTCTTATTAATATATAAAATATAATCACTTCCATTTATTAACATATTTCCTCCTTTTTAAATATACATTTCCTTCTTAATATTGTGACTAATTGAGATCTTAAATATATTAAGACCCTCTGCTTCATCCACTGTTTGCTGTGCTAGTTTAATTTGATTATAAGGGTTTCAGGTAGGCCTAGGTAAACACTCTTTAGACTTATTCCTTATTTTAATTTCACTTATGTTAGAAGTACCTATTGTTGCTTATTTTTAAAACTTTTTGTTTAATTCATTAATGATCATATGTTCATATTCTCACTAAGTCAATTAGACTACTTCCTCTCTTTATTAAATGGATTCTCCAATGTAGGGAAGCCGTAATCTTTCTTTTTTTATTGAAATATAGTTGATTTACAATATTATATTAGCTGCAGGTGTATTGCATAGTGATTCAATATTTTTACAGGTTATACTCCATTTAAAGTTTTAAGGAATGATGTCTACATTTCCCAGAGCTGTCCAAATTTCCTTGTTGTTTATCTATTTTATTAATAGTAGTCTGTATCCCTGAATCCAATGCCCCTATCCTGCCCCTCCCCCCTTCCCTCTCTCCACTGGTATCTGCTTATTTGCTTTCTATATCTGTTGAGTCTTTTTCTGTTTTTTATGTGCGTTCATTTGTTTTTTTTTTTAGATTCCACATATAAGTGATAACATATAATATTTGTCTTCCTTTGTCTGACTTATTTCACTAAGCATATTAATCTCTAGGTCCATCCATGTTGTTGCAAATGGCAGAATTTTATTCTTTTTATGGCTGAGTAATATTCCATTTTATATATATATATATATTTATACACACACACACACACACACACACACATCACATCTTTCTTAATTCATCTGTTGGTGAATATTTGGGTTGCTTCCATATCTTAGCTATTGTAAATGATGCTGTTATGAACATTGGGGTGCATGTATTTCTCTGAATTAGTGTTTTATTTTCTTCAGCAATATACACAGCACTGGAATTGCTGAATAATATGGTAGTTCTACTTTTAGTATCTTTAGGGACCTACATACTGTTTTCCACAGTGGCTGTACCAATTTATATTCCCACCAACAGTGTACAAGGGTTCCCTTTTCTCAATATCCTTTACAACATTTATGGTCTTTTTGATGATAGCCATTCTAACAGGTGTGAGGTGATATCTCATTGTGATTTTGATTTGCATTTTTCTAATAATTAGCAGTGTCGAGTATCTTTTCATGTAGGTTAGTCATTTGTACATCTTCTTTGGAAATATCCTTCAGGTCTTCTGCCTATTTTTTAATCAGGTTGCTAATGGCTTTTTTTTTTTTTTATTGAGTTGTCTGAGTTGTCTATATATAGCTTCTTTTTTTAATGCAACGTGCAAACTTTGTTTAACAAAACTTACAGGTAAAGACAAACAGGCACTTATATTAAGAGAAAAATTGACATATATGTATATGTATGTGTGTATATATATATATATATATATATATATATATATATGATAAGACCCCTTATGGGTCATATCATTAGCAAATATTTTCTACCATTCAGTAAGCTGTCTTTTCATTTTGCGGATGGTTTCCTTTGCTGTGCAAGAGCTTTTAAGTATAATTAGGTCCCATTTGTTTATTTTTGCTTTTATTTGTTTTGCTTTAGGAGTTGGATAAAAAAATATTGTTCAGTTTTTTGTCAAAGTGTTCTCCCTATGTTTTCTTCCAGGAATTTTATAGTTTTAGGTCTTACATTTAGACCTTTGATTCATTTTGAGTTTATTCTTATATATGGTATGAAGAAATGTTCTAACCTCATTCTTTTACATATAGCTGTCTAGTTTTCCAATACTTGCTTTGTATGTTTAGGTGCTCCTGTACTGGGTGCCTATATGTTAATGAGTATAATATCCTTTTCTTGTATTGATCTTTTTATCATTATATAATGCCTTTCTTCTTTTGCTATAGAGTTTGTTTTAAAGTCTATTTTGTCTGATATGTGTATTGCTAACCCCACTTTTTTGTCACTTCCATTTACATGAAATATATTTTTCCATCCCCAATTGTCAGTCTATGTGTGTCTTCAGCTCTGAAATGGGTCTCTTGTAAGCAACATATATGTAAATCTTGTTTTTTTTTTTTAAATCCAATCAGCTACCCTATGTCTTTTGATTGAAGCATTTAGTCCATTGACATTTTAATTGATTATTGATAGACATGTACTTATTGACAGTTTATTACTTGTTTTCTGTATGTTTTTGTAGTTCTTCTCTGTTCATTTCTTCTTTTTGTTTCTTCCCTAGTGGTTTGATGATTTTCTTCAGCAGTATGTTTGTGTTCCTTTTTTCTAGTGTTTGTGTATCTATTGTAGGTTTTTGATTTTTGGTTACCTTGGGGTTCATATATGTTTGACCTACAATTACATCTACTTGTTTTAACCAAGTAGTCATTTAAGTTCAAACACATTCTAAAAGATCTACAGTATTCTTGCTTCTTGTCATACTCTTTTCTTTTCCACTTAGAGAAGACTCTTTTAACATTTCTTTTAGGGTAGGTTTAGTATTAATGGATTCTTTTAGTTTTGTTTCTCAGAAAAGGTCTTTATCTCTCCTTAAATTCCAAATGATAATCTTGTTGAGTAGGGTATACTAGGTTGCAGGTTTTTCCCTTTCAGCACTTTGAATATCTCATGCCACTCCCTTCTGGCCTGAAAAATTTCTGCAGAAAAATCAGCTGATAGACTTATGGAGACCCCCTTGTATATGACTCTTTGTTTTTCTCTTGCAGCCTTTAGAATTCTCTTTTTATCTTTTAACTTTTGACTTTTTTTTTTTTTTTTTCTTTTGCGGTACGCGGACCTCTCACTGCTGTGGCCTCTCCGGTTCCGGAGCACAGGCTCCGGACGCGCAGGTTCAGCGGCCATGGCTCACGGGCCCAGCCGCTCCGCGGCATGTGGGATCCTCCCGGACCGGGGCACGAACCCGCGTCCCCTGCACCGGCAGGCGGACTCTCATCCACTGCGCCACCAAGGAAGCCCAACTTTTGACATTTTAATAATGATATGTCTTGGTGTGGATCTTTTTGTGTTCATCTTGTTTGGATTATCTGTGCTTTCTGTACCTGGATATCTGTTTCCTTCTTCATGTTTGGGAAATTTTCTGCCATAATTTTATCAAATACATTTTTTACACCTTTCTCTCTCTCTCTCCTCCTTCTGGGACCCCTGTTATGTGAATGTTGGTATGCTTGAAGTTATCTCTGAGATCCCTTAAACTGTTCTCTCTCACTATTTTTTCTTTGTTTTCCTTTTTTCTGGTCTGACTGGGTGATTTCCATTATTCTATCTTACAGATCATGTATGTGTTCTTCTGTATTACTTAGTCCTCTATTCATTCCTTCTATTGTGGTTTTCACTTTAGTTATTGTATTCTTCAGTTCTGCTTGGTTCTTTTTTATATTTTCTAGTTTCTTGTTAAAATTCTCACTGTGTTAATCTATTCTTTTCCACAATTCAGTTACCATTCTTATTACTAATGCTTTGAATTCTTTATCTGGTAAATTGTTTATTTCTGTCTTATTATGTTTTTCAGGATTTTTCTCCTGTTCTTTCAATTGAGACCAGTTCTCTGTCTTCTGCTTTTGCTTAACTTTCTCTGTCTCTATGAATTTAGGTGAAACATTTACCTCTTGTGAACTTGAAGTGGTGCCCTTATGTGGGGGTGTCCCTATATGGCCTGTGTGTGCCCCATGCCTTTGGTGGGAGAGCTGGATTTAATATGAACACAAGTCACATCTTTCCTTAGAGTGTGCTGGCAGCTATCACCTGGGTAGGAGGCAGGGATTGAGATAGAGGAACTAGAGCTGGAGTTGGGTGTTTGGCACAGCCTTTTCTCTGCTCAGTGTCTGTCACCACCTTATTGGGAACAGAGTCTGATCCTAAGTTGCTGGAGCAGAAGACCTGAGGTTTGAATCTGAGCTGGGTCAGTCCCCTTTAAGTGTGTGTTCTCCCCTCTCCCATCTCTGAGATCCTTGACCCAAAGGGGAGCAGTGCTGAAGCAAGAGAGGCCTGGGTGAGCTTTCCTGTGTGACTGGGTACAGGCTGAGGTAGATTGGCCACAAACAGAGGTCCAGGCTGTCGCCAACGTTTTGTCTGTGCAAGTGCCAGCAATGGCTGCCCCAGCACTGCTCAGATGCAGCCTCAGGTCTGTGTCTCCTTTGTCCCTCACAGCTGATCACTACCCCCAGCCACTGCCAGCCCTCCCTGTTGTGGAGCTATGCCACAGGGCAGGCAAGATCTGCGTGGGTTCTCAGCATGTACCTGGGTGGTTGGTCTCAGAGATTGGGACTGTCTCTGATGTGTTGTCTGAGTAAGGGCGAACAATGTCCAACCCCACCCCACTCAGATGCCACCCTGGTCTGAGTGACCTCTGAGTCCTATGGCTGAGCTCTCTCCCTGGTCAGGGCCACTGTTTGTCCGGTGTGAAGGTGGGATGTGAAGTAATCAGGGCTGGAGTGTTCACTCGTCTTAAGCTAG
This sequence comes from Grampus griseus, assembly GCF_964374135.1. Classification (NCBI taxonomy): domain Eukaryota; kingdom Metazoa; phylum Chordata; class Mammalia; order Artiodactyla; family Delphinidae; genus Grampus; species Grampus griseus. The sequence continues at coordinate 52,424,479 of NC_139012.1, read as the reverse complement.
GCCACACGCCAGGGTGGTCATGGGATACAGGCAGCTGCTCAAGCAGCCCTCTTCACCCTGCTTTGGTAGCAAGCCAGCACACGTGCACTGCTACAAGTGGTGAAGGTGGGATGTGAAATAAGCAGGGCTGGAGTGTTCACTCGGCTTAGGCTAAGCCACACACCAGGGTGGTCATGGGATACAGACAGCTACTCAAGAAGCTCTCTTCACCCTGCTTTGGTAGCAAGCCAGCACACATGCACTCCTGTAAGTGGAGTCCAGACTTCCCACAACCCTCCTGTTAGACCCACCAGCCCTCCAACCAGCCAAGGGGGCTTGTCTTCCCTCTGTCAGATCCCAGGACTGGGGAGTCCATTATGTGGTATGAACCACCCACTCACCAGGGGAGATCTTCACCCCTGTGATCTCCTTTTTCCTCTGAATCCCTTCTCAGGGTCACGGGGCCCAACCTGACCACTTCTCTTCCTTCCTACTCTATTCTCTGTTGATCTTGCTCACATACTTACTTGTACAGGAGTCTTTCTAACAGTTTCTAGTTAGTTTTCATTGAGAATTTTTCCACATGTGGATGGATTTTTGATGTATTCTTGGAGAAGGTGAGTTCCATATCCTCTTACTCCACCATCTCTTTCAATTTCATAATCTTTTTAGAAGTATTCATATACACATTGACATAATGTTTTCAAAGTACCTGCCATGTTCTTTGACGCCATTTATGTGAATAAAAGTCTGCACCACAAATTATATATCTTTCCTTACTTTTAAATACTGACCCTTAATTGTGGTCTAATTGTTAGTTTGAATGAGAAATATGATACTGAGAATTTTTTTATTGAGTCTATTGAGTGTATATCACTAACATTTTAAAGAATTCTTTCCACTTATAGGTGGTCAGTTTATTCTCTTACTCCACTTGCATTCTCACACACTCTTATCAAATGAAATTTGTTTGTAGCTGATTTCTCATTCCATTTCTTTGGCTAGATCATCACGACAGGGTTAAGGCATACTTTGAGCATTTGGCACAGTGCCAATGAATAAGTTTTCATCTACAAAGCTTTTTACCAACACTCATTTTGGAAGTGTGTATTACTAAGATTATTTATTCATAGATATCTGAATATAAAACATAGAGTGACATAATCTATGTTGGAAAATTGCTGTAAAGACTAAACACTAAGTCTGATGAGCTAAAAATATCAGAGTCACATAATGGAGAATAGAAAAATATGAATAAGGAAGTGTTTTCAAAGCATGTAAATGATTACGTTGTTCATTTTCTACTGTCTAACTTCATTATAAGGGCCTCTATGAAACTGAGGCTTTTTTTTTTTTTTGGTAATTTAGATGCAGACCAATTCATGCTAATTGAAAGGAAAAGAATCCCAAGTAAAGTCAAGAACATATAAATCTGCTATATTTGATCTGATTGAGGCTATTTTGGGGAGATAAGTTTTCTTGCATCTCTTGGATTTCTGAATGGTTTTGTTAACCTTGTTCTAGACTATGTTCCCAAGGATGTTTGTGTAACAAACAGTTTTGGATGATAAAGATGGTGAGTCCCTCCAGGGAAGAGAATGGATTTATTTCCTAAAGAAGAAACTAAAAGTAATGTCTGCAAAGTTTGTCGATAGCCTCCCTTATAAGATTGGGGGTTTCCTAACCTTGAGCTTCCTCTGCTGTGACACACTACTGTGTGTACAGAATCACTTAGACTTCTATGCTTAGACAACAGATCTTGGGCAGTAAGGGGAACTGATGTGAACTTGAAGCTCATGCTTCCTGCTGTGCCATGAGTAATAAATTCCTTTGTCTCTGGTCCAAGAGTCTTGTGGTTTCTGTCAATATCTGTAAAACAGTGGCAGACTAAATTATTAGCTTGTAAGTAGGCTAAAATCTCTGACCCTTCACAGCTCCAGACAACTATAAACAGATATATTCCAAGAATCTCCTCTAGTACATCAAAAATATATCTTGTCAGGACTTTTTCCAGAAGCAAAACTAAGTTATGAATAGAAATATGCTGTCATTCATTTAAAAAAAATAAAAGGAAGAAAAGAAATAAAGAAAGGAAGACAGGAAAAAAATAATGAAAGTAAAAGAAGAAAAAAAGAAAAAAATGACTTTTCCGGGCTTCCCTGGTGGTGCAGTGGTTGAGAGTCTGCCTGCCGATGCAGGGGACACGGGTTCGTGCCCCGGTCTGGGAAGATCTCACATGCCGCAGAGCGGCTGGGCCTGTGAGCCATGGCCGCTGAGCCTGCGCGTCCAGAGCCTGTGCTCCGCAACGGGAGAGGCCACAACAGTGAGAGGCCCGCGTACCACAAAAAAAAAAAAAAAGACTTTTCATTTGTTATTTAATCATTAAGCAAATCTAAGAAGCATCTACTCCATCCTAAGCATTCTTCAAGATAATACAGTAGAGAACAGAATGGACATGGTACCAAGTTTACACATGGAAGCATAAGGAAAATCAACAGATGATGACATGTATCATGAAAGAAATGAAGGTGATCGGAGGGGATGTGGTAAAGGGAGGGCTACATTAGACAGAGTGATAATAAATTCCTTCTTAACTCTGAGAAATTTAATCTGGGAGCATAGTTTAGTAAAAAAAGACCCTGGATTCCAGTGATGAATCTGATATTTATTAGTTGTGATATCTCTGCAAGGAGATAAAGACTGTCATACTGATTGATATCTTCTCTAATTGTAATACTGACACATTGTAAACATATTTTGATATTGTAGAACACATAATAAAAGTTTGAGTTTGCTAGTAATACTTATACTACCAGAATTCTGCTCACAGACTTTCTTTTTCAAGTAAACTAAATGTTGACATGACCATCTTTTGTTTTTGCTTTTATGACTTGGATAGTTTTTACAAGTATCAGTATGCTTTCCTTATGTCATAAGTTACTGTGGCCAAGTCAAGCTGCCTTTTATAAATAAGCTCTTGAAATGTCTCTGGATTATTGTTTTGTACATATTGTCTTAGAGTCATTCTCAGATGTAAGTGTGAGATTGTCCTAGAATTAACACTACCCTAGGACGAATCAAGGAAGCTAAAGAGCTTCTCCTTGTTTTAGATTAGACAGTGTTTTCTTTTCTGTTTTCTATTCCTTTTGAAAAAATAAAAAAAAAACAAGAGGAGGTTTATATAATTGAATCTTTGCTAAGGGGAATTTGGGCTATACAGGAATTGTTTTCTGTATTATATGATTTAGAACTTTTGAAATAAAGATTTCTATTTAACAATACCAAAATGTTCTTCTAAATTACTTTGAATATCCTCAAATCATAAAACCATAAATGCATAGACCTCCTAGTCTCATGTTCAAATCCAGAGACCTATTTCTTGTAAATTAAATACAATTTGAATTTTCATTCTTGATCATAAAGAAGATTCTTAGAGAGGAAAAGCCTGCATGTTTAATTTTGGATTTAATAAACAATGTGATATTATAGATTCAAAATTGAGATGTTAAAAGTTAAAATTTTAAAGTTTACATAGAATATATTCCTTGTTGAAAATACAAATTTAATTTACTCATATTACAGATAAGGAAAATACAAAAAAATTAAATAAATAAACAATTTTCTAATTACCACATGACTAGTAAAGTTAAAGTGAGATCTGTAAGTTTGGCCTCTTTTTTCTTGTCCAAAGCCATTCTTACTGGTCCTTCTTTCACTGATATGATATTTGTATTTCATACATCAGAATCATCTCCAGTGCTTGTTGAAAATTCAGATTTCTAGGACCTCAAGAGATATGCTGACTCTGAATTTGTATAATAAGACTTAGAAACATGCATTTTGATAAGCTTTTTTTCAGGACCTTATGTGTACTTGGAATGTGTACAACCACTGAATTGATTAATTAAGCTTTTTTCAGGACCTTTTGTGTACTTGGAATGTGTACAACCACTGAATTAATACAATGAAAATGAAATGTCTGGGCTATTAGTATTACCTGAAATTGTAATTTATATAAATAAAACAATTAATACATAAACAATTGAGTGTTCTTTTTTAATTCATTGGTAAACATCTCTTTATCTTGCAATTAAAATTAATTTTTAGTCAATAATTTTGATGCCAAGGTCCGTAGAAAATGGCAAATGGAATGAAATGTTTATACATACACACACACACACACACACACCCCCTTGAAGAGCTCAAATAATAAGATTCTACGTAGTGATAAATAAAAAGTTATAAATAGTGAATAATTATATAAAAGATAGTAATTGATAATCATTTATTTTAAAAGTTATACTTCTGTTTATCAATTTTTGTATTTTATTCCTTAATCAGCTTCTAGAAACTTCTTTTGAAACTCAAAGCCAAAGGTTCTCTGTGGCTTCTCTTTATACTCTCTTCTCTGGGACAATGACCCTCAGCCTGTTTTTTTTTTAAATTTTTTTCTTTTCTTTTTTAAGTGACATAATTTCTATGCAGTGAATTTCCAATAAAAATTTATGTTTACAGTTGGATAAATTAGCTTAGTTTTAATGATGAAAATGAAGCTAAAATTATTGAGATGGAAAATATGTCAGATAATATTTTTAAAACAATAGCTTGGTTCATAAGCAACAAAGTGTAACTCTGTGAAGTTAAATTATTATATTCCTGATAGTTTTAATTGCAAAATTATGAGAAGAAGGAAAGTTATTGTCATGATGGGAACTTTAACACAAGAAATAGCAAAAAAATAACCCAAAGGTAGTTGGCAAAGAAAGCCAGGGTAATAATTGCAGCTGTAAAGACTAGTTTTGAAAAGAAAGCTAAGAACTAGAATTCTGCACGTTGGTCAAGTTGTTCAGTTGCTATAAGTCAATTTTGCTCCCGTAAATTGGGATAATGTCATAATATTCACAAATATTTATAGGGTGTAGGTACTATCCTATTTGGTAGGGATATACTAGAGGAGAAAACATGATGAATATAAAGTCTTTAGAAATTCCAGGTATATAGAAAGCACTCAGTAAATCATGTTAAAGAAGATTATGCAAATGACAAATACAAATTAAATATGCATAAATAGTAAGAAAGGGCTCCCTAGAGGTAGTATATAGCTACATAGAGATTTATAGTACAGGGAAAGAAGGCAGGGACATAATGAGCTGAAATGGGGTTCTGAGGAATAGGTTATTTTATGTAAGAAGCCCCTGTAGTATGTACAGGGTAGAATGGGGAGAAAATTAAGAACAGCAGATCAAGACTTTCTCAAAGTTTATAATTAAAGCTATCATGTTCTAAAATATCTATATGTATTTATGTGTTTGTATGTGTGTGTGTGTGTGTGTGTGTGTGTGTGTGTGTGTGTTTCAGGATGGGCAAAGGATGTGAGGCAGAGCAAGATTCAGAAAGAGGCTGTGGTCATGAATGGAGACTGAGTAAGGCAGGTAACCAGTTAGTCCATGGACTAGAGATCACGGCAGAAAGCAAAATCTGAAAGAGCAAATCACACTGAGGTTTTGGGTTTTCTGTGACTCGAGGGATACATAGGAGCCCAAAGGTTACCCCTGAGGTCTTTGATCTTGACCTTAGTATTGGTTTGCAGGTGTGGGAGGAGGTCATCGAGAGGACATGAGCTTGGGTTGGCCCAAGACCTGGACTCAGGTAACTGGAGGCTCCTCACCCCTTCCCCCTTCCTTGGAATGTGCATTCTGCCCACCATTCCCACAGTAGGAGCAGTTCCAGGAAGAGAGCCTTGAGAGGCTAAGGTGTTGTTGAGACCATTTGGATTGAATATGTGACAAAACCTATCTGAGGCCTCTGTATAAACTTTTAAAATTTGGCGGGCAGTGTGGAGACCTATTCATCTTGTGGTGTCCAAGACAAGCCACGTGTATAAGTTCCTTTGCTTATTAAACATGCTGCCTGTCAATCTGGAGTGTTTGGCTTCTTTATTCTGTCTCTACTTGCCTTCCATGTGCTGGAGCCAGTTTAAAATTTCACCTTTGAACACCCCAGTTTGGGAACCAACAGCAGGACAAAAATCTTAATCTGAACTGTGGAGAATAGAGGGACTGGAATTTTGCAAGTATTTCCAATGTGAATGGATTCTCAGGGGACTCCATTTCCAGTGGACACTCTTCAAGGACTGAGATCGATTTGGATCAGGGTGTTTCTCTCAGTAGACTCAACTTAAGGCTTTAGGAAGAATACAAAAATCCTATTAATTTGCCAGTTTGTTGTTTAAAGACGCAGTTACTACATATTTATTGGCACTCTATTATCTTTCTCCATAATGATAGCTTTTCTCTTACTCCTTTTGTACAACAAATTGGAATGTAAAAAAAAAGACCATAGGTGTCTTTACACTAATTTAGGAGACTTTATTCCTGATAAATGAGGTTTCCTGGGGGAGAGAGTGGTGGGTACTGAGGTGTGAATGTTGCCTCTACTATTCCTTCTCCTCATCAATTAGTGGTTAATGTGTCTTCACACTTTACAACAACATACACAATTTAATAATCAGGGAAACATCTAGTTAATATAATGATTAATTTATGAAAGAGAAAAGAGGTATTTTAGAGAAACAGGCAGAATTTGACAGAAGGGAACATATAGCGTCATACTATTATACAAAAAAGATTCAGAGTAAGGATACAAGCGAAATTGCAGAGGCTAATTGGTGTCATTCCTTTGTTTTACCAGCCATCCCTCCATGTCCACTTTCTTACAAAATCCAAGTTAGACTGAGTGCTTTATAGCACCCTGAAATTCAAAGATAGTTTTTATGTATCTGCATTATAGTAAAAGCCATCATAGCAGGAACTGTTTCTGTCATTTTTTTCTTGTATCCCGAGTGCCTAGACAAGTGCCTTAAAACCAAAGAGAAGCTCAGTAAATATTTGTTCATTGATAAAAGAATCTCAGTCAAAAATACACAACTTTATTATTTTCAGTTTGCCATCTGCTTATTTAATCTGTGCTTCTTACCTCTCGAGAGGGAGTTTGGAAAGAAGTAAGAGACATGATAGGATATGCTAATCATTTCTCTCTCTGTGTTTAGAGGTATGTTCTGAATCAAATTTGAATCTCACAATCCTTTGCTAGTGTTACTGAGTCCAAGCTTGTACTGCTTACCACATAACAGGCCAATAAATCGAGAGATGAGCTGTTGGGGCAAGGAATAATGACTTTATTTAGAAGGCCAGCAGACCAAGAAGATGGTGGACTAGTGTTCCAAAGAACCATCTTGCCCAGGTTTGGGTGTTAGGTTCTTTTATAGAACAAAGAGTGGGAGGTGAGAATGTAAAGTAAAAATGCAATAAGTTGTTTCAAATATTTTCTGGTTCTGGCCAGAGTCTGGAAGGGATGTGTTAATTTCTTCTTTTCTTCAGCCATTCACACGTGGGCCTGGTCAGGATGTTTCCTTGAGCTTAAACAAAGTAATTTTAGCTTAACACTCAGGCATGGGAGGCAGGGTTCCTGGAGATGGGTCATTGTGTATTCCCTAAGCTATAGGCAACATCCCTTTATTGATTAACTAGTAGTAAAAGCAATAGAACACAAAGGTTAAAGTAAAATAAACAGATCCACTATGGAGTCAGATTTGTCCTTCTCTATTATGCCAGGAGTGTTGCTTGTCCTGTCCCCAACATGAACACAAAATTCCACTGATAACTATGGTGATGGTGCATGTTTGGATGTGACTTCCAGATTAAGTACAATCTTATCCATGTAGTACATTTTCATGTTGAGAGGATTGTTCCTCTTTTCCTGGGATTTCTAGAATCAGTTTCAATATGTGGCTGCCAAACACTAAATAGATGGAATATTTTATGTGTTTCCCTATTTTTAAAGTTTTTTATTAGAGCTAATAACCTTTTCAAAACTGAATATCAAAGAGCATTTCATCTGTGGGAGAGGAATTTTTCACATGCTTTCATACACTCTAAAAATATAAACTTAAGCTGTGGTGTAATAATGATGTGTACTGTATCACTTTGTGTATTACTATTCTGGGATATATGCACATTTGCCTGAGGGTGTATATAAGATGATTAGTATAAAAACATAAGCAAACTGGGCAGGTGATACCAAAGCATACATGAAAAAACATTTAACGGAATGTTTTGCACTTGGCATTCTACTTTGAACACTCTATTTAGGTAACAACCACACCTAAAGAGATTTTACTGGAAAGTGATTTTACTGGAAAGTGATTTTACTGGCAGCAAATTCCAAAAGTAATTGTGTGGGCTGCTTAGAGCAGCCACTGGTCCCCTTCCTGATTAGACTGTTGATGAGAAGTCTCAGGTACCTTGCTCTCTCTTACAAGCCATTTCCTTTTAAATCCCCATCAGTTCAGAGAAATTCATATGATTTGATCCACTTTTGAATATGAATAAACTCTTTATAATCTTTAGTGAGATTCATATTAAGTCAAAAATCTCTATAAGGATTTTTTTTTCTTTTTGTCATACAAGATCTTTTTGTCTTACAAGAGTTTTAACCCTTAAAACTCACTCTCTCACTGAATTCTTGACTCTGGTGTAATCATCACAAATATTTTTTGAGCATTTGAAAAGTGTGAGCAAAATTTAAAAGGTCTTATTTATAATTTGCCTTAGATGCCACTGGAAAGCTTTAATTATGAAAGCTAATAATTTTCTATATTAGGAAACAAAAATGTATGTGTATGGGTAAGTGAAATCTTTAATTGTGAAAACATTTTCATTTGTTGCTGTGTGAGGGCTACTTTCAACTCTGTTTAAGTGAAAACTTATATGTCTTAGAACTTTCAGATCTAAATAGTTAAATAATTGTGCTCATGGTTACCAGGCCAAGAAGGAACTAGTTACTTCTGATAATTTTGAAGATTGAAAATGATGTGTTATAATCTATTGTCAAGAATGGAATGATTGACATTTGTTTGCTGATACTGTCATTATCAGAACATTATTTGAAAGAGCAGTGATTGTGCCTAAAGCTAAGTGTCCACATACAAACTTTAAACCCAACTGGTCTGCAACGGGAAACTTAATCTTCACCCTCAGATGAGACCACAAGGTAAAACAAAACCATATAATGCTTCCAATCCTTTTCTCTAGTTTGATACTCAGGAACTAGGAATTCTAAGATCTTTATTGGGCTCAGAACACAGAGCTGTTTGAACATATTGGTAAAGTCACCACTGTAGAGTCTCAATAAGGAGCTAGAATATTTTATTTTAAAATTTATTTTAAAGGGTACATGAGAACAAAATTAAGAGAAACCTGTCAAATGCTAAAATTATTAAATCAATCTCTTTCAGGTGGGGTTTTCTTTCATATTATCTATCATTAAACACTTTATATGCATATTCTCACTTAATGATTTGAACAGTAATAACTATAATAGTTATACATACAGCATTTCACATAGCATTTTCACTGTAATATTCAATGTAATAAAAATATATTAAGATGTAGGGGAAAAAAGGATTAAAAATTCCCAAATTTCAAGGCTTTAACAACTTAACCTCAGAGATATATGTGTAAATATACAAATATAATACAACTTGGTAAATGTCATGATAGTGCCATGAGAGCATAGATGTAGACAGAACTTAATTATTTCTGGAGAATGTTATTTATTTTATGTGATCATAATATGACAGATATTCCCCAAACTTTATTCAGGGGCTTTTCTACATAATATCCTCTTTTTCTTTCATGACTTTAAATGTTATCTAGACACTAATTCCATCATATCAGCACTAAAACATGGTTAAGTCTCTCTCTTCTTAAAACCCAGACACATACACACACAAGTAACTTAAACCCAAGCTCTTGTTCAGCTACTTTGGCATTTCTCTCATGCCCACTTCTTCTTATTATTATTGATAACCATACTTTCCCCATTTTTCACATCACTCATTCATTCATCAAACCACTCACCATGACTTTTGCTGCCCAACATCTAAGGAAGTTAAAGCCCTCACAAGAAAACAAAACAAACAAATAAAAACAACAACAACAAAAAAGGAACTTTGAAAGGATAAACAAATTGTCCAAAGTCAAATCAGTAGTAGAAGATAAGTGGGGTCTCTGGATTCCAAAGTAACCTCAGAAATTACTTTATGTATTAAATCAAAAAATTCATATTTTAATGCCAATCTATTGAAGTTAAATAAATGGAAAATCATTTGCTTGTTTTCAACACATAGCTGTTTGTTTCTGCTCACCGACATACAAACTCATACATGTAGAAACTTCATATGTTTTTAAGTTTTAAAAATATTGATAACATAAAATGTATCAGGGACCTTCAAGATGGTGATGGAGTAAGACATGGAGATCACCTTCCTCCCCACAAATACATCAGAAATACATCTACATGTGGAACAACTCCTACAGAACACCTACTGAAAGCTGGCAGAAGACCTCAGACTTCCCAAAATGTAAGAAAATCCCCACGTACCTGGGTAAGGCAAAAGAAAAAAGAAAACACAGAAGCAAGAGAATAGGGATGGGACCTGCACCTCTGGGAGGGAGCTGTGAAGGAGGAAAAGTTTCCAAACACTAGGAAGCCCCTTCATGGTTGGAGATGGGGAGTGGGAGAGGGGGAAGCTTCAGAGCCATGGAGGAAAGCGCAGCAACAGGGGTGTGGAGGGCAAAACGGAGAGATTTCCGCACAGAGAATCGGTGCTGACCAGCACTCACCAGCCCGAGAGGCTTGTTTGCTCACCCGCTGGGACGGGCGGGGGCTGGGAGCTGATGCTCGGGTTTCGGAGGTCAGACCCCAGGGAGAGGACTGGGGTTGGCTGCATGAACACAGCTTGAAAGGGGCTAGAGGGGCACAGCTAGCTGGGAGGGAGTCCAGGAAAACATCTCGACCTGCCTAAGAGGCAAGAAACCACTGTTTCAGGGTGTGCAAGGAGAGGGGATTCAGAGCACCACTTAAACAAGCTCCAGAGAAGTGTGTGAGCCGCGGCTGGCAGTGTGGACACCAGAGACGGGAATGAAATGCTAAAGCTGCTGCTGCAGCCACCAAGAATCCTGTGTACAAGCACAGGTCACTATCCACATCCCCCAAGGAGCCTGTGCAGCCTGCAATGCCAGGGTCCTGTGATACAGGGACAAGTTTCCCAGGAGAACACAAGGTGTGCCTCAGGCTGTTGCAACATCAAGCTGGCCTCTGCTGCTGAGGGCTTGCCCCACATTCCAATTATAACTACTGTACACACCCCTCCCTGGGCAGGAGTGTGCAAGAGACTCCTAATCAGCCACTGCTTTAACCCCATTCTGTCTGGGTGAGAACATATGCCTAAGGGTGAATACACAAAGAGGTAGGGCCAAAACCAAAGCTGATCCCAGGAGGTGAGTGAACAAAGAAGAGAAAGGGGAATTTCTCTGTGCAGCCTAAGGAGAAGTGGATTAAATCCACACAATCAACTTGATGTACCCTGCATCTATGGAATACCGGAATAGACAACAAATCATCCCAAAATTGAGGTGGTGGACATTGGCAGCAACTGTAGACTTGGGGTTTGCTGTTTGTGACTGATTTGTTTCTGATTTTTATGTTTATCTTAGTTTAGTGTTTAGTGTTTGTTATCATTGGTGGATTTGTTAATTGGATTGGTTGCATTCTTCTTTTTTAATTATTTAAACAATTTTTTTTATTTTAAAAATTATTTTTTTAACTTATTATTTTTTCTTTCTTTTTTTTCTGCCTTTTCTTATGAGCTGTGTGGCTGACAGGGTCTTGCTGCTCTGGCCTGGTGTCAGGCCTGAGCTTCTGAGGTGGGAGAGCTGAATTCAGGACTTTGGACCACCATAAACCTCCCAGCCCCACGTAATATCAATTAGCAAGAATTCTCCCAGAGATCTCCATCTCAACACTAAGACCCAGCTCCACTCAACAACCAGCAAGCTACAGTGCTGGACACCCTATGCCAAACAACTAGCAAGACAGGAACACAGGCCCACCCATTAGCAGAGAGGCTGCCTAAAATCATAATAAGTTCACAGACATCCCTAAAGACGCCATCAGATGCAGCCCTGCCCAGCAGAAAGAAAAGATACAGCACCACCCACCAGAACACTGGCACCAGTCCCCTCCTCCAGGAAGTCTACACAAGCCACTGAACCAACCTTACCCACTGGGGGCAGATACCAAAAAGAAAAAGGAAACTCTGAACTGCAGCCTGCAAAGAGGAGACCCCAAACACAGTAACTTAAGCAAAATGAGAAGACAGAGGAACACACAGCAGATGAAGGAATAAGGTCAGACAAAACAAATGAGGAGGAAATAATCAGTCTACCTGAAAAATAATTCAGAGTAATGATAATAAAGATGATCCAAAATCTTGGAAATAGAATGGAGAAAACACAAGAAATGTTTAACAAGGACCTAGAAGAACTAAAGAGCAAACAAACAATGATGAACAACACAATAAATGAAATTAAAAATTCTCTAGAAGGAATCAACAGTAGAGTAACTGAAGCAGAAGAACAGATAAATGACCGGGAAGATAAAATAGCAGAAATAACTATCACAGAGCAGAATAAAGAAAAAAGAATGTAGAGAATGAGGACAGTCTCACAGACCTCTGAAACAGCATTAAACACACCAACATTAAAATTATAGCGGTCCCAGAAAAATAAGAGAAAAGGAAAATGTCTGAGAAAATATTTGAAGAGATTATATTTGAAAAATTCCCTACCATGGGAAAGGAAATAGTCAATCAAGTCCAGGAAGTTCAGAGCTCCATACAGGATAAATCCAAGGAAAAACATGCCAAGACACATATTAATCAAACTATTAAAAATTAAATACAAAGAAAAAATATTAAAATCAGCAAGGGGAAAACAAAAAAAAATATACAAGGGAAACCCCATAAGGTTAACAGCTGATCTTTCAGCAGAAACTCTGCAAGGCAGAAGGGAGTGGCAAGACATATTTAAAGTGATGAAATGGAAGAACCTACAACCCAGACTACACTACATAGCAAGGATATCATTCAGATTCGACAGAGAAATTAAATCTTTACTGACAAGCAAAAGTTAAGAGAATTCAGCACCTCCAAACCAGCTTTACAACTAATGCTAAACAAACTTCTCTAAGCAGGAAACACAAGAGAAAAAAAGACCTACAATAACAAACCCAAAACAATTAAGAAAATGGTAATAGGAACATACATATTGATAATTATCTTAAATGTAAATGGATTAAATGCTCCAACCAAAAGACATGGACTGGTTGAATGGATATAAAAACAAGATCTGTATATATGCTGTCTACAAGAGACCACTTCAGACCTAGGGACAAATAAAGATTGAAAGTGAGGGATGGAAAAAGATTCCATGCAAATGGAAATCAAAAGAAAGCTGGAGTAGCAATTCTCATATCAGACAAATAGACTTTAAAATAAAGACTATTAAAAGAGACAAGGAAGGACACTATGTAATAATAAAGGGATCAATCCAAGAAGAAGATATAACCATTGTAAATATCTTTGCACCCAACATAGGAGCACCTCAATACATAAGGCAAATGTTAACAGCCATAAAGGGGGAAATCCACAGTAACACAATCATAGTAGGGGACTCTAAAACCCTACTTTCACCAATGGACAGATCATCCAAAATGAAAATAAATAAGGAAACACAAGCTTTAAATGATACATTAAACAAGATATACTTAATTGATATTTACAGTACATTCCATTCCAAAATAACAGAATATACTTTCTTCTCAAGTACTCATGGAACATTCTCCAGGATGGATCATATCTGGGGTCACAAATCAAGCCTTGGTAAATCTAAGAAAATTGAAATTTTATCAACTATCTTTTCCGACCACAATGCTATGAGACTAGATATCAATTACAGGAAAAAAAAAATCTGTAAAAAATACAAACACATGGAGGTGAAACAATACACTACTTAATAAACAAGAGATCACTGAAGAAATCAGAGGAAATCAAAAAATACGTAGAAACAAATGAAAATGAATACAAAAAGACCCAAAACCTATGGGATGCAGCAAAAGCAGTTCTAAGAGGGAAGTTTATAGAAAAATAATCCTACCTCAAGAAACAAGAAACACCTGAAATAAACAACCCAACCATACATGTAAAGCAATTAGAGACAGAAGAACAAAAAAACACAAAGTTAGTGGAAGGAAAGAAATCATAAAGATCAGATCAGAAATAAATGAAAAAGTAATGAAGGAAACAATAGCAAAGATCAATAAAACTAAAAGCTGGTTCTTTGAGAAGATAAACAAAATTGATAAACCATTAGTGAGAGTCATCAAGAAGAAAAGGGTGAAGACTCAAATCAATAGAAGTAGAAATGAAAAAGAAGTAACAACTGACACTTCAGAAATAGAAAGGATCATGAGAGATTACTACGAGCAACTATGTGTGAATAAAATGGACAACGTTGAAGAAGTGGACATATTCTTAGAAAAGAACAACCTTCCAAGACTAAAACAGGATGAAATAGAAAATATAAATGACTAATCACAAGCACTGAAACTGAAACTGTGATTAAAATTCTTCCAACAAACAAAGCCCAGGACCAACTGGATTCACAGGCAAATTCTATCAAACATTTAGAGAAGAGCTAACATCTATCCTTCTCAAACTCTTCCAAAATATAGCAGAGGGAGGAACACTCCCAAACTCATTCTACGAGGCCACCATCATTCTGATAGCAAAAGCAGACAAAGATGTCACTAAGAAAGAAAACTACAGGTCAATATAATTGAGGAACATAGATGCAAAAATCCTCAAAAAAAATACTAGCTAACAGAATCCAGCAGCCCAATAATAGATCATACACCATGATCAAGTGGGGTTTATCCATTGAATAAAATCCTTGAATGCAAGGATTCTTCAATATACACAAATCAATCAATGTGATATGCCTTATTAACAAATTGAAGGAGAAAAACCATATGATCATCTCAACAGAGGCAGAAAAAGCTTTTGACAAAATTCAACAGCCATTTATGACAAAAACCCTCCAGAAAGCAGTCATAGAGGGAACCTACCTCAACATAATAAAGGCCACATATGACAAACCCACAGCCAACATTATTCTGAATGGTGAAAACAGAAATCATTTCCTCTAAGATCAGGAAAAAGACAAGGTTGCCCACTCTCAGCACTATTATTCAACATTGTTTTGCAAGTTTTAGCCACAGGAATCAGAGAAGAAAAAAGAAATAAAAGGAATCCAAATCAGAAAAGAAGTAAAACTGTCACTGTTTGCAGATGACCTGATGTTATACATAGAGAATCCTAAAGATGCTACCAGAAAGCAACTAGAGCTAATCAATGAATTTGGTAAAGTAGCAGGATACAAAATTAATGCACAGAAATCTCTTGCATTCCTATACACTAATGGTGAAAATCTGAAAGAGAAATTATGGAAACACTCCCATTTAACAGTGCAACACAAAGAATAAAATACCTAAGAATAAACCCACCTAATGAGAGAAAAGGCTGTATGCAGAAAGCTATAAGACACTGATGAAAGAAATTAAAGATGATATAATAAGATGGAGATACATAACATGTTCTTGGATTGGAAGAATCAGTATTGTGAAAATGACTATACCACCCAAAGCAATCTACAGATACAATGCAATCCCTATCAAACTACCAATGGCATTTTTCACAGAAGTAGAACAAAAAATTTCACAATTTGTATGGAAACACAAAAGACCCCAAATAGCAAATGCAATCTTGAGAAAGAAAAACAGAGTTGGAGGAATCAGACTCCCTGACTTCAGACTATACTACAAAGCTACAATAATCAAGACAGTATGGTGCCAGCACCAAAATAGAAATATAGATCAATGAAACAGGATAGGAAGCCCAGAGATAAACCCACGCACATATGGTCATCTTATCTTTGACAAAGGAGGCAAGAATATACAGTGGAGAAAAGACAGCCTCTTCAAATGTGGTGCTCGGAAAACTGGACAGCTACATGTAAAAGAATGAAATTATAATACTTCCTAAACCGGTATACAAAAATAAACTAAAAATGGATTAAAGACCTAAATGTAAGGCCAGACACTGTAAAACTCTTAGAGGAATACATAGACAGCACACTCTAAGATATAAACCACATCAAGATCCTTTGACCCACCTCCTAGAGAAATGGAATTAAAAACAAAAATAAACAAATAGGAACTAATGAAACTTAACTGCTTTTGCACAGCAAAGGAAGCCATAAAAAGGATGAAAAGACAACCCTCAGAATGGGAGAACATATTTGCAAATGAAACAACTGACAAAGGATTAATGTCCAAAATATACAAGGAACTCATGCAGCTCAATATCAAAAAAACAACCCAATCCAAAAATGGGCAGAAGACCTAAATAGACATTTCTCCAAAGAAGATATACAGATTGCTAACAATCACATGAAAGGATCACTAATAATTAGAGAAATGCAAATCAAAACTACAATGAGGGGGCTTCCCTGGTGGCACAGTGGTTGAGAGTCTGCCTGCTGATGCAAGGGACACGGGTTCGTGCCCCAGTCCAGGAAGATCCCATATGCTGCGAAGTGTCTGGGCCCATGAGCCATGGCCACTGAGACTGTGCGTCTGGAGCCTGTGCTCCGCAGCAGGAGAGGCCACAACAGTGAGAGGCCCACATACAGAAAAAAAAAAAAAAAAAAAAAACTACAATGAGGTCTCACCTCACACAGGTCAGAATGGCCATCCTCAAAAATCTAGAAACAGTAAATGCTGGAGAGTGTGTGGAGAAAAAGGAACCCTCTTGCACTCTTGTTGGGAATGTAAATTGATACAGCCACTATGCAGAACGGTATGGAGATTTCTTAAAAAACTAAATAAGGAACTACCATATGATCCAGCAATCCCACACTGGGACATATACCCTGAGAAAACCATAATTCAAAAAGAGACATGTACCACAATGTTCATTGCAGCACTATTTACAAGAGCCAGGACATGGAAGCAACCTAAGTGTCCATCAACAGATGAATGGATAAAGAAGATGTGGCCCATATATACAGTGGAATATTACTCTGCCATAAAAAGAAACAAAATTGAGTTATTTGTATTGAGGTGGATGGACCTAGAGTCTGTCATATGGAGTGAAGTAAGTCAGAAAGAGAAAAACAAATACCATATGCTAACACATATATATGGAATCTAATATATATATATATATATATATATATATATATATATATATATATACACACACATATATTTCTGACGAACCTAAGGGTAAGATATGAATAAAGGTGGAGACATAGAGGAGAATGGATTTTAGGACTCGGAGATGGGGAAGGGTAAGATGGGACAAAGTAAGAGAGTGGCATGGACATATATACACTACCAAATGTAAAATAGATAGCTAGTGGGAAGCAGCTGTATCACACAGGGAGATCAGCTCATGCTTTTTGACAACCTAGAAGGCTGGGATAGGGAGGGTGGTAGTGAGACGCAAGAGGGAGGGCATATGGGGATATATGTATATGTATAGCTGATTCACTTTGTTATACAGCAGAAACTAACACAACATTGCAAAGCCATTATACTCCAATAAAGTTGTTAAAAAAATAAAATTAAAAAAAGTAAAACATGTCAGTAATCCTGTATAAAGCTGTCCATTACTTTATATTACCCTTAAATGCAGGTCCACATTGCTTGTAGTGATGTCATGACTATGTTTCTCATGGCTCTGCCTGCTCTCTGATCTCATCTCAGGCCACAAGAAGAAGAGATGGAATACAAGGTGAGTTCTACGGTATGTGGAGCCTGAACTGACTCCGTGTGGCAGCCACTCCTGAGCCTCTGTGGTCACACAAAGAGCCACTGAGAAAGCAAACTTATACAACAAGTGGTAGAAAGGATGAAGTGACTCAGATACTAGGATTTCAAGGAACTCTGTGTATCCAGTATTCTGTTTTGATATGTCAATGAACTTGTAATAGAAGCTTTCCGGGTTCATTGAATATGGTTCAAGAATAGTGCTGACAGCCATGAGACTGCACTTAACACTTCTAATGGGAGGTCAAGTTCTAACATAGTAAACATTCAATAAACATTTTTTTGAAAATGAATAAACAAATTAATTAGTAAAACTTAATTGACTGAAAGCCTTTGAAATAAGTTCAGTTAATTTGGGTGATCACAAAAAGTAGGGTTATTGGGAGTTATTTAAGTTGTATTATATGTGTTTCACTGGTCGAAACCCAGTTTTGGATTCTATTTATTATTTTTTAATAGCTTGGAAAGAATTATTATGCATTGCTTTGGGATTTACCATTAAGTAAAGAATGCTGATGAGACAACTCTAAAAATTACAATAAATTATCTAAATTATAAGAGGTACTTTACGAAATAATCTATTCAGGTAAATAATATACGCTTTAGTTTTGTTTTTTTTTTTTTCTTTAATATCCATAATAGAAGCTTCTTTTGAAAGCACAGAGTTATTTAAAGTTAGGTGTATTCAGCTTGGGTTTCTTCTGTGACCTTTCCTTGATATCACATCCTTAGTTTGGAATGAGGTTTTAAATAGGATTTGGAAAGAGGGATATTATCAAGTATGCAGAGACACCATCAGTGCAATCGTCCCACAGGTAAGATTGACAGCTGAAAAGAAGGGTGAATAAATGACAATTTTTCATTTGAACCTGTCTACTTTTCTCAAACTATTTCATTGAGAGTAAGATAAAAAATGTTAAGACATTTCTATTTAAGAGGACACATTTTCTGTGATGTGTGTTCATTACTAAATTATTGTCAAATCCAGTAACAAAAATAGATGGTACTGCTGGGTAAATGCATATGAAACTTGTTTGTAAAGGCAAGAAAAGAGATAGAAAAGGATAAAAAGGGTCCCTAGAAAAGATGTATTTAAAAGTTAGAGCAATTAATTTGGTAATGGCAGTTTGAATGAGATTTTGGGGTGTCTCTTTGTTTTTTGTTTACCTTAGCCTAGCTTATCTACATGGTATATTAGAATACCTTTAGATTTACCTTTTATAGAAAATTATAATTTCTTAATTACTATAGAAATATATGCTAACTTTTATACGTTTTAAATAAATCTATTTTAAAATCTCATGTAGTTAAAATTAACTGTCTGATTATATTTTATCATCTTAATCAGCATTACTAAATTCTGCTAATATTTTAAAATATCCATTCATTAAAAGTTCATATTTTACTTATTATGATTCAGATTAGAAAAATAGTTATAGTGAGATAATGTAGGAACTGGATATTTGCTCCACAGCACAGTTTATAGGGTACTCTTCTCATATACTTACCTTCTTATTCCAAAACAACCTTGTGAACTTGGGCATTGTTTTGCAAAAGAGAAAACTGAATGTCATGATAAGTAAGAAGAAAAGGAACTAGACATAGAATTGAGATCTTCTGGCTTTGGAGGTCATGGATTTTCAACTATAGGAAGTTGCAAAGGATCCTTAATATACATGTCCTTGATGGTCAATAAATGAAAGTTTAGTTTATAGTTCTGCCACAAATTAACCGCACACCCTTAAAGAGGATACAGTAATTAACCTCCTTAAACAGTGGATTCTTCACTTGTAAAATAATAAGATTAATTTGAATACCCTGCCATCTCCAAAATGATTCCATGTGCTTGGGACCCTACCATCCTCATGTACCACTATTTGGTGTGAGGGCATTAAACAGAGCAGGACATTTCCCTACTTAAGTTTGGAAGCAAGTCAATCAAGTAGGTTAAATGAAGAACAAAATATCATCTTTATTATTTGTGAAGCTTATATTGGAGAATGTGGTTTATATTTGTGGGAAAATAGACCCAAATGAACACTCCAAGATATGATAGATTTATCTACCAGTAGCCACACTGAATTGAACCAGCCTTCCCCATTTTCAGAAGCAGAATCTGTCCCTATATTATTTATGTCATTGAGGAACAATGCAAAATATTTCTTCTCTTCTCAAGGGCCAGTTTCCAAGGGAAAAGAAAATGGAATAAGGGGTAAAGCCCTAGATGATTGGAGATTCAGTTTCTTTTACTCAGAAATTGGATAACTCCCTCCACCTCTGATGGGGAGAAGTGAATTGTAAGAGTAAAGCCAGAGATCCTACGTTAATTTATGTTCTTCCTCTTGAAATATCAAGAGTAAAGAAGTGTTTTCCACTTAATATTTTGCTTAATTGGACCTTAAATTGTACATATAACTCAAACCTAAATAATCCTATACTCGAATTCCCAGAAGAGAACAAAAACCAGTGACTTTAAAAAAATCTGACTAAGGTCCTTGCTTAACCTATTTATTTCTTGTGCTTTAGCTTTATTCTATAGCCATTTTGATTAAATGTTAAATAGTCAAGGACCCTTGCATTTTTTTCTTCACCATAATTAGCTAACCTCTCTGTGTTCGCTGAAAAGGGTCAATTTCATCACTTTTATGGTGTTCAAATATCTTCTTTTGTGTTTATCAGATTTCAGAGGTTAATAGATTTACTAGATTTGTATAGATTATTTTTTCATTTTTTAATCTTTTTTATATTGAAGTGTACTTGATGTATATTATATAAATTACAGGTATATGGTATAGTGATTCAAAATTTTTAAAGGCTGTACTCCATACTTATTATAAATACTACATTCCCCATCTTGTATAATATATAATTGTAGCTTATTTTATGCATAATAGTGTGTACCTCTTAATCCGCTACGCCTAATTTCCCCTCTCCTTTCCCTCTCCCCACTGGTAAACACTAGTTTGTTCTCTGTGTCTGTGAATCTGCTTCTTTTTTGTTTTATTCACTAGTTTGTTATATATTTTTTTAGATTCCACATATAAGTAAAAATAGATTTTTATAGATTTTATAGATTTTTCTTTATGTGTATGTTAAATCCTTCATTTTTGCATATGGAGATGTATTATAGGTTTCAAGGAAAAATGTAAAAGTTCTATCTCCCTGATCAATTCCGATTCCTTTCTAAGCTGTGGAAGATATCTCATAACTTACTTATAGCTTAACATTAACTGGTCTTTTTATAGATCAAAATCTAAGATGTAGGTAATTGCTTTATTATTTATTAGCACTTCAGAATACAATTCACAATACAAAGCTGGGAGCTGAAATAACATCCTGCACATTTGTTGTTCTCTGATATTAACCTTTAAAATCTCATAGTCTTCTTGCTAATGTGAGACAACAGAAAGCTATTCCCTCTGAAAACTTCTAGTTACTTAAAAAATATATGAGTGGTAGAGTAAATCAAGAAAACAAGAATTAAGAGGATCAAGAAATAGGGATTTGAGGAGAATAAATATACTTCCATAAACATATTTCTTCACTTTTTTCTTTTTTTTTTTTTTGCGGTACGTGGGCCTCTCACTGTTGCGGCCTCACCCATTGCGGAGCACAGGCTCCGGACGTTCAGGCTCAGCTGCCATGGCTCATGGGCCCAGCCGCTTCATGGCATGTGGGATCTTCCCGGACTGGGGCACGAACCCGTGTCCCCTGCATCGGCAGGCGGACTCTCAACCACTGTGCCACCAGGGAAGCCCCATAAACATATTTCAATTTGAGGGTAGAGAAAAAAATTATGAATCACAAAGAAATAATTTGCTAAGAATATACATATTTTTCTATATTTATCAAACATACATAATTAATCACTGTGCCAGGCACTGGGTTTAATATGTATAAAATATGATCTCTTACTTCAAGATAGAGGAGACAGACACTTTAAATAACAATTTTATACAGTGAATGCAAATTCCTAACAGGAGAACTCGGAATGCCTATTGGACTCAGGAGAGAGATACCTATTTTTTCTGATGTGTCAAGGTAAGCAAAAAGAGGGGAAAATTCAATCAAGACTTGCTAGAATAGATATATAAAATGAGATTCAAAGAAACCTAAAGAATGGTTTTATGGACTAGCTGACTAGATAGAGAACATTTTATATACATGCAACAATGAGTAACCAATGGTACAAGTCAACTAAATAGAGTATTTTTAACATCAGGCATGAAAAACAAATAAGGTCTGCTTAACAAGCATGGGTTCAAAAAAGGAAAAACTAATATAATATCAATCATCTTTGTCCACCTACTCCCCCATTCTGTTGAGATATTATATTTCATTGTGGTATGGTTAGTAATGAATATGATATAAATGATCATACTTGGACTATAGTTTCAAAGCACTGAATCTTATTTTCAGTAACTTGATCTATAGATCAATTTGAGGAAAACTGATGTCTTAACTACATGCATCTCCAATTTGTTAAATAAGATATACCCCTCTACTTATTTTAATTTTCAATTATTTTTCTCAGAAATACTTGTAGTTATAATGGAGAAGGCTCAATATCTTTTTTAATTAACTTTATACTTCAAATATTATATGATTACAAACTTATACTGTTTTATAGTACAGACTCATATGGCTTTATCAGATATAAAACAATGCAAACTCCAACTAAAAATCCTGAACCTGTATTAAAATATTTGGATATGAATGCAATACAATAAAGTTTTAAAATAAGACTTTTTTCAAACAAAATTTATAAATAAAACTAATTAGAAATATCTAAATATACTTAAGAACCCATAAACTGACCACAAATAAATCATGACAGGATGTCATTGGAAGAACAATGACATCAAGTGATATGTTCTTTTATTTATTTATTTTTTGATGTGTTCTTTTAACGTTACATTTCTTAAGCTTTATCTGTAAAAAAAATCAGTTTTTTCTCAATGGAAAAAATCATTGAGATAAATATAACTCAGTAGTAAAATAAATATTTTCACTTTTCCTTTTAAAAGTGTTTAACTGTTTAGAGATATTTCACTTGCTTCCTTTGATTTCCATTTAGAGTGTTTAAGGAGTTTTAAACTGAAGTATTTGCATTCCTAAGCTTCCAAACTTTATATAAAGCAGTTGTCATTTTAAAATCAATTATGCTTTCTATCACTCACATATACTTGTTTGTTATTGTCTTGCTCAGTTAAATTTAGAAGTACTTACTCTCAAGACTATTAGAATCAAAAGCACTAACATTTTCTTTTGGCTCCTTTTATTTTTTCCCTCTTTTTTTCAGACAGGCAATTGAAAAACAGAGTTAGAAGAGGGGAAATTTCATATTCTCACATGGTTCATTAAATAGCTAACATTTTAGCTTTATGTATGAAACAGAAGGTTTATGAAATAATTTAATTGTATAGACTAGATAAAATTTATAATATATAATAGCCATAAAGCCAGATTTTACACACAGAGGTAACCACACACACACACACACACACACACACACACCCCTATACTCTGTACACACATGGTCACCACAACGACCGCCACCACCATTTTTTTTTGTGAATGTAAATGCAGCTCAGTATTCTAGATATTTAATGATTTCAGAGAATAAGGTTACATGAATATTGGATTTAATGCTGCTTATCTTAGAACTCATGTTCTGAAGGAATGGAGTAAGCCCAAGTGAGCACCCTGCTACTGTTTCATCTCTCAAGCAGACTGTGGACTTCACTCTACAGGTTTGACCTTTTGTCTCATATGTTACATCTACAATTAATATGGTTCAATGCCCCTCTTGTCAGTAGCTGCTAATGAGATTTCAAGCCATCTTTAAAACCAGCTTAAAAGCATTAGTGTCATTTGATGGCATTTTTTGATCTGCTTTAATATTATGCATGTTAAAGGAACACACAAATTGATGCTTGGCACAGATGTCAATCAGGCATCTGATGTATTGCTCTTGTTAAATTTTAATGTATTCTTTATATGATTTGTGGCTGGTGAAGTTTCCTTAGACTAAGGGTGTTCTCTTTATAACTGCTGTTTCTGTTTGTTTTTTGATGTTTACATCAGTCTCATTCTTAAAATTTTGAGATAGGTTGCCTTCATATCAAGTGTCAGAATCATTTTGAACTACCCCTAAACCAAATATTATAGTAATGCCAGAACTAGACACTATCTGGCAAATAATATGAATTTTCAAGAACCTTAATGTATTAGCATATTTGTAGTTTACCAAATCAATAAAATGTATTATATTCTATAATTTGTAAACTATAATGAATATGTAATTTCTAGAAAATATAATGCTGTTTGATATATGAAAAATATCTCATGAGAAAGGAAAAATTATTTGTTCAGTATGTTTTTCAGACATTAGGTAAATATTTACAAAAATGAAATACATTTTTTTTCCTTATCAGATTGGCAAAGAGGATGCAAAGGAACAATTCTCCCATCCAATTTTAACAAAAACATGTATAAAGATTTTAAGGTTGAAGTTTTGTAATATATATGAAAAAACTAGAATGTTTTATTAATCTCTCAATAATATGCCCCTCATCAATTAATAGATACTAAATAAATACTCAAGTTGAAATGACTTATGCACATGTACTGTATTGCAGGATTATTTTAAATAACAAAATATTAGAAGTGACTTTATTGTTCAAAAAAAGGTCATAGTTATATAAGACTGTACATATCTAATGGGTACTGTTCTGCAGTCAGGAAAAACATGGTTCAATATTTTAAAAATAATGGGAACAAATGATTAAATATTTGAAAGACAAAAGACAAAAATTCAAAACTATAAATCAGTGAAATGAGTTTACTTGGAGAAATGTTAGATAGCTAGACAGACAAGCAACAAACAGGTAAACCTGCCATTAATTGTGGTTATTTATCAGTGTTGGAATTATGAGGAATTTCCATTTTTCTATGATTAATGTATATACATTTTCTTTAGTATGCATGGATATATTCAATAATTGGAAAGATAATGTATGTTAGATTAAGATAAACCAAACAAATGCAAAACTACCTGAACAACTCGCCTATTTTAGAGTCAGTTCTTCTATGGTTATTTGATTCTTCTAGCTGTTAATATTTATCCTGGCAAAATTGGCTGGTATTAAAGTGAACTCTTTTTGCCAAAATGTGATTTGGTTCCATCACTCCTTAAAAGCCTACCTATGCTACATCTCTTATTTTGTAAGTTATTTGTTGTGGTTTTTTTTTTATAGTCAACATTTTAGGAATGAATCCATAATATGATTCATTTGTAGACAGAATAAACTTTACAAAGACATAATACTGTAAGGATAATACACCTGTATTTTTTTTAACACAACTTAGAACTATAATTGACAAAAGTAATCACATATTTTTGTATAAAAATACCAAAACTGTTTCTTAATTAGATGTTGTGAATATAGCAAAGGGCTTTCTGTGGATAATACAACCCATAGTTAGTAGCAAAGAGCACATACAGCTTTAGTCTACTTGATGATACAGCCTCAAGCAGGGGTGGGCAAACTATGGCCATTGGCCACATCTAGCCACCACATATTTTTCTATAGCCCAAGAGGGAAAAACAGCTTTTATATTTTTAAATCCTTGAAAAATAAATCAAAGGAGAATAGTCATCTTGTGACATGTGAGAATGATATGAAGTTCAAAGTTTATTGTCCATAAATAAAGTTTTATTGAAATACAGCTGTACTCAATATGTACATATTATTTATGATAGCTTTCTCTCTACAACTGCAGAGCTGAGTAAGACATGGCCCTTATGTCCTGAAATTCTGAACATTTTCACTACCTGGTCCCTTATAAGAACAGTTTTTTGATTCTTGCAACTAAAGTGTATTGCATATGTAATAGATTTTGATTCCACAAGAAATGAATGATGATTCTGGCTACAGTGTTCTTGATGTCCCACTTGCTTTTTCACATGACATTGACATCTGTGTCCTGCCTTTGTTATTAAGTCTTTGTCTCTTATATACACTTATGGGGCAATATTTTCAAGGAAATAAACATTTTAACCTGTTTCTTGAGAGTGTTGCGGCCTCTCAGCTAAAGCTGTGTGGTGTTGCAGTCTTCCATGTTTCTAACTAAAGCCCTCTATTCAAAATAGTGTTATTTTCACAGTTGTGATTTTTTCTGGCTAAAATAGCTTCTGACAACTCAATGGCAATAGGAGATGAGTTTTTAAGTATCTTGGATAAAATGAGTCTTTATTGTTTGGCATATTAATTTCAAACAGTTCACTGTTCATTGTCATGTATCATGGAAATTTCCCTTGAAAGCTTGGTCAATGGGTGTTATTGTTTGACCCCTGCATGACTAATATTGTTGATTTTGCCTGTCTATTGTGCACACCAAATTTTTTTTCACAAACATTGTTTTCAGAAAAATAGTTCTAACGAGACATATTCAGAGATTTACTATGCTCTGCCAGAAACCTTAAAAGCGAAACTCAACTACACGTAGTATAACATAGGAACAAATATTGATAGAAATATCTGGGTATGCAAGTGAATACAAAAGAATCAATGCTATTTTACTATCTGCACTCAAAATCTTTATAAGACTTAGAGAATTTGACCATTTTCTTTTCTAGGAGCAGTGTGTGTGTGTGTGTGTGTGTGTGTGTGTGTGTGTCTTTGTCATACACATAATCTATATGTATATGACAAGTCAAAATCAACATATTGTTATCTTCTTATTGACTGATGAAGCTTTTAACGTGAAATGCCACTGTGACAGAAAAGCCACTGTTATCTGAGAGAAATTTTATGTTTTACAGTTTCCTACCCAAACTTATTTGCACTTATGTTACATTTCAGAAAGCGTTTTCCTTTTAATTTACTATAGTAAACTTCACATAACATCAAAAACACATCTTGTTTTTGGTCTAGTTTTCGTAGTATTTTTCCTAACATGAAAATTACATAATTATATTAAAATGTTTCTTAGAATAATTTATTAAAATATTACTTTGTGGAGAAACCAGGGTATAACAAGATCCATTCAACATTCCTAATCCTTGTATGTTTTAACTTATGGAAATTCATGTGGTTTTAATACTTAGATTCTGAAAACCAATCACAAATAATATATCCATGTTTTCTTAAGTGATTAAGAAATTTAATATTTTATTTATATTTGAATATCCTGGCAACCCTTAAGATTAAACATATATTTCAGGTAAGTAATGAATATTTTAACATTTGCAATAGAATGCTTATTCTGTTCAAAAAGTAGTCTTCATATCCCTGAACATTTGAAACCTGATTATTTTCTTGCAGTTATTGTTTTTATCACATAAATATTGTAGGGGCTAGTTTGTAAAAGTAATATTTTCATGGTGTTAGTTTTTCTTTTAGTTTCTGTGGGTTTGCTCAGAAATTTTACTATAAACAGTGCATTTATTCAGAAAATTCCATAGCTCAAGATCTGGCTAAATACAGTTTGTGACAGCTCCCTGTCCTGTAACCACAACTTTTTATATAATTACTATTTACTATTTATGAGGTCTCCTAATCAGAAAGGGTAACTGTGTGACCTATACTGTTCAGATTATTGTAATATAAACCACTTAACTTAAATGAGATGTGTTATAGGTTTCTGGGGGTCTCATTTCAATAATTAGGCATCTTAAACTTTGGGAGTGATATCACCCCCAATTAACATTAATTCTCAGTGACATATGATGTTTTATTGGCAGTCAAGAATCCAAGAGAAATATAAGCTTTGATATATTAGTAATGTAAACAATAATTGTAGGACTTATGCTTTTGGGAAGATAGAGAGTAGACTTACTTCTCCCTACCTTTGTAGTTCGTTTTTACAATTGTTTGTTTTAATTTACTTAACATTTGTAAAGTAACATGGAAGAATGGAATCTCTGTTTTCTTTCCCTTATTCCATGTTTGTTTTCTGGTCACTTACTATAAAACTACATTTCTGTGACAATCCAGTAATGATGGATGAGATAAAGTTTTAAAGCTGGAGCTATGTCTTTTTCCCTTTGATCAAATAATATATTTGGGGATTTCTCTGGATCTGACCCAGTAGAGACTTATTAGAATGCATTACCAACCTTTGAAATCCCTGGCATAGATTAAATTTGTCACCAGGTGGACCTGATATAATTCTAGTCCTATATAACACCTGCTTGATGGGGGCCTTGGTATGGAGGGAGCCAGGAATAACATCTGATCTGGCTCTGCAACATTGCTAAATACCAGGTATTCATAGCCTCAGTATCTACTAGGAAGAGGGCAGTGAGTATTATAAAGAGAACAACAGACCCCCAAATTAGCACCTTTATAAATATATACCTGTTAAGCTTTTATTGCAGTTCACATTCACACATATGTATATATGTGTATAACACATATGTAGCTTATACATAATCTTCTGCAAAAACTTCATTGATCATTCATGTTGCTCATATATACATACACATGTGTGTATATATATATATATATGTATGTATTTAATTGTCAATACTAATTCTGAGAAGACAAATACCATATGATATCACTTATATGTGTAATCTAAAATATGACACAAATGAACTTATCTATGAAACAGAAACAGACTCACAGACATAGCAAACTTGTGCTTGCCAAGGGGGAGGGGGCTGAGGGAGGGATGGAATGGGAGTTTGGAGTTAGCAGATGCAAATTACTATATATAGAATGAATAAAGAGCAAGGTCCTACTGTATAGCACAGGGAACTCTATTCAACATCCTGTGAAAAACCATAATGGAAAAGAATATAAAAAATGTATATATATATATATGTAAAATTGAATCACTTTGCTGTATAGCAGAAATTAACACAACTTTGTAAATCGATTATATTTCAATTAAAAAAACACTAATTCTAAGCACTGTTAAAAGCAATCTTCCTTTACCCTCTCAAATTCTGACACAAAAAAGACTTGTTTCTTTGCAGATGTTCTACAGTACTTATTAGTTACCAAAATCACAGATCAAAAAATCAAGGCTAAAGGAAGTAAAAGTGTGGCCTAAATTCTAACCTACTGCCCTCACTGACTTTCACATCCTCTCAAGACTTCTACCTGTATTTCCAAATCTCTTTACTCACATAAACTTCCTAAATTTGATTCACCCAACATGGAGGTTCAAAGATTTTTAAGGTAAACTCGACATCCCTTGAAACAAGACAAATTCCTGCAGTAATTTAAACTAGTTGTAATCCAAAAAAACAATACTGTGTCCTGAAAAGATGTACAAATTAGTGTAAATATACTCAAAGAGCCACGTAAATTGTCCTATGTGATGAGTGCTATTCTACTAAGACAAACAAGAGAATCTTGGAACTTTAGCAGTCACAGAAACAACAACTAAAGAAATGTTTTTATTTTTTATCTTCATTTGGATTTTTGTAGATAGCCGTCTGTTTACTTTTACCTTTCTTATTTCAAAGAAAATAAATACTTTTCTCATCCAATACCATGTTACTTCCATCCAGAGTTTCAATAGACCCTTTAATGTGATAGTGGGTTTTGAAGAAATCACATGTCTAGTGAAATGCTCCAGCCCTTTTCGGAAATAGTCTCAGAGTCTTTGTAAATGTCAAAGGAGACCCACAAATCTCAAACAGTTGCCAAAACCAGAATATCTGTTAATGTCACAGTGATGCTTAGCACAAGTCTACCATACAGGGCTTTTGTGTAAGTGTCAAATTCTGTCAGGCTCATCTTAAAGAAACATAGCATTTTAGGAGAGGGTTCAAGAGGTTTAGAGTGAAATCATATTCATGTTTTTCATGGGTCTACAGCTAATGCAGTTGGCCATCATCAGGTTGAATAGAGGCATGTTCCTGCATTTCAATTTACAGTCAATTTCTTAAATTATTTTATTTTTTGCCACAAAGCTATGATTAACTACATTTGGATCCTCTATACTTAAGTAACAGCTATTTCTATTTTATTTTAACTCACTGATGTTTTTTGCCATTTTACTTAGCGACATGGGTTAATTTCAAATCCATCAAGAGATTTCCATGACTGGGATACATTAGGCACCTATAGTAGCAAGTTAGTATTTCTAATAAAATCTAGTGACACTTTAATTACTCCCTAGGCAGATATGACAAATTTAACCCATGACACAATTTTACTACTTAGATATATAGAATTTCACAAGAAAACGTAAGAATCCACTCTAATAGTTTGTTATTTGAATATCAGAAAATATATATTCTTGGGAAACACTTTATTTATTTTTAATTAAGGTATTACTTTGGGCCACACATATTTTCTCTTTCTTGAAAGATTTATTTAATTGAATTTTATAAGTTTTTTTTGGTTTAAGTAGTTATTAAAATGGCATGGCTTTTGGAAAGGCCATATTTTATATAGGTAGTATTTTGGTTATTTCTTTTGATTTTTTATTACTACGAGTTATTACAGAATATCTCAAATTTATATTCTGGATTTTAATACTTTTCATTGTCTATTTCTTTTATATATTCTACTTTCTAAATTTTCAACTAGACCCTCTCTAAAATAAAACTTAATTTCATACAGTTTTAAAATGAAAACTTGCATTTTTCCCCCATCTAACTCATTGTTAATGTTGTTCTTTCTAACAAAGATGTCTTTCAAGCCTTCACATTCCTATTTCCATCTACATAAATTTTTGTCTTCCCCTAAAACTAATCATAAATTCTCTTCTGCAAAAAACTTACTTGATCCTTCAGGCTCCATATAACCTTTCTTTAGAATGAATGTCCATATGATTCCTCCCTTAGAATTAAATTTGATCTTCCCTTTTCTGTAGGGCAGGAACCAATTCTTGGGTAAAGCAGATGTGGTATGTGTGTGTGTACATATATACACATGCACAGATACACACAATGGAACATTACTCAGCCATTAAAAAGAAAAGAATGAAATATTGCCATTTGCAACAACATGGATGGCCCTGGAGGGAATTATTATAAGTGAAATAAGTCAGACAGAGAAAGACAGATACTCTGTGTTTTCACTTATATTTGGAATCTAAAAAAAAAACAAATAGAACAAAACAGAAACAGACTCACAGATACAGAAAACAAACTAGTGGTTGCCAGAGTAGAGGCAGTGGGGAGGCAAAATAGGTGAAAGAGATTAAGTCATACAAACTACCAGTTATAAAATAAATAAGCCACAGGGATGTAATGTACAGGATAAGGAATATAGTCAATAATATTATAACAACTTTGTAGAGTATGTAATCTATAAAAATATTGAATCAATATGTTATACACATAAAACTAATATATTTTCACATAAAACTAATATAATATTGTAAGTCAATTATAGTTCAATAAAAACTAAAATTGTGTTTTATTACAAAGATGTTGGCCCACTAAAGGCAATGAAACAAAGAGCTTATATGGCTCATGATGTTTATTCAAGAGACATTTTGGTAAACTTAACCAAGAGAAAGAAAGGAACAGCAAGAGTAACATAATATAGAGTTGTAAAGAGAAACAAAGTAGCAAGAGGAATGATGGTTGTAACCTCACACCTTTTCCTTGTACTAATTCAACCATTTATTGCTCTGCTATTAGATAAAGCTTCAGAAATGAATCAGAAATTGTCTCCCTGATAGATAATTGTCGAGACAGATACATAATAAGGATAGAAATAAGGTCAAACTATCCAGGTATGGAGAGTAACAATGGCACACAAGCACGCTCTCACACACACACACACACACACACACACACACACACACCCCAACAGATTTACTTGACAAGTCAGCAAAATAAAATTGAGAAGTAGTCTAAGTATGATAAAGATAATTTTTGGAAAAATATAATTTTGCATAAATTCCTGCTTAAAGATAAAAGATAGCCATAGAATTTGTGTTCCAGAAACTACATACTTAAACCAAATGGGCTTAGGAAAATAGTACTCTTTTATATGAATTGTTGTTTCTCTTATTCATTGTAGTTAACTAGCACATTCTCTCAACCAATAGTCCTAAATTGTTGGAGAATTTCCAGAATCCTGGGGAGGAGAAGTAACTCTTCTCCTTGATTAGAAAGCTGATAAAATCCAACTCAAGCTTCCCAATTAATTGCTAATTGAATTTGAATTTGTATGACTTCCTTAAGAAACCTAGGAGTATGTGGTGAGATCATTAAAAGTGAAAGAACAGTAGCTGTGAAATCTTCTAAGATTTAAAGCTACTGGTCCAAATCTTGAGATGATCTTAATAATAAGGATTGCAGAAATGATTGTCTATACAAAGTCTTTGAGAACTTCTGCCTCAAAAGTGATCCTAATTCCTAATTGGAGTAAGTCAGTCAGAGATTCTGCATTCAGTGTTTTGGCCTGAAGGATTAAAAACAGCTCCAAAATGTTTGTTAGTTGGTTTACAGTAACATGGACACAAGGGTAGCCTACACTAAATGATGTTGACGTGCCAGAACTCCCTTATTATACTATACAGGAAGACCTCCAAAAACTTAGGAAATTGGAATATTACAGTTGATTTATCTTGCAAGTCCTGTTCACTCAATCTGCAAGGTTCCAGAGGACACACATTTTACCATGACTCTGAGAAATACATTTGCAATCCTAGAATGCTTGAAGTGTCCTATGGTTGCTTATCTCTGTTGATCAGAAATTAGAGTGAAAACTGTTACTGTCAAACCTGGATTCCTAATGCAATGGGGATAATGAGATCCCAGGTTATCAGGGGCCAAGTGGCATCATTTCATCAGCAAAGATAAGGTGAACACATCTGCCATAACCCACAGCAGAGACAAGTCAGTTGTCAGAATAGTCTGACTCACAGAGACCTATGGAAATGATCAGATGATCATAATGTCTATAGAATATAAATATCAATAGGTAGGCAGTCTATTAAATTCTTACTTGATTTGTACAAAGTTCTAAATCTAGTGAACATAAGTTTAATTTGAATAACCGAAGCAGTCACAACCTCTCAATGAGTTCCCCAGACTTGAGCTACTTTACAGACTCAGACCACCTTTAATATGGGGCAGCTGGATCTCCTTGAGAAAAGTAACTATTACACTGGTAAAAATTTATACTATTAGTCTTTCTTTCAGCCTTTCCCAAAAGGACCTAAAGCCATGTACCAGGCTGACTGTGCATTGGTTAGAGGAAAATAATCAGATTTGGGTGGAGTTACTGAACACTGGCTCTGAACGAACACTAATTCCTGAAGCCTCAAAACATCACTATGGTTCCCCAGTCAGAGTAGGGGCTTAAAGAGGTCAAGTGATTGATGCAGTTTTACATAAGATGCATCTCAGAGTGATCCCAGTGGTTCTTCAAACACATCCACTACATTTCTTTAATCTATAAATGGAACAAAAAATGGTCAGCAACTGGCAGAATCCCCACTTTGGCCCCCTGACCTATGGAATTAGATCTCTTTTAGTAGGAAAGAACAAGTGGAAAAAACTACAACTGCCTCTACCTACCAAAATATTAACCAAAATCGATGCCACATTCCTGGAGGGATTGCAGAAATAAGTGTCACCATCAAGGACTTGAAAGATACAAGGATGGTGATTTCCACCACATCTCCACTCAACTTGCCAATTTGGCTTTCACAGAAAACATGTGGATCTTGAAGAATGACAGAAGAGTATGGTAAACTTAATCATGTGGTGATTCAAATTGCATTCGCCATTCCAGATGGCTCTATTACTTGAACAAATTAACATACCCTGGGTACATTGTAGGCAGCAATTGATCACATTTTCCTTTTTCTTTTTCTTTCTTTTTTTTTTTTTTGTATACCTTTTAGTAACAGAAACTTTTTATTTTCAGCTGACAAATCAGTAATACAACTTATCTGTCCTATCTCATGTATATATCAACTATCTAGCCCTCTGTCACAATTTAGTGCAAAGGAAACTTGGTTGTCTTTCCTTTCCACAAGATATTGTGGTGGTCCATTATATTATGCTAATTGGGTTGGTGAGTACTAAGTAGCAATTAGTTTAAATGTATTGATAAGACATTCGTGTGTCAAAGGGTAGAAAATAAAACCCCCTCATAATTCAAGGGGCTACCATCTCACCCAAATTTCTAAGAGTCTAGTGGTCTGAAGCTTGTTGGGTATCCCTTTTAAGGTGAAGGATAAGTTGTTGCATCTGGCCCTTCCTAAAACCAAAAGAGAATGACACCCAAAGCTGCTAGTTTTTCAGTGTCTCAGATTGAGAGAAAACTGCAGCAGTTCTAGGCTGCCATGAAAATTGCATGTGATTCATGTAACTCAGTTACTAAAATAAGTTAATATTTGAGGGCAATCATAAAGATATAACTACTTCTAAATCTTTTTAATATTCAATCAATTATAGATTTTCTTCTGGTGCAAGTCTATTTATATTTAATGCTTATCTATTTAAAGAGATGATTAAAAATGTAAATTGATACTATATGTGTTGCTTTTATTTCTGTGTATGGTAACTCATAATAGGCAAGTGACCTCATGCTTTTTATGACCAAACACAAATGAATGGCCGTTGCTTTTGGCCTTGCTACTTAAAATTTTAAAATATACAATTGGTTGAAATACCACTTTATTTTTCTTGTAATGGTCCTGATAAGAAAATGTTCGTGACTTTGAAAGTGCCCTTTTCTGGCAGTCAGCCTTTCTTGCAGCATTATTGTTTGCTGGCATTAAACAACATGATCAGAGGCCATTTTAAAGTCCAACAACAAATCTATTTGAGGTAGAGTCTCACTATGTAGCAATTATTCCCTTGGATAGGTAAGTAATCTTTATTATTCCATAAATTCTGCTTAGTTTAAAGCATAGACTTACTTATGTATATTACATCACTGTAGATAATATTTTGTATAAAATTTGCCCAAAAGAAGTTTGATGTATCTCATAATTTCTAGTAATTTAATACATTAGCATTGCAGTCACTCTGACATGTTACCGTGGATTGTGGTAGAGAGAGAAAAAAATGAAAGGAAAACCACATACTCCATAGAGAACTCCATAGAGGAGTTCAACAGATAGAGATTAAATTTATTTTAACAAGGAGATTCATGAAATTTGATAACTACTACATTTGTGTTTCAAGTAAGTTCAATATTAAATCTTTTTACCTTTTCTTTAGGACTTTGGGACAGGATCCAACATTTCAACTCTTAAGTTTAGAAAGCATATTATTTATATTAACATTAGAGTAAGTTTTCTTAGTGATTGAAAGCATTGTTACTTTTTCATTTTGGAAGTTACTACCTATGCATGCCTCAGTCTTTGCCTTGAAATGATGTGTTAAATATGAAATATGAAGACAAATGTAAAGATCTTCAAACCATTTTTATTTACTTATAAATACCAGGAAATACTTGATGGCATTTATTCACAATATACAGTACACAATAGTTCGATCTTTACGTACATGTTCCACTGCTATTGTTACAACCTTATTATTTTACATTATCTACCAAATCTGATTTCTAATTGCTTCACATGGAAATGCATACATTTGGTGCCACTAAGGGTGATATGGAGGGAAATAAATATATAAAGAAGAAGTATCATGCCATATTTACAGGCCTTTTCTTCCTACCATATATCTACCATTGTGCTTTTTTGACCGAATTTAATTATGTAGTGTAAAGAAGCTAGAGAAAGTAATAAGCCTTCTTAGATAAAAAATAAAGAAGCTTTATCTTGGGCTTCCTGGTGGCGCAGTGGTTGAGAGTCCGCCTGCCGATGCAGGGGATACAGGTTCGTGCCCCGGTCCGGGAAGATCCCACATGTCGCGGAGCGGCTGGGCCCGTGAGCCATGGCTGCTGAGCCTGAGCGTCTGGAGCCTGTGCTCTGCAACGGGAGAGGCCACAACAGTGAGAGACCCGCATACCGCGAAAAAAAAAAAAATTATATACATTGAGGTCTATACCTCAAATGGGGCTTCAATTCTCCCTAACAATCATATTTTCATTCCCATTTCCTTTCAGTCTCTCTGCTTTCCTAGAAATTGATTTCGCACTTTATCATCTCTTTTATCCCTCACCATCTCTGCTCCCACCGTTACTCTCAGCTGACGAATTTGCACCCTACTTTAAGAAAAGGACTTGAAATGACCCCTTCTTTCACCTCTATCTCAATCCATATACATTGTCGTGCCCGTTGTTGCTAAGAAACTGTCCAGTCTCCAATCAACATACACAAAAGTTCTGTGGACACTCCACACAACCTCATTACTTTTTTTATAAAGTCCCTTTTAACTTCCACGATGGTGTCTGTGTGGTGTGTGTGTGCTCATGTGTAAGTTGGTGAAAGAGGAAGTAAAGAGAGAAGAGTGGTGTTGTCCCCATTTACTGTATTGGAAATGCTGGAAAGAGAATAGCACTGACATGTACAACTGGCCAAAGCCATCAAGAAAAGTCTTAAAAGAAGTGAGGAAGAGGAGAGTTAAGGGAAAACCACAAGTTATAGTAACACTATTACTGTCCCAATTTGTCAAATATTTTTCTTTACTAAGATCTTCCTCATCCTTCTGAAATAATTAACATTTCAGATGGAAATTAGCATGCAGGAAAGAATTGAGGTGGTTGACAGAACTGTAACCAAGTTAGGTGATCTTTCATATGAAAGGTAGGAGGAAGAGACAGACTGCTATCACCATTATTCCAACTTGGAATTAGTAAAATGGTTTGATGACAGTTAAATAATCTCAATATTTTATGTCCATCAAAATAAAATCAAGGAATATTATTTCCTTTAAAATTAAAGACACTGATACTGTACAGTATATCCATTCAAATTTCTAATTTTGAACTAAAAATGAATTACATCATTAAATTTGAGTTTTCAAAAATCAAGATTAATTCAAAGCCATAAACATTCAAAAAGAAGTTCTGATGCCAATCTAAGAAAACACAAGAGAATTCTTAAATGTATATGACTTTCTCACTGAACTACGGATTAGTTTTCCTGTTGCTGTTTGCATCCCATCTGTGAACAATGTGAGGAAATATATCTGCTGCCAAATTAAATACTTTTTGTCCTGATTTTTGTCTTTATTTCACCAGAGAAGTGATAGAGGGTTTAAAAAAAAAAAAAAACTAAAACAGATGTCACTGAGAATGACAAACTTCTACAACCCAAGGAAGAGTTCATAAAACTAGTAAAACAAAATTAGAGTATTTTATCTTTCTTTGGCTAAATCGTTACATGAATATATACACGTATATATATCAAAGAACTATTTCCATCTAAATGTATGACTGTATGCTGGTGTACATGTTGTCTTCTAAAGTAGAATTATCAATTTTTCAAAGAGATCCTGACTAGGCTCTCTAAAAATTAACAAATAAAGCAAACTGATAAAGCCAATGATTGAGCTTCCTGCTTCAAACATTTCACCAAAAACTTCTCCTACTAGTTGAAGCCCTAATTAAAACATATCTGCTCATCTCTCTTTCAAAGAATATCTTTCTTGTTCAAAAACATTTGGGAACTCCACATTAAAATATATTCTGTAGGGTAATTTTTTAACATGATCCCAAAACCTACTTAAATGAGGAGTCAATATATTGTCTCATTTCCCACCATCTCACCATCTTACATGGCCACGAAACCCTCTCACTTTTGACTCCTGTCATTCTTGGTGCTCCAGTGCTCTTCTTCTGCTGCTTCCTTTCAAACTACTCATCATTCAAAGTTCAACTCAAATGCCACATCTGTGTATATGCCTCTAATTTTTTACATCTTGTCAAAATTCACATTTTCTTCTGATTATCACAAGTTTTTTGTATTTATTCCTTATAACATTTAGATGATTTATATCCTATTATGGTTAATTCTGTTAATCTACACCACATAGTAAAAATTAAGTCCAAATATTTGAAATATATCCCAACCAGTTGTTCACATATGGACACTCAATACATATTTATTGCATCAAATACATGTATTCATAAGGAATAACAGTTATCTATACAGAAATGATTTATTCAGATGCAGAAGCTACTACATTGAAGATGAGAGACACATTATTAAATTTATTTTAACTAAATTTAGAAAGTAGGACATTCACAACCAGGACTTACATCCATGAATATATTTTGATGATGTGCATTTTATCTTAAGCTTTTGCCTTAATTCATTTCTTAATTTCAGACTATTACACATTTTACTGCCAATTAGATTTCTCTAATAAGGATACAAATAAACAATATAAAATTTTTAAAACTCTTTGCTATTATTTTCACAGTTTTCAACTTGGGGCTTTTAAACTATATTCTATAACTTAGAATGTACTCTAAATTATATTTTGTTCTAGGTAAGTAATATGGGCATTAATCTCAAAAGAGATTGTTCTAAAAAGTATTGGGAGAGATTCTTACAGGACTTGCTACATTAGCTTGGAATACAGTCTTAAAGGAAGTTTTCAAAATGTTTATAATGATGATATCTTTGTTAAGATAAATGCATAGATCATTAGAAAGACAATGGGATATTCTATATGCTTTGTCATATAAAACATTTCCACAGTGTTTTTCATGGCATGCCTGTTAAACCTGCTTACATTTTTGTTTCTCCAATTTGTTAGGACACTTAGTATTGTGTTTGATACAGTGATATGTAGGAAACTGTGTTTGGAAAATGATTCTTTTGAAAACATTTTTAGGAAAGTATGGAAAGTTAAGAGTACATCTTTGAGTTTCTTTCAATGATAATGGTGCTTCTGGAATTGCTAAGCATTTCAAATTTTAGTGTTCTATAACTGGTAATATAGTTTAGTAAAGCAACAATTACAAAGGCTTCAGGTTTTTGTTGCATTTTTGGTTTTGAGACAAATATCTGAAGGCAATAAGATTGGGGGCTTCAATTGCTAAAAATATTAATGATTAAAAATAACTTTCTGTGAGAGTTTTTCTTATGTGTTAAAAAAGAATAAAGTGTTCTATGATTTTATTAACACATACTAACCCTTATAATAAAGTGAATAATAAACATAACACACTATTCATTTATTATTTTTATTTCAAAAAGAAATAATCCTCAAATTTAGAAAAGAATATTTATAATTTCAAACATTGTCAAATAAAATATGTTCAGTATAATGAAAGTAAATTAGATACTGAAGTGTCCTAAATGGCCAGATGCTTGGCAAACACTACACTCAAAATAACCATCTATCATTTATTGCTCCCCACCAGGCCACTCTTCAAAAGGTGTATCCTGCGATTTGATTCCCAGTGTTTCAAACTGTGTGCTTCACTTATCATTCTTATTGCTGTTCTAGCTACGTCATTAATTCTGGGGAGCAAAATTATATGTTTTTGTTGACAACCTTTTACAAAGTGTTACTTTTCCACTAAAACATTTAAAAATATATTAGTTTGAATGAAGAGAACTTTTACATGACATGAGCTTTTACATGAATTAAAGCTTTTACACGAAGTATATTTTATATGAAAAGTTTATATAGAGATAATTTGAAACCACATTATTGAAATTACAGGCCTGTAAGTACATTACATTGTTTTAGAAATAATGTACTCTATTCTGGTTCATTGTTTCTTTGGTGAATTGACATGGTATTTCAAATCTTGAACTCTAGAAAAAAAATTTAGGTGAAACTCCTTTTATTTTCCCTATTAAATACATAAAATTAATTTTTTATAGTTTTATGCAAGCTTTGAGTACTATCAAAGCTCATAATAGATAAGACAGTCAGCCACATAGCAAAATCTTGTCATAAATGAGAGATGTACAAGACATTATGTCAAGCATTGTATAGGGCACAAAGATGAAAACCACGTGGTCGCTGACCTCAAAGAGCTTAGGGTGCAGTAAAGAGTATCAGTCACTGAACCACTAAAATAATTGGTAAATTTGGCAACTGATCCAGAGTGGAGTAGAACATGGTGATAGTGTGGTATGGGGATCAGAAAATGTCTCAAAAAGAAGAGAGTGGTGTCAAAGAAAAGATCAGATTTCCATAGTTGGAGAAAAAGGTGATGAAAATTTTGGCTGAACTATTTTAAAAAAAAAATAGACACTTATTTGTATATGTATTTGTAGCTAAATATTAGATTTTGAAATATCATTCCTAGCTGTTAGAACGATATCATGATTAGACTTATAAATTATAGAAATTATAGAAAACTTGATTTGGCAATTAGAAAGTCACAAGAATTAAAGAATGAAGTAAAATTATGGCTAAACTTACATATCTTCCTAGAGCTTATGTTTGAAACATAGGATGAAGCGATTGAATCACAGTGCAATAAAATATAAAAGAATCATCTCACTAAATGCCCCTGTGAGGAGTATAAATCTTCAGCAATAATCATGAGAGTAGTCTCAGTAAAAGTTGGGCAGGAAAAGCTAGACACCAAATTCAGCAGTTCAGGTGTAAGAAGTCCTCATAAAATAAACAAGCAGAATCAGTTATTTATGATCTATTTAATTCATTTATTCAACATTTTTTAGTGTGAGAACTATGCATCAGGAATAGTGTGCTAAGCATAGGAAATACTGCAGTCAGGAAGACCGAGACTCCTGTTACTGTCATGATCACTTAGATACAGTGGCAGAAATGATATTTCACAATAAATTACAACAAGGATGAAGAGAGCTAAGACAGTGGAGGTAAGTAGAAGAGATTCTGACACTGTAGAGCAAGGAAAACTCACCTGTCTTAGAAAGCTTTCTATAGTAACTAAGCATAAGCTGATATTTTTAGGAGGAGTTGCATTATGCCAGGCAATGAAAAAGCTGACGCTCATCCAGCATGGCTCACCCATGGAGAGGAAAACTCTCACGCAAATCCCAAAAAGATGGACTATAGAGGATGAAGAATGTCCAGAAGGGAATCTATGGAACCTTCTAGAGATGAGATCCTGCATTCCCTTGTAAGTAAAGAAAGGGAATCATCAAAAGGTTTGATGAACCAAAATAATCTGCTGTGTGTCTGTAAAATCTTGAGAGCTTTAATAAAGAAATGTAAGGACTTGGGAAGAGCCTGGCCTCTCCAGCCAGCATCCTCAAGCTGGAGTTAAAAGTTCCAGGCTCTGGATAAAGTTATGGTGAATTCAGACAAAGCGAAGAAACTCCCTCTTCGTTAAAGTTTCTTCTTCCTTGTTTAAGAAAAATGGAGACGATTTTATGCTAAGCTTATTTCTGAGGTAGGGTAGGGAAACACTGAAGCAGGAAGGAAAGAAAGGGGACAGATTCTTCCTCACTTTTCCTGCTTTTAAGAGTCTCAGTAAGGCTCAAAGATGAGCCCTCAGCTCATAGTCATCATACAAATAACTTCAGGTCAACTCAACCTTAACCTGCGGTAGCTTTCTGTGGAAACTTTCACTTCCCCTCAACCTTGAGATTAGGAAACTGAACTCTTGTTAAGCATAAGTCACATACCCCTTTTCAGGAGCTGTGCCAGAACCAACTTGGGCTTTTGGGTCTCCTGGGCAGCTAGGGAAAAACAGGTATGAATCTATATCCAAAAGATGTTGTCTCTTCAGAATCTAGAAAATAGTGTCTAGGGAAAAAAAAATTAAAATCTGTTGAGACTGATAAAGACTCAGAAAAACAATGCGTTGGCCTCTCCACCCCTCTTCTTAACTTGATGCATGATATTTGAGGTAATTGTTTCTCTAGATTTCACTGGAGAGTAGAACAGCTCTGGTCAGGCAGTCTTTGCTGGGGCATGGAGGTGGGGCTGGATTCCATCATTCAACATCAGAGAGGCATCTAAGTAGTCTAAATTGAAGAGGCCTCTGCCAGTTACGGTTCAAAGCCTCTTCCAAGTTCGTTTGGGGCATCTTGTTCCACTATTAGGAATCCCAAGGTATGTTATTAGGACACAGTTGAAAGGGTACACCTGAGGCAATAACTGTGGTTTATATCTGCATCTCAGAAAGAAAGGGGAAATGTATTAAAAAAAATTACTTGATGTATTCTAGGATATATCTTGAGAGGAAAAAAGTATATCTAAGGAAATAATTTAGGAAACAATTTCAAATAGTTGCTGCAGAGCATGACTGATTGATTACCTAGAAAAGTATAATCTCAACAGGATAGAATTCTTCTTGATTTCAACTCCATGTTTATGATCAACTGAAACCTGATCTTTAGTTATTTGACCACTCCTCTAGAAACACTGTCCTGTATT
Source organism: Grampus griseus (assembly GCF_964374135.1). Taxonomy (NCBI): domain Eukaryota; kingdom Metazoa; phylum Chordata; class Mammalia; order Artiodactyla; family Delphinidae; genus Grampus; species Grampus griseus. The sequence goes on along the minus strand of NC_139012.1, from coordinate 52,382,523 downwards.
CTATCTCCTTTGGTCATAGCCATAAACCTGCCATGACCAATAATTGCAAACTCTTCAAATTATCAGTATCAAGGATCTCACTTTGTTGACATTACCAGCCATCTTTCCATTTAACTTACTCTTTGTATTTTTGCCTGAATTCAACAATCCGCCAAACCCACCAAGACAGCAAACTTGAAGAAAAAAAATTGAGACTGATAAGAACATCAGCCTTAATAGCCAGCTTTCACACCACATCTTTCTATTACATTCAATCTCTCCCCCACCGTATACAGGGTTATTTCATGCTTTCTCTTTTCTACTTAAACTTCCAACTTCTCTCACCTATCCAGTCTATAGTGCTTTTTCCTATTTGATTAAAAAATTAAAGCAAAAACTAGAAAATTTCCATGACTGTCTCTCACCAAATCAACCCACATGTCACCTTCTGTGACCATTCACCCTGCCTTCTTTTCTATTGTTGTGGAAGAACAGTCTGGCCCCAATCTAGGGCCAGCCTTCCACTTCTGAACTAGATTCCAGTTCTTCTCACCTACTTAGCGTCACTAACTTCAGTAACCTATCTGTTGCTCTCCTGTATCAATTTTTCTCTTCTTATTATATCAGCCTCATCAAAAATACAAATATGCTCTTTTATTCTTAATATTATAAGGAAAACATCATCTGATTTAACATCCCTTTCCATTTATCACCGCTGCTCTTCTTTATAATTAAATTTTATAACATGTTGACTATAGGAACTATTTCCAATCCCTTTTCTCTTCTTCTTTTTGGAACCAATCCAATAAACTTTTATCTCCACTCTTTTATAAAAAATACTTTCATGAAATCTTAATAATCACCTCTTTCCTAAATCTAATAATTATTTCCCATTCGTTTTTCTTTTCTATTTTTGTCTTACATCTTTATTGGAGTATAATTGCTTTACAATGGTGTGTTAGTTTCTGCTTCATAACAAAGTGAATCAACTGTACATATACATATGTTCCCATATCTCTTCCCTCTTATGTCTCCCTCCCTCCCACCCCTCTAAGTGGTCACAAAGCACCGAGCTGATCTCCCTGTGCTGGGCGGCTCTTTCCCACTACCTACCTGTTTTACATTTGGTAGTATATATAAGTCAATGCCAATCTCTCACTTCGTACCAGCTTACCATTCTCCCTCCCACAGTCCTCAAGTCCATTCTCTACTTCTGCGTCTTTATTCCTCTCCTGACCCTATTTCTTCAGAACCATTTTGTTTGTTTGTTTGTTTTAGATTCCATATATACATATATTCCATATATACGTGTTAGCATACAGTATTTATTTTTCTCTTTCTGACTTATGTCACTCAGTATGACAGTCTCTAGGTCAATCCACCTCACTACAAATAACTCAATTTTGTTTCTTTTTATGGCGGAGTAATATTCCAATGCATATATGTGCCACATCTTCTTTATCCATTCATCTGTCAATGGATACTCAGGTTGCTTCCATATCCTGGCTCTTGTAAATAGAACTGCAATGAACATTGTGGTACATGACTCTTTTTGAATTATAGTTTTCTCGGGGTATAGGCCCAGTAGTGAGGCTGCTGGGTCATATGGTAGTTCTATTTTTAGTTTTTAAGGAACCTCCATACTGTTCTCCATAGTAGCTCTATCAATTTACATTCCCACCAACAGTGCAGGAGGGTTCCCTTTTCTCTACACCCACCCCAGCATTTATTGTTTGTAGATTTTTTGATGATGGTCATTCTGAATGGTGTGAGGTGATACCTCATTGTAGTTCTGATTTGCATTTCTCTAATTATTTGTGATGTTGAGTATCTTTTCATGTGTTTGCTGGCAATCTGTATATCTTCTTTGGAAAAATGTCTATTTAGTTCTTCTGCCCATTTTTGGATTGGGTTGGTTGGTATTTTTGATATTGAGCTGCATGAGCTGCTTGTAAATTTTGGAGATTAATCCTTTGTCAGTTGCTTCATTTGAAAATATTTTCTCCAGATCTAGGGTTGTCTTTTCATCTTGTTTATGGTTTCCTTTGCTGTGAAAAAGCTTTTATGTTTCAATAGGTCTCATTTGTTTATTTTTGTTTTCATTTCCATTTCTCCAGGAGGTGGGTCAAAAAGGATCTTGCTGTGATTTATGTCATAGAGTGTTCTCCCTAAGTTTTTCTCTAAGAATTTTATAGTTTCTGCTCTTACATTTAGGTCTTTAATCCATTTTGAGTTTATTTTTGTGTTATAAACTGGTATGGTGTTAGGCAGTGTTCTAATTTCATTCTTTTACATGTAGCTGTCCAGTTTTCCCAGCACCACTTATTGAAGAGGCTGTATTTTCTCCATTGTATATTCTTGCCTCCTTTATCAAAGATAAGGTGACCATATGTACATGGATTTATGTCTGGCCTTTCTATCCTGTTCCATTGATCTATATTTCTATTTTTGTGCTAGTACCATACTGTCTTGATAACTATAGCTTAGTAGTATAGTCTGAAGTAGGGAGTATGATTCCTCCAGCTCTGTTTTTTTCCCTCAAGACAGCTTTGGCTAATTGGGGTCTTTTGTGTCTCCATATAAATTTTAAGATTTTTTTTCTAGTTATGTAAAAAATGCAATTGGTAATTTGATAGGCATTGCACTGATACTGTACATTGCTTTAGGTAGTATAGTCGTTTTCACAATGTTGATTCTTCCAATCCAAGAACGTGGTATATCTTCTTTAATTTCTTTCATCAGTGTCTTATAGTTTTTTGCATACAAGATTTTTGTCTCTTTAGGTAGGTTTATTCCTAGGTATTTTATTCTTTTTGATGCAATGGTAAGTGGAAGTGTTCCCTTAATTTCTCTTTCAGATTTTCACCATTAGTGTATAGGAATGCAAGAGATTTCTGTGCATTAATTTTGTATCCTGCTACTTTGCAAAATCATTGATTAGCTCTAGTAGTTTTCTGGTAGCATCTTTAGGATTCTCTATGTATAGTATCAGGTCATCTGCAAACAGTGACAGCTTTACTTCTTTTCCAATTTAGATTACTTTTATTTCTTTTTCTTCTCTGATTGCTGTGGCTAAAACTTCCAAAAGTATTTTGAATAATAGTGTGAGAGTGGACTCCCTTGTCTTGTTCCTGATCTTAGAAGAAATGGTTTCAGTTTTTCACCATTGAGGATGTTGTTTGCTGTGCATTTGTCATATATGTCCTTTATTAAGTTATGGTAAGTTCCCTCTGTGCTTACTTTCTGGAGGGTTTTTGTCATAAATGGGTGTTGAATTTTGTCAAAAGCTTTTTATGCATCTACTGAGATGCTCATATGTTTTTTCTCCTTCAGTTTGTTAATATGGTGTATCATGTTGATTGATTTGCATTTATTAAAGAATCCTTGCATTCCTGGTATAAACCCCACTTGATCATGGTGTATGGTCCTTTTAATGTACTTTTGGATTCTGTTTGCTAGTATTTTGTTGAGGATTATTGCATCTATGTTCATCAGTAATATTGGCCTGTAGTTTTCTTTCTTTGTGACATCTTTCTCTGGTTTTGGTATCAGGGTGATGTTGGCTTCATAGAATGAGTTTGGGAGTGTTCCTTCTTCTGTTATATTTTGGAAGAGTTTGAGGAGGATAGGTGTTAGCTTTTCTCTATATGTTTGATAGAATTCGCCTGTGAAACCATCTGGTCCTGGGTTTTGTTTGTTGGAAGATTTTTAATCACAGTCTGAATTTCAGTGCTTGTGGTTGTTTTCTTTATATATTCTATTTAATCCTGGTTCAGTCTTGGAAAGTTTTGCTTTTCTAAGAATTTGTCCATTTCTTCCTGGTTGCCCATTTTATTGGCATATAGTAGCTTGTAGTAATCTCTCATGATCCTTTGTATTTGTGCAGTGTCATTTGTTACTTCCCCTTTTTCATTTCTAGTTCTACTGCTGTGAGTCTTCCAACTTTTTTTTCTTGATGAGTCTGGCTAATGGTTTATCAATTTTGTTTATCTTCTCAAAGAACCAGCTTTGATTTTATTGATCTTTGCTATCCTTACTTTCATTTCTTTTTCATTTATTTCTGATTTGATATTTGTGATTTCTTTCCTTCTGCTAACTTTGGGGGGGGGTTCTTTTTTATCTAATTGCTTTAGGTGTAAGGTTAAGTTGTTTATTTGAGATGTTTCTTTTTTCTTGAGGTAGGATTGTATTGCTGTAAACTTCCCTCTTAGACCTGCTTCTGATGTATCCCATAGGATTTGGGTCATTGTGTATGCATTTTCATTTGTTTCTAGGTATCTTTTGATTTCCTCTTTGATTTCTTCAGTTATCTCTTGGTTATTAAGCAGTGTATTGTTTAGCCTCCATGTTTTTGTATTTTTTACAGATTTTTCCTGTAATTGATATCTACTCTCATAACACTGTGGTCATAAAAGATACTTGATATGATTTCAGTTTTCTTAAATTTACCAAGGCTTGATTAGTGACCCAAGATATGATCTACCCTGGAGAATGTTTCATGAGCACTTGAGAAGAAAGTGTATTCTGTTGCTTTTGGATGGAATGTCCTATTAATATCATTTAAGTCCATCTTGTTTAATGCCTCATTTAATGCTTGTGTTTCCTTAATTTTTTTCATTTTGGATGATCTGTCCATTGCTGAAAGTGGGGTGTTAAAGTGCCCTACTATGTTTGTGATACTGTGGATTTTCCCTTTTATGGTTATTAGTATTTGCCTTATGTATTGAGGTCCTGCTATGTTGGGTGCATAAATATTTACATGTTATATCTTCTTCTTGGATTGATCCCTTGATCATTATGTAGTGTCCTTCTTTGTCTCTTGTAATAGTCTTTATTTTAAAGTCTATTTTTTCTGATATGAGTATTGCTACTCCAGCTTTCTTTTGATTTTAATTGGCATGGAATATATTTTTCCATCCTCTCACTTTCAGTCTCTATGTGTCCCTAGGTCTGAAGTGGAACTCTTGTAGACAGCATATATATGGGTCTTGTTTTGTATACATTCAGCCAGTCTACGTCTCTTGGTGGGAGCATTTAATGCATTTGCATTTAAGGTAATTTTCGATATGTATGTTCCTATTGCCATTTTCTTAATTGTTTTGGGTTTGTTATTGTAGGTCTTTTCTTCTCTTGTGTTTCCTGCCTAAAGAATTTCATTTAGCATTAGTTGTAAAGCTGGTTTGGAGGTGCTGAATTCTGTTAGTTTTTCCTTGTCAGTAAAGGTTTAATTTCTCTGTCAATCTGAATGATATCCTTGGTAGGTAGAGTAGTCTGGGTTTTAGTTTATTCCCTTTCATCACTTTAAATATGTCTTGCCACTCCCTTCTGCCTTGCAGAGTTTCTGCTGAAAGATCAGCTGTTAACCTTATGGGGATTCCCTTGTGTGTTATTTGTTGTTTTTCCCTTGCTGCTTTTAATATGTTTTCTTTGTATTTAATTTTTGACAGTTTGATTAATATGTGTCTTGGCGTGTTTATGCTTTATGGGACTCTCTGTGCTTCCTGGACTTGATTGACTACTTCCTTTCCCATGTTAAGAAATTTTTCAACTATAACCTCTTCAAATATTTTCTCAGTTCCTTTCTTTTACTCTTCTTCTTCTGGGACCCCTATAATTCAAATGCTGCTGTGTTTAATGTTGTCCCAGACGTCTCTAAGACTGTCCTCAATTCTTTTTTTCTTTATTCTGCTCTGCAGCAGTTATTTCCACTATTTTATCTTCCCAGTCATTTATCTGCTCTTCTGCCTCAGTTATTCTGCTATTGATGCCTTCTAGAGAATTTTTAATTTAATTTATTTTGTTGTTCATTATTGTTTCTTTACTCTTTAGTTCTTCTAGGTCCTTGTTAAACATTTCTTATATTTTCTCCATTCTATTTCCAAGATTTTGTATCATCTTTTGTATTGTTACTCTGAATTCTTTCTCAGGTACATTGCCTATTTCCTTTTCATTTGTTTAGTCTGGTGGGTTTTTTACCTTGCTCCTTCATCTGCTGCATATTTCTCTGCCTTCTCATTTTGTTTAACCTAGTGTGCTTGGGTCTCCTTTTCACAGGCTGTAGGTCCCTTTGTTTTTGGTGTCTGCCCCCAATGGTTGATGTTGGTTCACTGGGTTTTTCAGGCTTCCTGGTGGAGGGGACTATTGCCTGTGTTCTAGTGGATGAGGCTGGATCTTGTATTTCTGGTGGGCAGGACCACGTCTGGTGGTGTGTTTTGGGGTGTCTGTGACCTTATTATGATTTTAGGCAGCCTCTCTACCAATGGGTGGGGTTGTGTTCCTGTCTTGTTAGTTGTTTGGCATAGTGTATCAAGCACTCTAGCTTGCTGGTTGTTCAGCAGAATTGGGTCTTAGCATTAAGATGGCGATCTCTGGGAGAGCTTCATCATTTGATATTTTGTGGAGCTGGGTGGTCTCTTGTGGACCAATATCTTGAACTAGGCTCTCCCACTTCCAAGGCACAGGCCTGACAGCTGTTCCTCAGGGTTCAGCCACACGGCTCAGAAGAAAAGGGAGAAAAAAAAGAAAGAAAGAAGAAAAAAATAAAATAAAAATAAATAAAGTTATTAAAATAAAAAAATGTTTAAATATTAAATATTAGGAAGTAATACAAACAAAAAGAAAAAAGGAAGAAAGAAGAGAACAACCAGACCAAAAAAGAAATCCACCAATGATAACAAGTGCTAAAATGTATACTAAAAAAAATAAATAAATACAAACAGAACCCTAGGACAGATGGTAAAAGCAAAGCTATACAGACAAAATCACACAAAGGAGCATACACATACACACTCTCAAAGAGAGAAAAAGGAAAAAAAAAAAAAAATATATATATATATATATATATATATATATATATATATATAAAGGAAAAGGAAGAGAACAACCAAATCAATAAACAAATCTACCAATGATAATAAATTCTAAATACTAAACTAGGATAAACATAAAACCAGAAACCAGTCAATCACATACAGCAAACCCCAAGTTTACATTTGCTCCCCAAGTCCACCGCCTCAATTTTGGGATGATTCGTTGTCTATTCAGGTATTCCACATATGCAGGGTACATCAAGTTGATTGTGGAGATTTAATCTGCTGCTCCTGAGGCTGCTGGGAGATATTTCCCTTTTTCTTCTTTGTTTCACACAGCTCCTGGGTTTCAGCTTTGGATCTGGCCCTGCCTCTGCGTGTAGGTGGCCTGAGGGCGTCTGCTCCCACCCAGACAGGATGGGGTTAAAGGAGCAGCTGACAAGGGCCTCTGCCTCCCTCAGGCCAGGAAGAGGGAGGGGTATGGATATGGGGTGAGCCTGCAGCAGCAGAGGCCAGTGTAATGTTGCAACAGTTTGAGGAGTGCTGTGTGTTCTCCTAGGGAAGTTGTCCCTAACTCACGGGACCCTGGCAGTGGCAGGCTGCACAGGCTCCCTGGAGGGGAGTTGTGGATTGTGACCCATGCCTGCACAACAGGCTTCTTGGTGGCTGTAGCAACAGCCTTAACGTTTCATGCCCTTGTCTGTTGTCAGGATGATAACCATGGCTCACGCCCATCTCTGGATCTCATTTAGGCAGTGCTCTGAATCCCCTCTCCTTGCACACCCTGAAACAGTGGTCTCTTGCCTCTTAGGCAGTTCCAGACTTTTCCCCGGACTCCCTCCCGGCTAGCAGTGGCATACTAGCCCCCTTCAGGCTGTGTTCATGCAGCCAACCCCAGTCCTCTCTCTGAGATCTGACCTCTGAAGCCAGAGCCTCCGGCCCCAACCCCCACCTGTCCCAGAAGGTGAGCAGACAAACCTCTCAGGGTGGTGTGTGCTGGTCAGCACCAATCCTCTTAGTGGAAATCTCTCTGCTTTGCCCTCTGCACCCCTGTTGCTGCATTCTCCTCCGTGGCTCTGAAGCTTCCCCACCCACCACCACCCCCTGTCTCTGGCGGTGAAGGGGCTTCCTAGTGTGTGGAAACTTTTCCTCCTTCACAGCTCCCTCACCGAGGTACAGGTTCCATACCTCTTCTTTTGTTTCTTTTTTCTCTTTTATTTTGCCCTACCCAGGTACGTGGGGAGTTTCTTACATTTTGGGAAGTCTGAGGTCTTCTGCCAGTGTTCAGTAGGTGTTCTGTAGGAGTTGTTCCACATGTAGATGTATTTCTGTTGTATTTGTGGGGAGGAAGGTGATCACGTCTTACTACTCCGCCATCTTGAAGGTCTCCTCTATTTCCCATTTTTAAAAAAGATTCTTCACTTCAAGGACATAGTGTGCTCCTAGTTTGCTTCCTACCTCACTGGTCTCATTCTTAGTTTTCTCATATATTCCTACAGCTCTCTCCTGCCAAGGTTTTGTGCTTAGATATTCTCACTTCACTAGGAGAAGGAATAAAAATAGTCATCTATCACCACAGAAAAGAATTTCTTGCTGCATCACTGTTAAATGCTTAAATTGTTTGGTACACATGTAGTTTGTGTCTTACTGAATCTTTTGAGGGACACAATATTCTAAAGATAGTTTTGTTAATGGACTACTACAGAGATCATGGATTTATACTGCAATAAATCTACTAAGTTATTGTAATCAATATGTATTTTGTATCAACAGCAAAAATACTTAACAGAACCTTTGGAAAACTTCAACAGGATTGTCTGATTTCAATATCATCAGCATCAGGATATGGTTAACAGAAAGCTGGAATAGCAAAAGAGGCAAATAGGGAAGCAAGTGGCATCTATAGCAAGCACTGATGGTGAATAAGCAAGACACTTTCTGGTGTTTCAGAGAGCCCATAGTGACACATTTGATCTGAAGACAAGAATTCTTCCCAACACCACATATTTTATTTATTTATATATAACATTTTATGAAGATGCCCAGAATGTATCCACTGGAATCCTGTGGATTAGATTCAAAATGTCTGACATTTAGAATAGCAAATCAAAATAGAATTCTGATAATGCAAATTCTTGATCAGCACTCTTGATTTTTACACTGAAGATTGCTACATGTGGAGTTCTGCAATGTTGATTTCTTGATCTAAATCTTCCAAAGGCTAATAAAAATAGAGTATGAATGGAGAATGCTTGAAGATAAACTAGGACTGTCTGTGGATACCTATCACATGCTGCTACAAAACATGGGTGGATTAGTTATAATAACAGAGAGAACGAAATGCTTTACACAATCAGATGGTAAAATGGCAATAATGATCGGTGCACATAATCAAAGTAGAGTGTGGGATAGACAGAATTCTGGCAGTCAAAAACCAAAGAAAGAGCTAGAGTAATTCTGTCATTGGAAGCTTCCCAATTAATATGGTTGGGACATTACAATGTCCAACTGGGAACAGCATGCTCTATATTCCATTGGAAAGTTAGAGTTTAGAGATGTGGTTGTTCCTTTTATTTTCAACTAACTCTGGTATTTGTTGACAAGTCAAATATTATGCTAGAATTTGTAAAAATAAAATAATAATAAGTTCACATGTAGGCTTTTCTATGCCTGCATAGAAGAGTATAACTTAAGAAATGAGAAATGCAAAAAGAGACATATAAACTGAAGAACAATGAATGGATTTAAGATACTTGACAACTTTGGGAAAAATTAATGTTTTAATGGCATAATCAAAAGAAATAAATATAGTTATTAGTGAAGGGGGAAATGCAAGATGCTTTATATTTCTAAGAGAAGTATACACAGACATATTTAAATCAATCAACAAGGATTACAGAGATTTCTAAGAACATGAAGATAATATACACATTAACACATATACATACACATAGAGAAAAGACCATTTTAAAAACTAAGGTACATATAGGAATTAAATTTCTTTTAGCTTCTAAAATCACTTGTGAATAAATTATCCATAGATTTATACTTTATGTCAGGCATATCCATAAACACACAGATATATATTTATATTTATATATATAACCAAAAGAACATGAGGTTATTAAAGATGTTTGCCAGACACAAAAATGCCCATGAGGATATTTGAATAAATTAGATATAACCCTAGGAATCAGAAACAATGAATAATTGGTTATGAAAAGTACTTGTGATCACAGGGATAGAAAAAAATTAGCTTTTCTTTCTGATAGCAGCTTCAAATAACCAAGTCACTTCAAATAACATGATTTCTAATAAATAAAGAAAAAAGAGGAAAAAATGACTTCATGTTTCACTATTAAAAGAATATAAGAATTAACTAAAACAGCAATTTGTTAAACATCATCTTAAGGGAATTATCTTAAGGGAAATATATGATTAAAAATAAATTCAAATGGTTGAAATAGTTGAACTTGTGTCCAAAGCTTTGCAGGTTCTCCTAACAAATGGAAAAATGTTCATTTTTAAAATGGATTTTTATTTAACTTTTAAAGAACTAAGATGTTTAAAGTGTGAGGAGACAGGTTTAGAAAGTTGGTCCTGAAGGACCTGAACAAAGAGCCCTTGAAGAATTTCATATCTACAATTCATTAAAGGGAGTAGAGCATAGATGCTCAAGTCATAGTGGAATAATTATTCAAAATAATTCATTACAAATAGAGGTGGCATAGGTAAATTTGGGAGGTGAATGTAGAGGCAAGTGTGTTTTCAGAGCCAGGCACATAAGATATAGGATTAGAGGGAAACAAAAGAGATGAAACTGATGGCAGTCTGGAAGACCTCCAGTTACTATGGTCAATACTCATCATGGGATTTTCGCAACCATACCAGATTTGCAAAGGATATTAGTCTATTTATCGGGACCATGATCACACAGACTTGCCACACATGCCTTCTCCGAGGTGGGCAGATCCACGACTCACCTTCAATATTCTCCCTTTAGTACAGTGGTTTTCTGAATATGTTTAGTCATGGGAACCCCTGCATCATCACGTAGACACAAAGTTTCTTACTTGAATCCTGGGAGCGGAATTACCCTCGTTGAAGAGAGGGAAGTAATCTCATTTACTAATAGTAAATGTGATTCACATGTACAAAATACCTTCATAGCAGCAACTAGACCGGTGTTTGAATAAATAACTGGGCATCATAATCTAGCCAAGTGTGACCTCTTATCACAGGGTGATTTCTTCTATCTTTTGTCTTAGGACCCTATTGAAGTATTGATACACTTTGTTGAAAAGATCCAGCAAATTACAACACTGTAGTTAAAAGACTTAAGTGTAGAACATCTAAGACAAACACGGAAACACATAACACATGCCAGGGAAGGTATGGTACCTATAGTTGGGAATTTGCTCTTATCCATTTGCTATGTGCTGAATGATTAAAACCTCATACAAATGCTCTGTACCAAGAAAATTGCATTTGAAGGGGGCAACAGAGACTGAAGTCCACCTTCCTGAGAAATTATCTGAGCAAGATATTTTCAGGTAGATATGATAGGCTAAATACTGTAAGCTACATGGAGATATCTAAACACATGAGCACTGGATAAAACTCAGACTTGTCTATAGAAGAGTGATCATGAATGGAGGACTGAACAGAAGGACCTTCTCTCCTAGAGCCAAAAGCTTCAGGTCTTAGAGAAGCACATACCCAAATGGTATAATGTCAGCATAGTGTCCTGTATCAATACCTCTGTTGAATTTATCTGCCCTGTCATGATAATTTTCTAAAATTAAAGAATCTGTCATAAAAACTGCATTTCTTTTGTTATCTTGACACTGTAACCATTAATGCCTTGTTCATCAAAAATACCTTCTTACTACGGTTCGAAGGAGTTTGTTATGCAGATTTGTCAAGATGGTATTACATCCTCTGATACTTTGAAATGTCTGTCTTTTGACTTTGTAAAGAGAAGAGCTTAACCTAATTCACATTTTATTTTCTTCAGAATGTTCTAGTTATGGTTCCACACTTTAGGGGCATTAAATGACACCCCGTGAAACCAGCTCGATTTTTCCCTTTGTGTGTAGATTTTTGTCTTGAATCTACATTAAGCTATCCCAGTCTCTCGAGTTTTGATGTGCATAGGTACTATGGAAGTCTGTTTCTAATTGTTAGAGCCATTGCATAATTATGGTTAAGTGATTAAAAAAAAAAATCCCAAGGTAAAGGACAGGCGGCCTATAGCTTTGATTCAAATTTGTGATTTTAAACATTTTTTGCAAATCTGTGAGATTACCCTGGAATATTTTCCACTCAGTTTTTTTAGCACTTTTGACATTGTAGTAGCATACTCTAATTCCATTATATAAAAGGTTGTTAGTAGTATTATCTGCTGTTTGCTGCTTTCTATTCTTCACTCTATTTTATTTTTTGTCACTTTTCTCTGTCAGAAGCATGCATTATAGATACTGAAAATAAGTTATCTTCTTCAATTTCACTATCTTTTCCATTTAATGGGATCAAACAATGTATCTACAAGGACACTCTCTCTATTATCACAGATCTTCCATGCTGCTAGATTTACTTTAATGACAAGACCCATCTAGCACTGTGTAGCTTACTTTCAAGGAAATAGAGAGTCTTCTTGATGTCTTAGAGGGTATGTATTAACTCTCAAGATTAGTTCTGTCTTTAGTCCCAAATTCAAAACATTTGCCAAACAAGCTTCTTAGGATCTCCTTTATTTGTTTGTTTGTTTATGCATAATCTATCTCTTTATATAGACTATAAATTCCAGGAGAATGGAATATTATTTTATTCCTTGCTCTGCACCTGGCAACCACCATTACATTTTCTATATTTGAGGCATCCAATGAATATTATTGCAAGGTTAAAATAGATGTTGGCTTTATATTATATCTCTGAAACTACTTTATTATATATTTCCTCAGTAGATATAAGAACACAATTGAACAATTTACCTTATGGATTATAGTAAAAATATCTATGTTTAAAATGTCTTGAGATTTCTAAATCATAATTATTTATAAAATTAATCAAGTAGAATTTAACTACAATAAAAATATGGACAAGTAATGGGAACTTGAAAATAGAGAAAAAACTTTATGAAACAGTGGATATACCTTATTTTTTTTATTATGTTGTATAGATCTAACATTCTGCCTAAATGTCTTTTCCCTAAGAATGCACATATTGAAGAGGGTAAGAAGGACAGTTTTACTTTACTTGCATTATCCTTCCCCTAAAGCAGCACAGCTCAGTGCCAAGGGAGACCTCCTCAGCCCCTGATTTCTCCCATTGAAAAGTAAAAGTGTAGTGAGCTCTCAGCTTTGCCATTTGTTTGGGATGCAATAACACACTCATGAACAACCAATGGGTCAAAAGGAAATTTAAACATATATTGAGACAAACAAAAATGGAAATGCAGCACACCTTATCTTACAGTGTGGAACAAAAGTAATTCTAAGAGGAGAGTTTATAAGGATAACTGCCTACATTAAGAAAAAAAGAAGGACCTTAAATAAGCAACTTAAGCTTACACATCAAGAAACTAGAGAAAAAATGAAAAATCAAGGTCCAATGTTAGCAGAAGAGAGAAAATAATAAAGATTACTGCATAAATAAGTGAAATAGAGAATGGAAAACCAATAGAAAAGATCAGTTGATCTAAGAGCTGTTTTTTTAAAGAAAGAAAATTAACAAAACTTGAGCTAGAATAAGTATTAAAAGGAGACAAATAAATTATTAAGATTATATAAAGTATAATTATAAAAATTATGAAAGAAGAGACATTAATACAAAGGATTATAATAGATTACTATGAACAATTGTACACCAAAAAAATGAATAACCTAGTAGAAGTGTACAAATTCCTGGAAACATACAACCTACCAATTTAAATCATGAAGAAAAGAAAATCTGAATAGGCCAATAATAAGAAAGAAGATTGAATCAATAATGAAAACCATTCAACAAGGTAAAATCAAGGACCAGATAGCATGATAGGTGAATTATACCAAACGTCAAAAAACATGAACACCAATCCTCATATTCTTCTAAAAAATAGAAGAGGAGGACACAATTCTAAACTTATTTTATAAGACCAGCATTACTCTGATATCAAGGCCAGACAAGGACACTACTAGAAATCACAGGCCATTATCCCTGAGGAATATAGATGCAAAATTTCTTAACAACATATTAGCAAATAGAATTTAACAACACATTAAAAGGATCATACTGTATGATCAAGTAGGATTTATCCCTGGGATGTAAGGATGGTATAAAAAATGCAAATAAGTAAATGTGATACACTACCGAATGAAGGATGCAGCTCATGTGATCATCTCAGTAGATGCAGATAAAACATTTGACAAAATTCAGTGTCCCTTCATGACAAAGACTCTGAACAAATTAGGTATAGACAGAATGTACCTCAACATAATGAAGGCCATATAGGAAAAACCTACAGCTAAAATCATACTTAATTTTGATAAGCTGAAAGCTTGTCTTATAAGAGCAGAACAAGACAGTAATGCCTCTTCTTACCACTTCTGTTCAACATAGTATTAGAAGAGCAATCAGGCAAGAAAAATAAATAAAAGACATCTAAATCAAAAAGGAAGATGTAAAACTATCTTTGTTTTCAGATGATATAATGTCATATGTGGAGAACCCTAAATACTCCACCAAAAAAACTTTTAGAACTAGTAAACAAATTCATCAAATTTTTAGGATTTAAAATGAATATACAAAACTCAGTGGTGTTTCTATATGCTAAAAACAAAACTATATGAAAAAGAAATTAAGAAAAATATTCATTTACAATAGCGTCAGAACAGTTAAATGCTTAGGAATAAATTTAACCAAGCTAGTGACTGTTCTGTACACTGGAAACTATAAATAAAACAAAACAAAACAAAACAAAAACTGATGAAAGAAACTTAAAAAGACACAAATAAAGGGAAAGGTATCCTGTGTTCATGGATTGGAAGAATTAATATTGTTAAAATGTCCATACTATTCAAAGTGATGTACAGATTCAATGCAATCTCTATCAAAATTCAAATGAAATTGTCCACAGAAATAGGAAAAAAATCCTAAAGTTCATATGAAAGTACAAAAAACCCCAAATAGTCTAAGTATTCTTGAGCAAGACACAGAGATGGAGGCATCACACTGCCTGATTTTGAAATATACCACAAAGCTATAGTAACCAAAACAGTATAGTAGTGATGTAAGAACAGCCACACAGACCAATGGAAGAGAAGAGAGAGCCCTAACATACGTTGACACAGTTACAATCAAGTGATTTCTACAAGGGTGCCAGGAGTACACAATGGGAATGGGATAGTCTCTTCAATAAATGATATTGGGGAAATTAGATATCCATATGAAGAATTAACTTGAACTCTTATCTCACACCATGTACAAAAATCAACTCAAAACAGATTAAAGACTTAAGCATAAGACCTAAAACTCTAAAACTACTAGAGGAACACAGGAAAAAATCTTGACATTGGTCTGCATAAAGATTTTTGAGTATGACCCTCAAAATACAGACAACAAAAGCATATATAGACAAATGGAATTTCTTCAAACTAAAAGCTTCTGCATAGCAGAAGAAAATTCAACAGAGTGAAGAGACAATTTATGGAATGAGAGAAAATATTTGCACCATATATCTGATAATAGGTTGGTAAATATCCAAAATATATAAGGGATTTAACTAAATAGGAAAAACAAACAAACCCCCCAAATGAATAATCTGATTAAAAATGGACAAAGGACCTGAATCGACATTTCTCATAAGAAGATATACAAATGGCTAACAAATATATAATAAACTGCTTAACATCACTAATTCTCAGGAAAATGCAAATCAAAACCACAGTGAGATATTACTTCACACCTATTAGAATGGACATTATCACAAAACAAAAGGTAATATATATTGGTGCAGATGTGGAGAAAAGTCTGCTCTTGTACACTGTAAGTGGGAATGTAAATTGGTGTTGTCATTATAGGAAGTAATATGGAGTTTCCTCAAAAAATTAATTGTACTTGTGTTTTTATACTTTGAGTGTTCCAGTAGTGTCTGCTCTGATTTCTTACATCCTCTGACTGTCAGGAGTGTCTTGAGGAAGAAAGAATTGAAATAGTAAAAGTTTAGTTCTCTCTCTTTTACCATCTAGCTGTGTGACCTTTTGCAATTTACTTAACTTCTCTGGTACTTTAAAGTCTAGTCAAATGAGAAAAATAATGCTGGGTTTGTCTCTTACAACTACTGCTGTATTTTTATGTCATTTGACTGTAGTTGTTAAAGTTCTTGATAAAGCTCTTGGCAAAAGCACAAATATAAAACTCAAATGTGTGTTTCTTCTCTGCCATGTCTTCTCATCTCTCCAATGAAGTACTATTTTTAAAACCCATTTTAAAATCCCACCTCATGTTTTATAGCTTTCCCAAAGGCCTAAAAGTGAACTGGCTGTTTGATTTATTTTCTTCTCCTTTGAAAGCATTTTGTCCTTTACTCTCCTTTAACACATACCCTGTTGTATTGTAATTTATCTGTTCATAAGGCATTTCCCACCTGAAAATGTTAGCTGCATCATATCAGGGATAGGGTCACATGATACAATTACCATGAATTTCTGAAATTCTAACACTGTGTCGAATGGATTAGATGTTCAATTAAAAGATGAATAGGGGGGCTTCCCTGGTGGTGCAGTGGTTGAGAGTCCTCCTACCAATGCAGGGGACACGGGTTCGTGCCCCGGTCCGGGAAGATCCCACATGCTGCAGAGCGGCTGGGCCTGTGAGCCATGGCCACTGAGTCTGCGTGTCCAGAGCCTGTGCTCCGCAATGGGAGAGGCCACAACAGTGAGAGGCCAGCGTACCGCAAAAAAAAAAAAAAAGATGAATAGGTGAATAAATGAAAGTAAATTAAATATATATAATTCTATGATTTAAAATTGGGATTTATAAGGAAACTATCCAAAAAGATAATAGGTATTCATAAATATGTGATATTAAAAGTCATATTGTTCAAAGAAGTTAATATTATGACTCTCATGCAGATATAAAAAATAAACACTTTAATAATTTTAACTCTTTAATCAATGAGGAAATCATGCAGATTTTAGAACCATTTCAAAAGCAAATCCAAAGAACAGATATATTTATAGACCATGGATATTAGAATGAATGTACAAGTGCCAGAAATATCAGTTTTTTCCACAGGGAAGGATGGTTATTCCTCCACAAGACAGAATCCGTTTGCATATCTATATAGAATAATTTTTACATCTTTATCAGTATGTATATATTACAGAATTGTAAAACAGCTCCCATATAATCAATGCATTGTTTTCCATCGAGCCACTTATTCTTCCCTACAAAATCAAAGCCATAAAACTTTCAGAGAGTAGCTGAACTTTTTTCTCCCTGCAGCAAAAGATTGGTGAATTTTAGCTGAAGGAAGATTAAACATCCCTAGATTTGTTGATAGACAGCTTTTTGTGTATAATGCATTGGAATAATTATTTGAGAAAAATTTGTGTGAGATGATTTTGCAGGAAATGCCAGCAAGGTCAATGTCAGCTTAGATTAACTATGGTTTGCTATCTGTCTGCCAAATTAGTACTGCCTAGGAGGAAAGTTTAACCTAAGCATTCAACTCTTCAGGAAGGTTTTCCTTCATGAATCAGCAATTCTCTCCACCCCTCTTTCTTCTTGGCAAGGTCAAAAGGGTTTTACTATCTCTATGGTCCTACTTTCTTGCCAATTGGTTTATACCTTTTGCAGCTGACAAGTAACTTGTTGCCTACTGAATCTGATAGACTACTAATGAATTAGAATTTAATGGAATATATAAGGAAGCATCATTTTTTGCATATTCTGTGTGTGGGCACCTCCAAAATAAAATTTCAACATATGTAGGACGTAGGTCCTTTTGGAATACACCATTTTTATCACACTGAAATATGTGTAATGTTTTATTAAAAGGTAACTTAGAATGGATCTCTGTTGAATAGTGACCTGATCACAGAATCCATAGTTTAAGGATATCATGCAGGTGAAGGAGAAAACTAAGCAGATGTGTGTTCACAGAGTTCTGACAGCCTTTCCTTAGATGTTGAGAAAAGATGGACATTTAAGAACACTTAAAAAATCTGCCATGCTTCCAAAGTATTCTATAAAACAGAAAGTTTTTTGTCTGTCAGTGATCATATTGGGGGGGGGCTATTGAATAATAATAACATGAATTCTACTTGTAATTGCTGGTTTCTTTCTATATGTAAGTGGCAACCATGTAAGGTGCATCCCATTTCTCAAGATAGAACTTTCTGCAAGCAGTGTAGTTACCTGTAATGCTCTAGCTGAAGTACCCTCAGGATCCACTGCAGCCTTTTAGCTGAGGTCTTTCAGGGCAGCCTCAGCCCTACTGTGGTCTGTCTATTTCTTTCCAAGGTAGGAATCTCTGCACAGCAGCACCCCTTTCTATTGTCTGGGATGTTCTTAGAGCTAAACTACAATCTGAGGCCCTTCGTATCCAAACCACCTTCCTCTGCCTCTCCTTTTATGTTTGTCAGCCTTGAAGAGTAATGCTTAGACGTTCCATGCCTAATTCCTGCTCTCTCTCTTTTCACTGTATGTTTTCCACTTCCAATTCAGTCAAACATATACAGTAGACTATCTACAAATATAAGGTAGTATTCATATAATTACCACACATACAGAGACAAATACACACATATATGTGTGTATATATATATATATATTTTTTTACATATTTTTATTTAAACCTTTGTAAAGTCACATGATGTAGATGTAAAGTCACATGATGTAGATGTAGATGTGGCTATCTCCATTTTACAGATGAAAATATTTTACACTAAAGAATGTATGGACAATTGTCTGTGTTTGCAAGGTAAAGGATAAGTGACTATATATTTCATACTCAATCACTGCATGTTATTAATGTTTTGCAATATATTTTTTGAATTTTATTTTATTTTTTTAATACAGCAGGTTCTTATTAGTTATCTACTTTATATATATTAGTGTATGTATGTCAATCCCAATCTCCTAACTCACCCCACCACCAGTACACCTCCTCACTTTCCCCCCTTAGTGTCCATAAGTTTGTTCTCTACATCTGTGTCTCTATTTCTGCCTTGAAAACCGGTTCATCTGTAACATTTTTCTAGATTCTGCATACATGCATTATTATATGAGATTTGTTTTCTTCTTTCTGACATACTTCACTCTGTATGACAGTCTCTAGGTTCTTCCACGTCTCTACAAATGACCCACTTTCATTCCTTTTTATGGCTGAATAACATTCCATTGTATATATGTACCACATCTTCTTTATCCATTCGTTTGTTGATGGGCATTTACGTTGCTTCCATGACCTGGCTATTGTAAATAGTGCTGCAATGAAAATGGGTTGCATGTGTCTTTTTGAATTATGGTTTACTCTGGGTGTATGACAAGTAGTGGGATTGCTGGGTCATATGGTAATTCTATTTTTAGTTTTTTAAGGACCCTCCATACTGTTCTCCACAGTGGCTGTATCAATTTACATTCCCACCAAGAGTGCAAGAGGGTTCCCTTTTCTCCACACCCTCACCAGCATTTATTGTTTGTAGATTTTTGATGATGGCCATTCTGAATGGTGTGAGGTGATACCTCATTGCAGTTTGATTTGCATTTCTCTAATGATTAGTGATGTTGAGCATCCTTTCTTGTGTTTGTTAGCAATATGTATATCTTCTTTGGAGAAATGTAGATTTAGGTTTTCTGCCCATTTTTGGATTGTGTTGTTTGTTTTTTTAATATTGAGCTGCATGAGCTATTTATATATTTTGGAGATTAATCTTTTGTCCGTTGATTGGTTTGCAAATATTTCCTCCCACTCTGAGGGTTGTCTTTTCATCTTGTTTACAGTTTATTTTGCTGTGCAAAAGCTTTTGTTTCATTAGGTCCCATTTGTTTATTTTTGTTTTTATTTCCATTACTCCAGGAGGTGGGTCAAAAAAGATCTTGCTGTGATTTATGTCAAAGAGTGTTCTTCCAAAGTTTTCCTCAAAGAGTTTTATAGTGTCTACTCTTACATTTAGGTCTTTAATCCATATTGAGTTTATTTTTGTGCATGGTGTTTGGAAGTGTTCTAATTTCATTATTTTACCTCTAGCTGTCCAGTTTTCCCAACACCACTTATTGAAGAGACCGTCTTTCCTCCATTGTATATCCTTGCCTCCTTTGTCATAGGTTAGTGGACCATAGGTGTGTGGGTTTATCTCTGGGCTTTCTATCCAGTTCCATTGATCTATATTTCTGTTTTTGTGCCAGTACCATATTGTCTTGATTACTGTAGCTTTGTAGTATAGTGTGAAGTCAGGGAGTCTGATTCCTCCAGCTCCGTTTTTCTCCCTCAAGATTGCTTTGGTTATTCAGGGTCTTTTGTGTCTCCATACAAAATCTAAGATTTTTTGTTCCAGTTCTGTAGAAAATGACATTGGTAATTTATTTGGGATTACATTGAATCTGTAGATTGTTTTGGGTAGAATAGTCTTGGTGTATCTCTCAATCTGTTTGTGTCGTCTTTGATTTCTTTCATCAGTGTCTTATAGTTTTCTGAGTACAGGTCTTTTACCTCCTTAGGTAGGTTTATTCCTAGGTATTTTATTCTTTTCATTGCAATGGTGAATGGGATTGTTTCCTTAATTTCTCTTTCTGATCTTTCATTGTTAGTGTATAAGAACACAAGATATTTCTGTGTATTATTTTTGTATCCTGCAACTTTACAAAATTCATTGATTAGCTTTAATAGTTTTCTGGTTGCATCTTTAGGATTATCTATGTATAGTGTTATATCATCTTCAAACAATGACACTTTTATATCTTCTTTTCCAATTTGTATTCCTTTTATTTCTTTTTTCTTTGCTGATTGCCATGTCTAGGACTTCCAGAACTATGTTGAATAATAGTGGCAAGTGTAGACCTCCTTGCCTTGTTCATGATCTTAGAGGAAATGCTTTCAGGTTTTCACCATTGAGAATGATGTTGGCTGTGGGTGTGTCATATATGGCCTTTATAATGTTGAGGTAGTTTCCCTCTATGCCCACTGCCTGGAGAGTTTTTATCATAAATAGGTGTTAAATTTTGTCAAATCTTTTTCTGCATCTATTGAGATGATCATATGGTTTTTATTCTTCCATTTGTTAATATGGTGTATCACATTGATTGATTTGCATATATTGAAGAATCCTGGCATCCCTGGGATAAATCCCATTTGATCATGGTGTATGTTCCTTTTAATGTATTGTTAGATTACCTTTGCTAGTATTTTATTGAGGATTTTTGCATCTATATTCATCAGTAATATTGGTCTCTAATTTTCTTTGTTTGTAGTATCTTTGTCTGGTTTTGGTATCAGGGTGATGGTGGCCTCACTGAATGAGTTTGGGAGTGTTCCTTCCTCTGTAGTTTTCTGGAAGAGTTTGAGAAAGATGGGTGTTAGCTCTTCTCTAAATGTTTGATAGAATTCACCTGTGAAGCCAACTGGTCCTGGACTTTTGTTTTTTTGGAA
The DNA here is from genome assembly GCF_964374135.1 of Grampus griseus. Lineage (NCBI taxonomy): Eukaryota > Metazoa > Chordata > Mammalia > Artiodactyla > Delphinidae > Grampus > Grampus griseus. The sequence continues at coordinate 52,361,103 of NC_139012.1, read as the reverse complement.
GATTTTTTTTTTTTTTTTTTTTTGCGGTATGCAGACCTCTCACTGTTGTGGCCTCTCCCGTTGCGGAGCACAGGCTCCGGAGGCGCAGGCTCAGTGACCATGGCTTACGGGCCCAGCCACTCCACGGCATGTGGGATCTTCCCAGACTGGGTCACGAACCCATGTCCCCTGATCGGCAGGCGGACTCTCAACCACTGCGCCACCAGAGAAGCCCTTTTTGGAAGATTTTTAATCACAGTTTCAATTTTATTACTTGTGATTGATCTGTTCATATTTTCTATTACTTCCTGGTTCAATCTTGGAAGGTTATATCTTTTTAAGAATTTGTCCATTTCTTTCAGGTTGTTGATTTTTTTGGTATAGAGTTGCTTGTAGTAGTCTCTTATGATGCTTTGCATTTCTGTGGTATCCGTTGTAACTTCTCCTGCTTCATTTCTAATTTTTTTTTCAACTAAAATCCTGATGTAATTATTTCCATACATGCTTGAGATTATAGGATATTTTATCAGAAATTTTTTGTTTAACATCTTTATTGGAGTATAATTGTTTTACAATGGTGTGTTAGTTTCTGCTTTATAACAAAGTAAATTAGCTATACATATACATATATCCCCATATCTCCTCCTTCCTGTGTCTCCCTCCCACCCTACCTATCCCATCCCTCTAGGTAGTCACAAAGAACCAAGCTGATCTCCTTGTGTTATGCGGCTGCTTCCCACTAGCTATCTATTTTACATTTCGTAGTATATGTAAGTCCATGACACTCTCTCACTTCATCCCAGCTTACCCTTCCCCCTCCCTGTGTCCTCAAGTCCATTCTCTACCTTTGAATCTGTATTCCTGTCCTGGCCGTAGGTTCTTCGTAACCATTGATTTGAGTTCTCTCCCTCTTTTTTTCTTGATGAGTCTTACTAATGGTTTACCAATTTTGTTTACCTTCTTAAAGAACCAGCTTTTATTTTTATTGATCTTTGCTATATTTTTTTCTATTTCATTTATTTCTGCTCTGATCTTTGTGATTTCTTTCCTTCTACTAACTTTGGGTATTGTTTGTTCTTCTTTCTCTAGTTCATTTAAGTGTAAGGTTAAATTGTGTATTTGTGATGTTTCTTGTTTCTTGAGGTAGGATTGTATTGCTATAAACTTCCCTCTTAGAACTGCTTTTGCTGCATCCCATAGGTGTTGGATCATCGTGTTTTCTTTGTCATTTGTCTCTAGGTATCTTTTGATTCCCTCCTTGATTTCTTCAGTGGTCTCTTGGTTATGTAGTAACATATTATTTAGCCTCCTTGTGTTTTTGTTTTTTACATTATTTATTCCTATAATTGATTTCTAATCACATAGCATTGTGGTCGGAAAAGATGCTTGATACGATTTGAATTTTCTTAAATTTACTGAGGGTTGATTTGTGACCCAAGATATTATCTGTCCTGGAGAATGTTCCATGTGCACTTGAGAAGAAAGTGTAATCTGCTGTTTTCAGATGGAATGTCCTGTAGCTATCAATTAAATCAATCTGCTCTATTGTGTCATTTAAAGCTTGTGTTTCCTTATTAATTTTCCATCTGGATGATCTGTCCATTGGTGTAAGTGAGGGTTAAAATCCCCTTTAATTATTGTTACTGTTGATTTCCTCTTTTATAGCTGTTAGCATTTGCCTTATGTATTGAGGTGCTCCTATGTTGGGTGCATATATATTTATGATTGTTATATCTTCTTCTGGAATTGATCCCTTGATTGTTATGTAGTGTCCTTCCTTGTCTCTTGTAATATTCTTTATTTATGTTTTACATCTTTATTGGAGTATAATTGCTTTATGATGGTGTGACAGTTTCTGCTTTATAACAAAGTGAATCAGCTATACATATACATATATCCCCATATCCCCTTCCTCTTGTGTCTCCCTTCCATCTTCCCTATCCCACCCCTCTATGTGGTCACAAAGCACCAAGTTGATCTCTCTGTGCTACATTCTTTATTTTAAATCTATTTTATCTGAGTATTGCTACTCCAGCTTTCTTTTGATTTCCATTTGCATGGATTACCTTTTTCCATCTCCTCCCTTTCAGTCTATATGTGTCTCTAGGACAGAAGTGGGTCTTTTGTAGACAGCATATATATGGGTCTTGTTTTTGTATCTCTCTTTTGATTGGAGTATTTAATCCATTCACATTTAAGGTAATTATCGATATGTATGTTCCTATTATCATTTTCTTAATTGTTTTGGATTTGTTTTTGTAGGTCCTTTTCTTCTCTTGTGTTTCCCATTTAGAGAAGTTCCTTTAGCATTTGTTGTAGAGCTGGTTTGGTGGTGCTGAACTCTCTTAGCTTTTGCTTATCTGTAAAGCTTTTGATTTCTCCATCAAATCTGAATGAGATCTTTGCCAGGTAGAGTAATCTTGTTTTTAGGTTCTTCCCTTTCATCACTTTAAATATATCATGCTACTTCCTTCTGGCTTGTAGAGTTTCTTTTGAGAAATCAGCTATTAACCTTATGGTAGTTCCCTTGTATGTTATTTGTCATTTTTCCCTGGTTGCTTTTAATAATTTTTCTTTGTCTTTATTTTTTGTCAATTTAATACTTTGTGTCTCAGCATGTTTTCCCTTGGGTTATCCTGCCTGGGACTCTCTGTACTTTTTGACTTGTGTGCCTATTTCCTTTCCTATGTTTGGGAAGTTTTCAGCTATAATCTCTTCAAATATTTTCTTGGGTCCTTTGTCTCTCTCTTCTTCTGAGACCCCTATAAGGTGAATGTTGGTGTGTTTAATGTTGTCCCAGAGGTCTCTTAAGCTGTCTTCATTTCTTTTCATTCTTTCTTCTTTATTCTGTTCCACAGCAGTGAATTCCACCATTCTGTCTTCCAGGTTACTTATCCGTTCTTCTGCCTCAGTTATTCCACTATTGATTCCTTCTAGTGTAGTTTTCATTTCAGTTATTATATTGTTCATCTCTGTTTGTTCTTTAATTCTTCTAGGTGTTTGCTCTTCAATTCTTCTAGGTCTTTGTTAAACATTTCTTGTATCTTCTCGATCTTTGCCTCCATTCTTTTTCTGAGATCCTGGATCATCTTCACTATCACTATTCTGAATTCTTTTTCTGGAAGTTTGCCTATCTCCACTTCATTTAGTTGTTTTTCTGGTGTTTTATCTTGTTCCTTCATCTGGTACATAGTCCTTTGTCTTTTCATTTTGTCTATCTTTCTGTGAATGTGGTTTTCATTCCACAGGCTGCAGGATTGTTGTTCTTCTTGCTTCTGCTGTCTGTCCTCTGGTGGATGAGGCTATCTAAGAGGCTTGTGAAAGCTTCATGATGGGAGCGACTGGTGGTGGATAGAGCTGGATGTTGCTCTGGTGGGAAAAGGTCAGTATAACTTTAATCTGCTTATCTGCTGATGGGTGGAGCTGAGCTCCCTTCCTGTTGGTTTTTGGCCTGAGGTGACCCAGCACTGGAGGCTACACGTCTTTGGTGAGGCTAATGGTGGACTCTGGGAGGGCTCATGCCAAGGCATACTTCCCATAACTTCTGCTGCCAGTTTCCTTGTCCCTATGGTGAGCTACAGTCACCCCCCACCTCTTCAGTAGACCCTCCAACACTAGCAGGTAAGTCTGGTTCATTTTCCTATGGGGTCCCTGCTCATTCCCCCTGGGTCCTGATGCACATGCTACTTTGTGTGTGCCCTCCAAGAGTGGAGTCCCTGCTTCCCCCTGTCCTGTTACTGAGTCCATCTTATTGCTGCTTCTCCTTTGTCTCTGGATGTGGCGTATCTTTTTTGGTGAGTTCCAGTGTCTTCCTGTCGATGACTGTTCAGCAGTTAGTTGTGATTCTGGTGTCCTCACAAGAGGGAGTGAGTGCACATCCTTCTACTCCACCACCTTGAACCATTCTGTTTTGGAGAATTTTAATAGGTTCTAACCAACACAAAGTTTCTTTGCTTTTTAAATGAAAAGGAAAATAGATGACATTATAATATTCTATCAGTCTCCCAATAAAAAAACACATACATGATTAATGAATTAAGAGTGGATGAAGGCAATGGCAAACAGAGAGGAGCCAGAGATGACAGTGGTTTTCTGTAAGAAAGAGCACAGTCACAGAGAATGAGGGGAAGCAGAGTACAGCCCTGCACAGTCTGGAGGTTGTGGATAGATAAAGACTTGAATTGTCCTTTCAATTACTCTTTGTAATCAGGTTTATTTTATTTGACTGCCAATTAGAGAAGAGACTAGAAAACAAAGATTATCTTGAGAGAATACCACTTCAGCCCTGTTCCATTTGTGCCTTCTTATCCTGTTGTGGAAATACAGAAAGAGCAGAAAATAGCTGAAACATTTACACCTTAAGTGTTTACAAAGATCCTATAGTGAAACAATTACTTTGTACTTTTCCTACTTTTGGAATGTTCTATAGCTTGGAAGTTGTATAAACAGGCTGTCATACCATATTTTTGACCTTGAGTTGCACAGCTTCAATTTTCTTTGTATACGATGTGTTCAAATAAGAGCCCATGCAGGAGTGAAGACCATTGTTCCCTAATTAAGGTGGGAGAGGATTGCAAAATGAATTTTTTAAATCTTCTGGAATAATTGGATAACATGAAGTGTTAATAAAAATTATGGAGGAGAAAATTCCTTTCCACCAGTTCTCATTCTGCTTTTCTACATGAATCTTCTTCAGGGTTTTGCTCATACTTCCCCACTTAATTTGTCTGCTGCTATTCTTACTATCCACACAGACGATCTCCTTACCTGAATGTCCTTCCATGCTTCATCTACCTAGTGAATTTCATCGTTATGGTCTAATCCTCATGCCCCTTCCTAATACCCTCTTTCTCCTACAAGAGTTTACTCTTATTTTTCCATATGATCTTCTCTTTCATTAGACTAAAAATATTCAAAGACATGCTTTTTTCATCTTGTTTCTCCAATATGTGACATGTAACAGTCAGCAAATTCTCACATTAGCATTTAATTACTTTATAGACTGTCACCATTCCACATTTCCATCCTAAACATTCAATTATCTGTCATGCAGACTCTGGTTCATTCAGACTAGTCCATTTACCATGCAAAGTGTATCTGAATATAATTATTTAAAAGCACAGCCTAGTTCAAAATAATCAAGGGATCAAAATGCTTACACTCTTTTCTCCAAGACTACCCTTTTTATTCCTTCCTCACCTCTTCATATGATTTTTTTCAGTGGTAAAGGTAACTTTCATCTGCCTTATGAACTGCTGCTTTCTAGTCCAGATCATATTGATTATCTTTTTTCTCTTGACCTCACAGTCCTCATTTTTTATATAAGGTCTTATTTTTGTCATGCTTGGTATTACTTGTGTTGTGGTCTTTGTCTTGATAGTAGCATGTTTTTGATTTGTGTGTGCGACAACTAAATCATATACTGTAAACCAGAATGATATGTAAGACATTTTGTTCAAGGATGCTGACTTAATTTAAGGGTAGTGGTTAGTGGGGATCAGGAGGGGAAGGACACTTGTTCCTTGTGAAGAGACTCCATAGGCAGGCCAACAACAGAGGGCAAAGGATGAAGAGAGCATTTGAGCTTTGGCTGGGGAAACCAAGAGTGTGTGGAGAAAAGCTTGGCAGTGGAAGAATCATCAAAGCTTCTTGTGTAGTTTAACTCCATGTGAGCAATTTACAATAAAGTATGAGAAGGGGAGAGGAGAAATGGCTAGCCAAGGGTCCATGAGGGAGCACATACAAGCCAGCAGCATGAATTCTTTTGCCAAAGAAAATGCTTCTCTTTTGTAGAAAGTCAGTACTGACAGCAACAATAACACTGATGGTAAAAGTGAAATGCTCCACCTTGTCACTTGGAATCTTTAGATAGCAAGTCAGCAGGAGACTGCAATGAATACTTTCTTTAACATGCACAGTGGAAAGCACACATAAAATTTAGAGCAACTCAGGCCACTTCACAATGATGGAGTTCTAAGTGGCATATGAGAACATTGGGGATATGGCATTGTGGGCCAATCCCAAGAAGTTATTTTTGTTTAATTATGTAGTTTGTATATGCTCAGGTTAGTGTCACCCAAAGAAATGCTTGAAAAGTTTTGGAAATGTTTGAAAAAAATTATTAAACTTAAACTAATTTTCTGTAAGGGTATTAGCTCTCCAACTGTATTGTAAGTTATATTGTCATTTGTTGTTGTTCTTGGTTTTGTTCTTATTTTAGTGAATATGTAGTAGAAAAGTAAAGACCAGAGTTTTTTTTGTTGTTTGTTGTTTGTTTGTTTTTTGTGGGGGGAGGGTGTTGTTGTTTGTGTTGTAGTTTTGTTTCTTGCCCCAGCTCTATTACTACCTAAAGATGTGATTTTGGATAATTTACAATGAAAACATGATTAAAAATATTCTCTGCATCCATTAGGTTATTTTTTAGTAAAATGAGACAATTTATATAGAAATACTTTGAAACAAATTACAAGAATCTCAGAATTTTCTGTTTCTCATAAAAACAAGTATAGTCTCATTTATATCGTAGGTGATGAGGCAAAGATTATTGAATAAAGGACAAGAAATAGAGAGGTAAATGTGCTAGCCAAAAGATACATAACAGTTAGAGACAAACATTTTTATTTGGTTGTGCCGGGTCTTAGTTGTGGCATGCAGGCTCCACAATTGTGGCATGCTAACTCTTAGTTGCAGCATACATGTAGGATCTAGTTCCCTGACCAGGGATCAAACCCGGGACCCCTGCATTGGGAGCGCAGAGTCTTATCCACTGAGCCACCAGGGAAGTCCCAGATAGCCTGTAATTTTTGTTTGTTGTTTTGCGTCATCACAAGGCCTATCAAATCTAATGGCAGCATATCTCAATTTGATTTCAAGTAGCTGCTGACCTCTTCAGCAGAATGTGTGATGCCATCCAACCTGCTAGAAAAGGCCATGATATCCATGGTCAATCAATCACATATTACGCTAAAGTATATCAGTTTTATTCACAGATGATTGGCATTTCCTCATCCATTCTGAAATTCTGAAGGGCTTTGTAGTTATAGGACCTATATCTTCCTGAGGTTGTGAGAATTGCATGAGCTTGGAGCATACAACTTCCTATATTTTCAAAAAGTGTATAATTTGTTGACTGACAATACATGTTATCAGCATTTCTGGATTGCTATTTGTCACACAGATATTTGACTTTCTGAAGTGATCTGTTTTAACAAAATTTATAATTGCGTATTTTCTTCTGTTGCTGCCAAGTATAGAAACTCTGGGATGCAACATTATCAAAATCCTACATCTTATTTTACCAGCAATTTTCATCCTAAGTTACTGACAAGTCTTGATAATGGATAAACATATGCAGTCATTCACTGAGCACATAACAGGGCATGAGCTAGATCAGACATGGAAGGTTACTTTCCACTTTTAAAATTTATAAATTTACTAATAGTATTTACCATAGTCTAGACAAATTAGAATTCCCAAGGAAGGGGAAAAAGGGAGAAAGAAAGAAATCTCTCTGACATTGCAAGATAAGGTTACTTGGGGTGACAGAGTTAGACATATCTTGCAGAAGAAACCTAATTTTCCCTCCCTGAATCTTTATCTCAAAGACATGACCACAATCCACTTAGATGATCAATTAAGGATTTTCAGCCAGGAGTCCCAACACATCACTGAAATAGAATTCATTTGTGTGAAGTTTTCTCTTACATATTATTTTTTCCTTTTGCCACCATTTGTTTAAAATGCAAGCAGTTCATTAGGGTTTTAGGTAAGAGATGGTCAAATATTTAACTTTCTATTCAGTTCTGCCTATTAGTAAAAAGTTGCTTAACTGCTTAGAACTTTCATTAACAGTGTCAAAAATAGCAGTCTGAATAGATACATATTATATTTCATATGCATAATAGAAATTCCAATGGATGGAGATGACAATTCTTTCATGAAATAAAAGATAAAATAGGCAAAATAAAGAATATATGCTTAAATAAATAAACCATTTAGTTAGTGAGGGTGGTTACCAAATTAGAAACGATTTAAGTCATTAAATTGAACTATTTCATGATGCTATTGAAAATTATACTTGCTTGGATATTAAAAGATGATTAGACATGGATTAAATGTTTTATGATGTTCCCTGCCATTCATCCAGAATTTGCATCAGGTGCAAGTTCATGAAAAATATGCAAACTTGTTAAAGTTCTAGTATATGCAAAGATTTGTCTCTGTTTTGATTATGTAAGTACTTTAAGACTTAAACACATCATCTCAGTTCTGAAAAATAAAATTAAGTGTTGATTGTTCATTAAATTCAAAGAAACCTAAGTATGTATTTTAATTAATAGTCACCAAATTAAGGTTAGTACACTTACACTTTTTCAACATATGACAATGATAATGGCAGTTAAAAAAATCTTCAGACTTAAAAAAGAGTACGCACTTTGTTCAAAGTCATACAACTTATGATTGATAGTCATATATTTCTACTACATATGCAAATGTATATATTTCTATATGTCCATTAATTCCAATTTTATTTTAAATAATGTTTTTCAATGTATACATTGGCCACCTTACATAACCTTTTTCTATCTTATCTCTGTCTCTCTCCCTCTTTTCTTCCCTGCCTGCTTTGACCATTGTTCTTTCTCTGACCAAGTCTGATTTATTCCTGGTTCACATCTTTGGATGTCATGCTTTTGACACTTCAGTGCTAACTGTGGACATTCCCAATCTCCAGGAGCAATGTTTAAAAACCTTGCTTCTGAATCCCAGCTGTTTTACCTGTGGCTATTTTGTAGGTGTAGTTCTACCCAGAACAAAACTTTGGGTAAGGGTGTTATATTGTAAGTATTTAATGCCCTGTACATATAGAATATACTGATAAAATTATAATCTTTGCCATCATCTATCTCCCAATATTCTTTACCAAGGCTGTGTGTGTGTGTATATATATATATATATATATATATATATATATATATATACACACACAGCCTTATATATATATATATATGTGTATATATATAGTACTCTTGCTTCTGTGCCATTAGAGAGGCTGCTCTACCAAGGAGGCCAGCCTCTCCTCCTCTTGGCTATATTCATGTTGTTCAGATTATATTTTAAATGAAAAAATCGTCTTACCACACACACAAAAAAGACAACGTGCCCTGGTAAAGATTCAATTTGTCAGGTTCCTTTATAATTAGGGGTGGGTTCCCTGACTCTCTGTCCCATACAATGAAATTTATAAAACTTTACTAGATGGAGATTAGAGAAAAAACTATTGTTCCTCTAGTTAAAAGTTAAAGTTCTTAGTTGGCAAAAACTTTTTGACCTTCATTATTTTTCCCTCCTGCCTAAGACATGCACGTGAGGTCTGTGGTACAGCAGCCAAAATGTAAGCATGAGGGTAAAAGCCATAGCTTGAAGAAGGCAGAGTGAAAAGAAAGCAGGAAGGCTTCCCTGGTGGCGCAGTGGTTGGGAGTCCACCTGCCAATGCAGGAGCCAGGGGTTCGTGCCCCGGTCCGGGAAGATCCCACATGCCACGGAGCAGCTGGGCCTGTGAGCCAGGGCCGCTGAGCCTGCGCGTCCGGAACCTGTGCTCCGCAGCACGAGAGGCCACAGTGGTGAGAGGGGCCCGCGTACAGAAAAACAACAACAACAACAACAACAACAAAACCCGCAGGAAACTGCTATCATGGAACAACTACATAAGTCTAACCCACACCATTATGAAGTCTAATTCCATTGTTGAGTAAATCATTGACTCTGCTAATATCCAAAAAAAGTGACTAATCTCTTCCCAATTGTACCTTGGACAACAATTTAACTGAGTATCCACTTTGTTGAATAGTGTGCTGAGACTAGCAGAAGGAAGAGCAATGAGGTTATGAATTAAGTACTATGAGGTTATGAATTAAGTACTAATGGTGGGTCCTGACCTTAAGATTCTAAGGCATTTTTAGAATTTTAGAATTTTAAAATTCTAAGGCATTTTCCTTGTGAAAGCAAGGAAGTATTCTTTTTCCACCTGAAAGACATCAAACACAACACATCAAAGCCCTCTTGAAAAAATGGAGTTGTAACAGCTTTGTATTTATTTCCTTTCAGATTTTTTTGGAATTTAATAGATAAATCTAACCACAGACCCTAAGAGTTTTCTAATATGTAAGTCCTCTCACTCTCATACAATATAGCTTTCCTTATGTGGAAAACTTTCATTCATACCACAAATGTCCATTAAATGGACAGTAACTTTCCTGTGTCCTGGGAATATAAGGAAGGTCAAGAACAATTTTTTTATTCAGAAAGTTTACAGAGTAATAGAGGCAGAAAGTAGAGGAAAATGTTTTTATTAGCTCCTGCACCAACCTCATCTTATTATAAAGCCTCATCTTATTATTATTGTAAAGATACCCAGAAAAGCAAGAAAGCATAGGAAATTGGCTCAGTCAGTTGCAAAATCAGGATATAGTAAGATTACTTTTACTCAGGCTACAGTAAAAATCTCAAATATCCAACAACAGTTCTGCTTCTCTGTTATTCTGTTACTGATTCACATTCCCTTTTCTCTGCCCCTCTGCTATTTCTTCTGTCGCTTCAGACTGAAGCTGGGTTTTCTGCTGGTTGCAGATTCTATGGTATTTATCTTGGTTTATGCTCTTCCTGTTGGCTTTATTGATATTTGTGTGTCATGTTGACACACCCCAAGTGTGAAAAATGGATTATATATTTTAGTTATTGTAGAGTATCTTTATTAATCCAAGAACTGGCACCTGACCGCGTCATAAACCTCTACTTCAGCCAACAGTTTGCTTTTGGTTCTTGTGGCTGTCTTTTCTCCATTGTTGGTGAACCTTGTGAATAGTTGATCAAAAGTTCAATCATGTCTGTAAAATAAGTTCCATCCAGCAGATTCATGTACAAAGGGAATGTAGCTGATAAATCCTCTGCAGCTTTCTGATATTTTTTTCAGGGGGAGTTTCTCTTAAATTTAAAAAAATATTGTTCATTTTTATGGATGTTGGCATGGGATGGACAACCTAAGACATTATTGGTGAAATTACAGGTATTTCTGAAGAAATGTCAAAATACTCTGGAGGTCTATTAGTAATAACACTGTTGATTCATACATCATCTGAAATTCCCTGAGTGCTTTGTGTGGGGGATTATTTAATAGGGTTAATTTTTATAATATGCCCAGTGAATGTGCACCACTTAACTCTCCAATAAGTATTGACAGAAACAAAAATAAATGTAAATTGTGAATGTCAAAGATATAAAAGATAAAAATGTTAAAAGATGGAAATATGGAAATATTTTCATTGTAGAATATAGGTCTAAACTCCATTCCATTAACCCAATAATTTACTGTTTTATAAAACTTTATTAATGTTCTAAATTCTCTTATATTTAGAGTTTGATAATTTTATGGATAGTAAAATGAAAAAAATAAATTTGTTAATAGCCAATTCTACAGAAAGATACATTGACAGAATTTTATTAAACTGAGCTAATTATTTTAATAGAAAACAATTATGAACATCAAAATAATAAAAATTGAAACTTGTTATTTTAAATAATCTGATTTTTAAATGGGAAGACAAAGCCAATGTCAGAAGTTTTATTTCAACAAAGCAGCTCTGATGCTATTATCTTTTGAAAAAATGCATATGGAACCAAGACAAACCAGAAAGAATGAAATTTTAAGAGTTAATTTTTACCAATCTTTATTTCAGAAATTTTGCCATATTGCAATGCTAACTAGATTTTTTTCAACAAAAAGAAATGTTTGGGGAAAGTATATTTATGTTGAAAAATACTGACTCTATAAGCACATACAGTACAGTGAGATACAACAATCTATACAGAAACTCAATTATTCAATGGAACTGTAGATGAGTGTCTTAACACAGGTAACTGGGTGTATTTGTAATCTCTCTTTGACTAATAAATAAAACCATTTATTAAGTTCCTTTGGGGTATCTTTGTATCTATCTCTCAGAAAATTATAATATTAGTGAATTTTTCTAACAGCTTAAAAAATTAAGGATAATTTATTTAAGTTATAGGAAACTGCTAAGCAGATTATAAAAAAAATAAAATAATGTATTTTCAGGTTCCCATTATTTTACATAAAATACCTCCCAAAAGTATACTTTTGCTAAATAAAGTTAGTACTTCATTTTATGATTTTAATAAGAATATTATTTCTCTTCCCACTATTATTGAGGCCCAAACTTTTATCAGAGATACCTCACAATGAACAGTGCAAACAAATAAATGAGTGAATGAAAAAAATAAACAAATACACTAGAAATCAACAAAAGTCACATAAACAATTGTATTTCATTTTTGTCTGAGAGCTACTTAAGGTCAGTGAGTCTAATTCATGTTCATGTCCCCAGAGACCAGCACAGACTTGGCAAATTGTAGGCAATTAATATGTACTTAAAATGATAAAGGAATAGGTAACAGAACACAATTTCTACACTATTAATATTTTTACTCTCAATAAAATTAGAATTTTAAATAAAGTGGGTTAAGAAAGGAAACTTAACATATCAAGTGTTCATTGAATTCATTTACCATTGCACAAACATTAGATTTTAAAATGTAATTATGTTTACCTACAGATTAAGAAACAAGTGTTGGTTTTAATTTACTGTAAGTTTACTATCTTTCACATTGCAAACGAGATAACTGTCTTTCAACTTTAATTGAATATGATTGACTATTCTTTATCAAGTCAAATCACTTTTTTCAGAGTGATGTCATTATTTTTGTATGACAAGATAGATAATAATCTGCCATGTTTTCATTCAATCGGTGATGGCTAAGCTGGCAAAAGTCCGTTTTCGCAAAACTTTAAAACAGACGAGTGGGATTTTTCTTGCTATTAGGATGATAAAAAAGAAATCTTTAGTTCCAAGTATGTTGTCTAGCTTAAGAATGAATTAATATTATTAATATTTCAAATTTATCAACTAAAATATAACATGAAAGCAAAACCATAAATTTCTATAAAAATATTATTTATTATTTTAGTTTTGCTCAAAATTATTTGAAAAAATTAAATTCCTATTATTCAGAAACATGAATTGGCTTTGACTAAACTATTAAAAAGGAATATACATATATATACATAAAATTGAATCATTTTGCTGTACACCAGAAACTAACACAACATTGTAAATCAACTATACTTCAATAGAAAAGATTATCCTGAATTAAAAAAAAATAATAAAATAAGTTTTCACAAAAGCGAAGTAACTATTTTTATCTTTCCACTTTTTCTCTTAAATTGTTGAAGTATATATTTGTCACTTATTAATATTTATATTTTGACAGATTTGCTTTCTCCTCAATACAAAGGCACACACACACACACACACACACAGACATCTGATAATGTCATTATTATTATTTGCTCAATGATTTGAAGTAATCTGCAGACACCACAGTCCTGCACCTCTGCATCTAATAAGATTCATGAGAAATTTCAACACTGATAAAATACTATTATTTAATATAAAATCCATATTAAAATATTGCCAATTCTCACAATGATTTGTGGGATTTTTATTTGGTCAAGTTTTACAAACAGGTTGCACAATAATTAATTTTTAGTTAATAAGATATTTTGCCTAGAGAAAGAGGTTGAATTCTCTGAATTTTACAAAAAGTTTCCAAACTTTGGAATACAGCTATATGCTTATTTTATTCAATGGTGCCCTGCATCACTAAACCCCCATGTAGTTCCCAATGACTTAGGGCCTCTGAAGTCTCCGAGTCTCTTGAAACTATATATGCAGGTGCCTTGTCTTCTGTGTGTGTAATCTGGAAGTACTTGACCTGGGAAGACCTAAAGATGGGAAGATTATGGATCTAACATGGATTGAGAACTTGCTAATCCTTTTGGGAGAGTTTCTCTCCTAGTGAAGAACAAGAAAGCTCATTCCAGTGCCCACATGTTTGTAACTAATAGAGAAAACTATCCTTTAAATTCCTTTGAGATTTCTTTCTGCCTTCTGTTCCTAGAAAATTATATTAGTAAAATTTTCTAACAGTGTTAAAATAAGCAGGTATAGTATCCATGTTGAGATTGTCATAGTTTCCATGTTTATTAATAATTGAGAATAAGAGGAATAAAACCCACTGCATACATTGCCTAGTCTACATCTTCATAGGAAAGAAAAATGGGGGCATTGTGAAACTCTTTTAGAATCTCCAAGAGTTCAAAACTTTTCTGAAAACGTTCCACAGTATATTAATGTTTTCATAGTATTTTCATTCTTCATTTTTCTCCATCCATTTTGACTTTTCTATTTCTTACATTTCTGATTATCAATTTAAAGTTTTAATTGGCTTTTGAAAACATAACTACACTTGCATACACTATGTGCATTGACTTGAAAGTATTTATGGTGGATTAAGTGATGTATAATACATTAAGCAATGTATAATGTTATATCTAGATGTGATATCTAATTCACAGTATGTTTTAATAATAGATGCTATTAGACTATTTGCTCTTTATTTGGAAGTATATATTTTTTCAAAATGTGACATGGATGTAAAAGCAGATTCACTTAGATTATTAAAGTGCATTTTTATTATTTGTGTTGATTTTTGTAAAACAAAAAGAAAAAATACTTTGTTATTCAGGCCTAAGACAAAAATGCTTTCTCCTCTAATAGTAAAAAACACAGGTAGAAAAATAGGAATGATATTTTATCATGTTCTAGCTACATCTAATATGATTTTCTGTCAACACAGAAACTATGAGTTGTATGTTTTAAAGATTGCAGTCAAATTGTTTTCTTCAGTAAATAGAAGCTGGATTCCCAGTGTGTCAAAATGATGCTCTCTGAGAAACCATGAAATTTTGCCTCAAAACAACATAACAATTACCAGCCATTAGACACATTCCGATAGCTTACTTCAAATTCCAAAAAAGCAACATTGAAATGCAGGGTATAAGCCTACACTCTGTAAATATGGAAATGCTGTATTGCTCTTTTAGGAATAGAGGCTTAAATCAGGACAGGACTTTTACCTGCAGGATAGTCAGAGTTAACTCTATATCATTACAGATGGCATGCTCAAAATATATTTAAAAAATGAAACTTGTAAAATAATATTTTAGAAACACACATAACGCTCAGTCTGTCAGATACAGAGAACAGGCGGGTGGTTGCCAGAGGAATGGGGTAGGGAGAAATGAGTGAAGGGGTTCAAAAGGAACATAAAATAAGTCATGAAGATGTAATATACAACATTGTGACTATAATTAATACTGAATTGTATATTTGAAAGTTGCTAAGATCTTAAAAATTCTCATCTCAAGAAAGAAAATTGTAACTATACGTGATGATGGATGTTAGCTAGACTTACTGTGGCGATCATTTCACAATATATACATATATGGAATAATTATGTTGTACACCTGAAATTAATTGTTATATGTCAAAAAGAAAATAAAGCTCAGGCTCTCAGAGATCCTGTATAATTAAGTAATATTTGAGAACGCTAACTACGATGGGATTTAAATTGATCTTATTGAGTTGGATGACATAAAATCATAGACTACCTAGCAACGTCTCCTGAATTTGATCAACTACTTTCTTAGGGAAAATAAATGAAGAAATTGCTTTTCAAAAATATTTCCAGGAAGGTCAATGATTTGAACTTATTCTGACAGCCTATCTTTGATCTTCTTTGGCATATTACGCTTACTATGCATGCCCTTTAAAGATCTGTTTAAATGAATGAATTTACACATTCCTTTGAGAAATGCTATTGATTTTTACAAAACAAAACAAAACACAATAAACAAAAAAAGAATTAACATTCACAAGCAATTAAACTTAGAGTGTGTGGTTTTCATACAATCCGTATCCTTTCTGAATGAAAACATTCACCTAAAGAAATTCTGAAATTGTCCTCAAGTAGAGTCCTCTTACAGAGGATAGCAAAATCTAATTACATTCCTGTTTAGAATGCTTCAGGATTGCACATTACATTTAGCCTAGATTTTCGAGTTGTTTTCCCAGCTAAATGATATCACTTAACTCCAGTTACTCTTTAAACATTTATAAAAATGGGACTATTACAGAAGCTGTGAGATACTACATACAAAGCAAGATACATGTGATGGCATTTTTAACAAAGTAATAGAAACATAGATATTTGGTTTATATGAGCATCTGACATGTAAGACCCTAACAAACAAAACAGACTTTCACTAATAGAAAAGGGAAAAAAAAATTCCTGCAAGACATATCATATAGAAATTGCTAATTTATGGAATCATGATCTCTAAGAAAGTATTAGGAAACAAAAAGTGTACATTCTAATCAGTCAGTAGATACTGTCTTTTTGAGTAATAGCTGCCTTTAATATGTCATGTGAAGTTAGTAGAAATAAAATATTAAAAAGATGCCAATAAATTTTTTACTTACGTACAAACTCTTAAATTAAAAAGTTGAATTCAAGTCACTTATTAGCAAAGGGCAACAATTAGTTATTTTCAATATAACATTTTATTGACTTCAAGTTTTATTATTTAATCAGTAATTATGGGTGGATGTTATTCATTACAGAGTGCTAGAAAAGAGTTCTGTTTAGTAGTACAACATTAAATAAAGTAGGTTACCCTAGGAATTAAAGATCACAGCCAGTGAAGCATAGATTATTTTTAGAATTGATTTCTAACTTTCTACATTAAAAAATATCAATATACAGGTGACAAATCGTACATCAAATAATCCATCACTCAAATCATCCTCTGCCCTCCTTCTAGAGTATAAAATAATAATATTTGTATTTAATAACAACATATAACTTAATTATTAATGCCAGAAAACAGGTCAAGTTACATAAAGTATAATGAAATCAGAAGCAAGTTAACAGCTTGCCCATTACCTCAGGCAACTGACAACCAGCAGATGATGTATGGCTGTTGACATGCACTTTGTGATCTCTTTTCCTCTTTCACAGCATCTATGTTTAAAAAATACAAACTATCATAAATGGTTTTGTCCAGAGTACAACGATTCAAAGAATTTTGATTAAATGTAGATTTTAATTACAGACAGATGATCCCTAACTGATAGCACAGGAGCTGAAGTAATTGTTGTTTTATATTTCAACTTTTGTTCTTGCCAAAGGTCTTCTCTAGGAAGCTCAAATTTTTAGCGAGAACTGGTAAAACTGATTTTCCACAAATTTTGATATTTTTGGACTAACCAGTAGAGTGTAAGATCCGCTTTATTGTGCTCTATTTGCTGATATGGAAGAGTCAGTCAGAGTACTGATAATATTTAATGTTTTCTTGCATCTGGAATCTTAAATCCACTGCAGTTACTGCCAGGCATCACAGACTAGTGTGTTAGACCACTGTGTGACCTTAACCAAGCTGCTTAGGGTCTCTGTATTTCAGTTTTCTTATCTATTAAAAAAACAAAACAAAACAAAAAAAGAGCAAATGAAGAAAAATACTCAATTAACGGGCCATGTGAGACAGTGGTTAAGAGCATGAGCACTCAAGAAAAAGTCTGTATTTTATGTCCCCCATCCTGCCACTCACAAATTGCTTAATCTTGGATAATTTATTATCTTCCAAGGCCTGATTTTCATGCTGAAGTAATTATGAGAATTAAATAATCCCGTGCTTATAAAGCACTTAGGATATTCCCTGTCTCGTTGTAAGCACTCAATAAATGGGAAAGCCCACATAGTCATTAGAATTAACAAAAGCATCTGGTATAATCTTTACTACAGTAAATATTGGGTGTTGCTATTCCTATTTCTTACCTAATAATTCTATTGCATTTACGAATAGTGCTATTTTCCTCTTCATTTGACAAATAATGAAAGCAGTAAACAAAATTTTGAAATCAAATTGATCTCTTTCACTTTTTATCTCACTTTCTTCAGCTGACAAATGAAAAAAAATAATTGTAACTAAATTATTTTATGAAAATTAAATGGGCTTATTCATTTAAAGCTTTTAGCAAAGAGCTTGGCATCATTCAGGACTCAATAAATATTAGCTGTTATTATTATTGTTATCATTATTACTATTATTATTCACATTATGCACTGACATTTCTGGAAGGACATGAAAACAATGCATTCTTACTAGAAAACCAAAAACACAATATAGAAAGTGGTACCAAATAATGTGCACACACACACACACGCACACACACACACACACACATTTCATGTGAGGTCACCTACTTGTCTATGTAAAGTCTTCTTCTGAATCTACTCCTATTATAACAGCCTAATAGTTGAGGATTTCTTCTCGGCTTCCTTTAGATGTTTCACAGTGAAATAACTATAAGAAAAAAAATATTTCTCCTGATAATTTTGCTCTTCTTTCTATGTATAATTTTGATGTAGGCATGATAATTTGAGTGAGGGAAACAGGATAGAAAGGGACAGAAAACTGCATTCTGCTGTATTATGAATATTATTTCTAATATTGTTTTCATGACTGTCATAGTAGCATCATCATAATTATTTTATCCTTTTCTCTAAATCAGTTAAATGTTGGGACCTGGGACCTTTTTCCTTTGTGTATTCTTTCCCATTCAGTGATATCATTCTGTCTCATGGATATAAATATTGTCTATATGCCAATGAATCCAAAATTGTAGCATTTTCTTAGGCATTTTTAACCAAGTGTCAAAGTAGAATGTTATATCTATCAAGTGTCTTCATGGTTAGCAACAGAAACTCATATTTGAAAAGCAGATATATTTTGTATGCCTTTTCTCTTGGAAGTCTAATAATCTCAAAACCTGAAACATAATATGTCCTAAAGAGATTTCTGAATTCCCACGCTATCACTAATGTCTTCCACTATTGGTTTTATACCCAACTGTTAAAGTAATAATTCTAAGAGTCATTCATGATTCTATTCTTTACTTAACACTCCACATAACCATCATTTTACTACCATATATTAACTTTGAGTCATAGTTTATGATTAACAGTTTCTTCACACTTTTCTTTACAATTTCTGCTACCATTGAAGTACAACCTGCTATCATGTTTCTTATACTAATCCAAAGGCTTCCTAATTTATCTCCTTTACTTTGTCTTTCCCACAGCAGCCACAGTAATTCTTTAAAAACAAGTCAGTCTAGGTCCCTCTTCTGCTTAATTTCCTCTATTTAATTCCCATTTCATTTAGAATAAAATGTAAAATTTTACCAAGATCTACAAGACATTGCATAAATATTTCCATCATTCTCCCTTTCACTCACTCTGCTCCATCACCTCAAAGTCATGTATACTACTCCTGCTTCAGAGCCATTGTACTTGCTGTTCCCTTTGCCTGAAATAATCTTCTCCAGATATCCTTATGGTTTTATTCCATCTAGGCATTCACAACTCTGCTCAAATATCACCTTCATGCATAGGTGCACAATCTATCTTGAATAGAATTCCCCACCCATTTTCTATATCCCACTTTATTTTTCTCCATTGGACCTACTATTTTGTATTATATTATATTATATTTTACACTGTTATCTATTTATTCTCTGTGTTCTCCCAATAGAATGAAAGCTCCATGAGAGAAGAGGATTTCTTTATTTTGCTAAATTCTATATAACAAGTGCCCAGAATAATTGTTGAAACATTATACATTCTTAATAAATATTTTAATTTAATTAAATTCTGCCACTTTCATTTTGTCAACCAACGATGTTGAACTATACTGAAGCTCTATGATCCTGGGAAACAGAGAGAGTAAAGAAATCCCCTCACCTTTTTATGTTCCATGAAACAGCCAATGCAAAGGATGCTCCTTCCCCATATGACTTATATAGGAGACTCAGGGATGTCTTTTTGTTTACCTATGACAAGGCCAGACACAGACCCTCTCCATTCTTTGCTTCATAATGATCATGTGAACCGTTTGTCACCACTAATCAATTGGAATAAAATGCCTATCAAACTGACTTGCTTCCTTCTTTCCACAGACAAACTTTGACCCACTCTCAGCCTGAGCCATACTAATTGGCCTTACGACCTCTCAGTAAGCAACCTCTCCTTATTGGCCTCTCTGGAGGACACTCTAGTATCAGGGTAAAACATTCTATGATCTACTGTCCAATCACATCACCTCTTTCATTCTACTTTCATTCTACTTCTTTCATTCTATGCTTTCATTCTGCTTCTCCACACCCCGTCCCATTTCCCCACTCATAGTTCTCTCTGGCTTTGTTTACTCTTCCCTATAAAATAAAATCCCTTTTCTGCCTGACTTTGGAGGCACTTGCAGATATCATAGTCAAAGTATACTTTTTTTTTTTTTTTTTTTTTTTTTTTTGCTGTACGCGGGCCTCTCACCACTGTGGCCTCTCCCGTTGCAGAGCTCTGGACACGCAGGCTCAGTGGCCGTGGCTCATGGGCCCGGCCGCTCCACGGCATGTGGGATCTTCCCGGACTGGGGCACGAACCCATGTTCCCTGCATCGGCAGGCAGACTCTCAACCACTGTGCCACAAGGGAAGCCCAAAGTATAATTATTTTGAGCAAAGTCTCTCCTTACCTAAATCCAGATTTTTTTTTTTTTTTTGACATGGCATGCCATCATTTCATGGCTGGGCCACTCTGTGCATCCCTCTCCAGAATTCATTTCACACACAGAAATGTGTGTAAATTAACATAAATTTTCCAAATTAATATAAATTAAGTCATATAATTCCCCTATTGAAAGCGTTCCAATGACTTCCATTGAATCCAAAACTTTTGGATGCTATATAAAGTTCTAAATCACCTACTTCCCTCTGTCTCTCTGATCTCATCCTATAGAGATCTTCCTTGTTTCCCATTCTTCAGCCATAATGGTTTCTTAATCTTTGTGTAATGTTTGAACACATAACCACATTAATATTTTTTGAATTTTTTTTTTTATTTCATTGGGTATTGGGATTGGGAGATGAGTTATTTGTGGCTTCTCAATTTATTATAATATTCAAATACAGGTGCAATGTTGGCTTAAATACGTTATCTGAGTAGGGTAGAAAAACTGCTTTCAAAAATCCTTTTTGTAAGCAAGCAGTTATAAAATATAAATGAATATTTAAACCTGTAATAATAGTTATCAGATGTTGTGCTAATTACTCTTCACGATTTTCCATTTATTTATCACAACAACCTATAATTTAGATACTATTGTTTTCATCATTTTATAAGTGGAAAAACCAAGGCTCAAGAAGATTAAGTAAGCTAAACATGGGCATAAAGCAAGGATAGGGACTTTATTATATTAATGGGTGCACTTCAGTCTTCAGAAAATTATTTTTTTTCCCAATACATCAGATAACCTAAACAATTAAGAAAATTAAGAGCAAGGTAATAATTGGCACAAATTTAATTATAATATATATATTTTTAATATTTATTAAAGGTGTTAGGTTGTTCTGGGCATTTGAGCAGGTTAGTTATCATGGCTATTATTTCCTTGAATTCTTAAAGTTTTTTTGAGATGAAAGTAAAATTATCAGTGTTATTCTTTGGGGGCATTAATTTTGCAGTGTTTTGAGACATGTTGTCAGTACAAAACAATGAATTTTCATGGGATGACTCATGAGGCTTCAGGCAATATTTATGTTTCTAATAGCAATTTCAAGTGAAGTAAATAAATATAAAATCAAATTTAATTCTACAGAGCTATAATTATAAAAACTCATTTTTAAGAGAAGTTTCATGAGTCATGTAAAACATTTTTTAAATAAAATATAATAATTTTATAGTAATTTTTCTATAATTTATACAACAAATATGATGTGAAAATTTTAAATGCAAATAACTATCAGAAATAGCTATTATGTCAGAACTTGTAATTAGACTTACAAGAATTTTGACATTATAATGTAACTAGGTGCAAATTTTGTTTACTTAAAATATGTAAAGGAATCTTATAATGTACCTTTCAATTAATTACATAGACTATGTGCTTTAAAATGTAAAGTCCAAAATGTTTACTAGAAAATGCAATACAGTATTGAAGATCTGCATCAACCAAAGTGTTCTAATATGGGCTACTAAATAAATTATGAATATTTTCTGGCTATTGAAAAGGATAGTTTAACAGTGCATTTATTGGCATTGGAAATACGCTAACTAAATATTCTCAAGGAAAAAAGGAAATTGATGCACAATGACCACATTTGTGTTATACATACATTATATGTGATGTCCATATTCCTGTTGCTTATGAAAAGTTAATTAATAATTATGATTATATTCCTATCATAGTAAATACTACTCTCTGTTGAGAACATGGTCACTTTTATTTTCTGATCTACAGAAATGAGGCTTATCCACATTTGTATTATTTTCTACAAAGATCATAAATTGTGTGAAGAATACTAACTATAAAATTAAGAATACTTAAATAAACTTTATTAGGCAACAAACTTGATCATTAAAATGGAAATAGTTGTGGTAACCTAAATATCCAAAGACAGATGAAATGATAAAAAAGATGTGGTACATATATACAATGGAATATTAACCATAAAAGGAATGAAATTGGGTCATTTGTAGAGGTGTAGATGGACCTAGAGTCTGTCATACAGAGTGAAGTAAGCCAGAAAGAGAAAAACAAATATCATATATTAATGCATATATGTGGAATCTAGAAAAATGGTACAGATGAACCTCTTTGCAGGGTGGGAATACGTAGACATAGAGAACAGACATGTGGACACAGAGGGGGAAGGGGAGGGTGGGATGAATTGGGAGATTAGGATTGACATATATTCACTACCAAGCGTAACATAGATAGCTAGCAGGAAAGTGCTATAAAACACAGGAAGCTCAGCTCTGTGACGATCTAGATGGATGGGCTGGGGGGGCAGGAGGGAGGTCTAAGAGGGAGGGGATATACGTATGTGTATGGCTGATTCACTTCATTGTACAGCAGAAGCTAGCACAGCATTGTAAAGCAATTATACTCCAATAAAAAAATATAGTAATGGGAAATGACTGATTTTCTCTAATATTTAAGAATGCAACTACTGCTAGTAATATGTATTGAATCAAGGCTATATTTGTTTAGAAAGGTAGGTTTTCTAAGCAAAGAACACTTAATCAAAAAAGTTTTAGACCTTATAGTTTTGTTTTATTTTTTATAAGAGCCAGAAGTGATGCTTATTTGTCATTTTCCTGAGAAAGACCCATAGTTTGGTGTGCTTCGATTACTCCCATTGTGCTTACTGCCCATTTCACATCAGAATCTTGGGAGGTGGCAGTGTCTTTAGGGAAATTTTTGGATAATTTTTTATTCTGCTTTTAATTTTTCATTATGAATTACTGACAACAAACAGAAAAAAATAAACAATATAACAGAAACACACATTCAACTACTACTAATTCTATCAATTATACTATATAGTTAATTCCTTAACTTTCAAGAAATAGATATACAATTACCACAATTGATGTTTTTCTGTCTTTTTACAATCCTACTGGTGATTTGTTTTTTGCTTTTTTTTAAATCAATCAAAAGTTTACTCATCTCTTCAAAAACCATCCATGCTCAGTCAAAAATAGCTGCTATATTACCTTGTGCATACCATGCAAAGAGAACATGCATTATTATATTATTACCTGATTGTTCTATGAAACATTAAAGTTACATTTTTCTGATTCAGAGGTTAGAACTAAAATAATCCTGTGGTGAAAAAAAAGGGGAAATTTAGGCACCAGATCTGTTGACCAGACACCAGCTCTGTGTTATAGCACAGAGCTGATTCTGCTAAATATTAACAAGGATCATGCTTCTTATAATATATCAAGGAATGAATTGAATCATGACAACAAAAACGTGTTCATCTTAGCTCTTAGATACTCTGATTTGAAAGTAGTTTCAAATTGTCTTGTGATTTCTTTGAAGACTTTAATGAAATTACAGAAAATATAAAACAAAAAATTGTTGCTATCTTGTCAAATGTTGCTTTTGCTCAATTTTTTTCTTGGAATCCAATCCAGATTATGTTAAACTCTTTAACTCTGTCCAACACTTCTATTTTGTTTTTAAGTTTTGTTTTACCCAAAGTCTTTTAAAGTTTTCATTTGTGTATATATATATATATATATATATATATATATATATTTATTTATTTATTTTTGGTGATTTATATTTGTCTAGAAAAACATTTCTTTCTTCTTTATGTTTCAGTTTCCTCCCATCCCCACTCTCCACCCCTGTATCAGTAGTTTTGGAAGTCAGGTTGCTATTTTAGTTTTTGGAAACCTAATATCTAGCTTTTAAATTTTTGTGTATTTTAATTAATAATTTTGGGTTTTGTTTTCTATTATGTTAATTAGTGATCTTTCTTTGTTATATTATTTCTTTTATGCTAGTATTCCTCTAATGTCCTTTTTTGAGCTTAGACATTTGCACTTATAGATTATATAAAACAACAAGATTTTAGGGATATAAATTTACTTGTAATTTCACTTTTTACTGATTCCATAGTTTTTCATTGTGATTTATTTTCAAGTATTTTGTCATTTTATTGTGCTTTTCATGTGTTATGCAGAATTGAGTTGTATATTTCAAAGCTAAAATTTTTAAACTGCTTTAAATTAATACTACTTTATAATTCATTATCAGTTTTGGAATTCTTCAAGGTGTCCTATGGAATTTATTTGTAGTCCATTCTGAAAACATCCCTTGTACATCTGAAAAAAAAATATATATATATATGTATGTATATATAATCCAGTATTTTCTTGTTCACGAATCAAGGTCATTTTATTTATTTAAAAATGTAAAGGTAGGGGCTTCCCTGGTGGCGCAGTGGTTGAGAGTCCGCCTGCCGATGCAGGGGACACGGGTTCATGCCCCGGTCCGGGAAGATCCCACATGCAGCAGAGCGGCTGGGCCCATGAGCCATGGCCGCTGAGCCTGCGCGTCCGGAGCCTGTGCTCTGCAACGGGAGAGGCGACAACAGTGAGAGGCCCGTGTACCGCAAAAAATAAAAATTAAAAAAAAAATGTAAAAGTATATAAAATATATATAGAGAGAAAATCTTGCTTCTATCCTTAGAGCATCCACCCCATCCCCTTGCCCTCTTCGTATAATTTTTATTATTTCATGCATATTTTCCGGTATTTCTTTATGCATATTTTTGAAAATATATTCTTATTTACCTGTTTCTTACACAGAAGTAATATTATATACATTTTGCTTTTATTGCTTCTTGGTTTTAATTCATAACTCGAATGCTTTTCTCTTCTCTCAGTTTTAAGGGGATTCACTATGGTTTCTTCTAGTTCCTGTAACGTTTCATTTTGTACATTTATCTTATAATAATTTGCAATTTACCCTAGTGGATGATATGAGGAATTATCCTAATTTGTCTTTTTTTTCCCCCAAACAGGTAATATATAGTCTTTCCTTATGTATTAAACAGTAATTATTCCCACTAGTTTGAGAAACCAACATATGCAAAAATTCTGAGTTATTTGGATTTTTTTCTGTCCTTATGTTCTGTACCATTGATCTATCTATATATTTATGCACCAACGTCATGCCTTTTAATACATTTTAGTTTTTAATGCTACTTTTTAAAATTACAGAAGCAATTACCCCTTCATTGTTTCCATTCTTCAAAATGTTGCTAATATTACTTGTTTTTGGTTTGTGTGTTTGTGTATGTGTGTGTTTGGGGTTGTTTCCATATAAAGTTTAGGATCAGAATGATTGAAGGAAGTGATCCACAGAGAGTTACAACATTGACTACATTCAGGAAATTAGAAAGACACGTTCCCAAGTGTTGACATTAGCATCATGTTAGCTCAGCCATATAAAAAGATAAAGAAGTAAAATTAACTTTGGTTCCAGGAATAAACACCTTGTATTTTTATCCAAGGCTACGGTAGCCACCACGAGAACTGATGGTCCAGAGCCATACTGCACCCACTACAGCCCACATTATCAAGATGGACAATCCCTGTACTGCCTCTCCAACTGACTCAGTCCTGACTCTTCTGTACAAATGTATCTGATTAGCAAAACATACTTTCCCTCTGTAACTCCAACCCCAAAGGAATCTAGGTATAGTTAACATTTTTCTATCTCTGAAATAGAGGAAGCTATACTGTCAGGAGGATTACCAAAATAGTAAATCAACTCTATCTCACAACCTCGTCTGCACAGTCATCTCTTTGAGTATGCTTATTTTAAAGCCTTTGTTAGACAGATTCATAAAGATAACTTCATTCAAATAAGATACTAGTTTTGATTGTTCACTTGCTATCTTTCTTGACATTAGCTTTTTTATATATGTTCTTTAATTTTTGGAAACAGTGCAATTTTGAGTGGGTAACTTTCTTTTTAATAAATTTATTTATTTTATTTTTGGCGGCGTTGGGTCTTCATTGCTGAACAAGGACTCCCTCTAGTTGTGGTGAGTGGGGCCCACCCCTCGTCATGGTGTGCTGGTCCCCCATTGCAGTGGCACGTTCCATTGAGGAGCACGGGCTCTAGGTGCATGGGCTTCAGTAGTTGTGGCATGAGGGCAGAGCAGTTGTGGCTCATGGGCTCAAGAGCACAGGCTCAGTAGCTGTGGTACACGGGCTTAGCTGCTCTGTGGCGTGAGGGATCCTCCCAGACCAGGGCTCGAACCCCTGTCCCCTGCATTGACAGGTGGACTCCCAACCACTGCACCACCAGGGAAGCCCCAGAGTGGGTAACATTTTTATATCAGTTTTTCTTTTTTTCTCTCTCCCACTGGAGCAGTTCCCTTATGTTTTGCGTATCTACCCTTAGTTTCCAAAAACTCATACAACGTTGCATATTTTACATGCTTTTATTGAGCTGTTACCCTCAGTTGATGTTGAGGATCTCAGAGATGCAGTTACCCATGGAAAGGACACTGGCTGGGTGCCTCTACATTTCCTTCTGTTTCCTCACCTACAGCTTCCCAAGAACCTGTAACTCCAGCAGGTTGTCAGTGATGTACTTCAGGTTCTTTAATGAGTCTTAACCACCAGCTTCAAGAAGTGAGTTTTGGAGCCCCATATAACTTAGAGGAAATTCAGTCCATATTAACATGTTCCATTTGAACTTCTGTTCCTCATTTTCTCTCTGGACTGAGAGCTCATCTGGTACACAGTGAACAAAGCTTACTGCTCTGTGTTTCTGTGAGCTTTCTAGTACTCAGAAATATTCTTTTTTTAAAGGATGTCTATGCATTTTTTGTTCTCTATATTTTATTTATTACTGTGATTTGTTTAGAGCAGAGAGCCTGTATATGTGGAAATATGAACTCAGTATACCAACATTAGTACAAAGAGCTAGATGTGAGATAAAAATATTTCAATGCAATGCAAACTTAATACTAACTTTTTACTATCCCACCTGTGCAACCTACTAGGTTTTGAAGCTCTTTGAAATCGTCTTTGGTGCCCTTCTCATTTTATAAAGGAAATGTTTTTTGTCTGTAAAGATTACTGTACAATAACTTTCCAAACTTATACCCAGCTCTGTGAATAATCTGAACAAGTAATAAAGTTGATACCATCTATTCTTTTCTAAGACATTTTGTAGATCTGGTGATGTTGGTGGATATTGCTGTTTGGAATAGTTATTTGCCTTGTTTATACAGCCACAGCATTACAAGCTGAGATGTTCATCTGATAATAACAGAGAAAGGTTGCAGAGATTTAAGGACATTCTTGAAATGAATGAAACAGTCAAAATGCAAAAAAAAAAACATGCCTATATCTTCTGAAATAAAAAACAAGCCAGTAATTTCTGACCAATTTTAAATCTCAATTTCAGTCATATTAAACTAGCTCTTCTTTCTTGCTTAACCAAATTGAACTTAATTTTTAATTTTTTTCATTTATAGAGCAGGTCTAGAGAGTTCTATTAAGCAGGGGAAAAACACCTGCTAAATAAATACAGCAGCTCTTCCCCCTCTAGGAGCAACCAGGGATTTGACTTGTTTAAGCTTAAATGATAAAACAAATAGTTGCCAAATCAAACAAGAACGTTGTGTTGTAACAGAGTTTCCCCTAAAGTATTTCTTACTACAAACCTAAATAGCCCATATTTCATGGAACTTTTCTATTAACTTTTCCCTCTGACAACCCTCCATGTAATTACAGATGCCTGAAAAATTCTAATTCTCTCTCTCTATATATATATTTCAATATATATTTTTTAATCCATTACATTGTTTTTGAGAAAAATGTAACATTTCTTTTTTTGTTCACACACTGTATTTTATTTTTACAAGAGATAAATAAACTGACACCAAGCATTGTAAATGGATGACCACAACAAAAGCAACAATGATTGCAATTACCAAACACGAAACACACTCATACTATGTCATAATACTGACATCTGGTCCAGTAATCCTCCACTGTAACAGTTCCTTTACTTTACAGTGAAAATTGATTTGTATATATTTTTTTTTGCCTCTTAGTCCTTGTGGGATATTTTTTTTATTCAAACAGAAAGTCACTAAAATTATAATCATCCTCATCAGTTCACTCAGTTCCATGTAATTATTTTTTTTCATCTTGATCTTTTGTTAGCATTTTTATGAATTCATCAGCTTTCCAATAGAGTTCTGAAAATGCTTATTCATTCAGTTCAGCAGTATAGTCAGTTACCAGAAACCTGTACTTGTCAGACTCTTTTCCATGAATTCCTTGAAGATGAAACCCTTTTATAGGAACATATTTGCAAAAGCATCAGAGTACACCCAGAACTGTCTGTAAATGAAAAAAGACTTAATAATGACCATGGTTAAAGATTTGATGAAAGTTCATAATAATGCAATTGACAAGGAAATTTAGTTATTTCTGATATACATTTTAAAGTAAAAACTAGAATTATGACTTATAACATTATACCAGAACATATAAGATTTTAGGAAATTTCATGTAATGTCTAAAACATTTATGTTAACATATTTCCATACAAATAATCCAAAGAAAGTTTAGTATTAGTTGTTTTTGTTTGGTTTTTTGTTTATACTGCAGGTTCTTCTTAATCATCAGTTTTATACACATCAGTGTATACATGTCAATCCCAATTGCCCAATTCAGCACACCACAATCCCCATCCCACTGCGGTTTTCCCCCTTGGTGTCCATACGTTTGTTCTCTACATCAGTGTCTCAACTTCTGCCCTTCAAACTGGTTCATCCGTACCATTTTTCTAGGTTCCACATACATGCGTTAATATACGATATTTGTTTTTCTCTTTCTGACTTACTTCACTCGGTATGACAGTCTCTAGATCCATCCACATCTCAACAAATGACTCAATTTCGTTCCTTTTTATGGATGAGTAATATTCCATTGTATATATGTACCACAACTTCTTTTTTTTTTTTTTAACATCTTTATTGGGGTATAATTGCTTTACAATGGTGTGTTAGTTTCTGCTTTACAAAAAAGTGAATCAGTTATACATGTACATATGTTCCCATATGTCTTCCCTCTTGTGCCTCCCTCCCTCCCACCCTTCCTATGCCACCCCTCCAGGCTGTCACAAAGCACCGAGCCAATATCCCTGTGCCATGCGGCTGCTGCCCACTAGCTATCTACCTTACTACGTTTGTTAGTGTGTATATGTCCATGACTCTCTCTCGCCCTGTCACAGCTCACCCTTCCCCCTCCCCATATCCTCAAGTCCATTCTCCAGTAGGTCTGCATCTTTATTCCTGTCTTACCCCTAGGTTCTTCATGACATTTTTTTTTCTTAAATTCCATATAGATGTGTTAGCATATGGTATTTGTCTTTTTCTTTCTGACTTACTTCACTCTGTATGACAGACTCTAGGTCTATCCATCTCATTTAAAATAGCTCAATTTTGTTTCTTTTTAAGGCTGAGTAATATTCCATTGTATATATGTGCCATATTTTCTTTATCCATTCATCCGATGATGGGCACTTAGGTTGTTTCCATCTCCGAGCTATTGTAAATAGAGCTGCAATGAACATTTTGGTACATGACTCTTTTTGAATTTTGGTTTTCTCAGGGTATATGCCCAGTAGTGGGATTGCTGGGTCATATGGTAATTCTATTTGTAGTTTTTTAAGGAACCTCCATGCTGTTCTCCATAGTGGCTGAACCAATTCACATTCCCACCAGCAGTGCAAGAGTGTTCCCTTTTCTCCACACTCTCTCCAGCATTTATTGTTTCTAGATTTTTTGATGATGGCCATTCTGACTGGTGTGAGATGATATCTCATTGTAGTTTTGATTTGCATTTCTCTAATGATTAATGATGTTGAGCATTCTTTCATGTGTTTGTTGGCAGTCTGTATATCTTCTTTGGAGAAATGTCTATTTAGGTCTTCTGCCCATTTTTGGATTGGGTTGTTTGTTTTTTTGTTATTGAGCTGCATGAGCTGCTTGTAAATTTTGGAGATTAATCCTTTGTCAGTTGCTTCATTTGCAAATATTTTCTCCCATGCTGAGGGTTGTCTTTTGGTCTTGTTTATGGTTTCCTTTGCTGTTCAAAAGCTTTGAAGTTTCATTAGGTCCCATTTGTTTATTGTTGTTTTTATTTCCATTATTCTAGGAGCTGGGTCAGAAAGGATCTTGCTGTGATTTATGTCATAGAGTGTTCTGCCTATGTTTTCCTCTAAGAGTTTGATAGTTTCTGGCCTTACATTGAGGTCTTTAATCCATTTTGAGCTTATTTTTGTGTATGGTGTTAGAGAGTGATCTAATCTCATACTTTTACATGTACTTGTCCAGTTTTCCCGGCACCATTTATTGAAGAGGCTGTCCTTTCTCCACTGTACATTCCTGCCACCTTTATCAAAGATAAGGTGTCCATATGTGCGTGGGTTTATCTCTGGGCTTTCTATCCTGTTCCATTGATCTATCTTTCTGTTTTTGTGCCAGTACCATACTGTCTTGATTACTGTGGCTTTGTAGTATAGTCTGAAGTCAGGGAGCCTGATTCCTCCAGCTCCTTTTTTCGTTCTCAAGATTGTTTTGGCTATTCGGGGTCTTTTGTGTTTCCATACAAACTGCAAAGTGTTTTGTTCTAGTTCTGTGAAAAATGCCAGTGGCAGTTTGATAGGGATTGCATTGAATCTATAGATTGCTTTGGGTAGTAGAGTCATTTTCACAATGTTGATTCTTCCAATCCAAGAACATGGTATATCTCTCCATCTATTTGTATCATCTTTAATTTCTTTCATCAGTGTCTTATAATTTTCTACATACAGGTCTTTTGTCTCCTTACATAGGTTTATTCCTAGATATTTTATTATTTTTGTTGCAGTGGTAAATGGGAGTGTTTTCTTGATTTCACTTTCAGATTTTTAATCATTAGTATATAGGAATGCCAGAGATTTCTGTGCATTAATTTTGTATCCTGCCACTTTACCAAATTCATTGATTAGCTCTAGTAGTTTTCTGGTAGCGTCTTTAGGATTCTCTATGTATAGTATCATGTCATCTGCAAACAGTGACAGCTTTACTTCTTCTTTTCTGATTTGGATTCCTTTTATTTCCTTTTCTTCTCTGATTGCTGTGGCTAAAACTTCCAAAACTATGTTGAATAATAGTGGTGAGAGTGGACAACATTGTCTTGTTCCTGATCTTAGTGGAAATGCTTTCAGTTTTTCACCATTGAGGATGATGTTGGCTGTGGGTTTGTCATATATGGCCTTTATTCTGTTGAGGAAAGTTCCCTCTATGCCTACTTTCTGCAGGGTTTTTATCATAAATTGGTGTTGAATTTTTTCAAAAGATTTTTCTGCTTCTATTTTGATGACCATGTGGTTTTTCTCCTTCAGTTTGTTAATATGGTGTATCACATTGTTTGATTTGCGTATATTGAAGAATGCTTGCATTCCTGGAATAAACTCATTTGATCATGGTGTATGATCCTTTTAATGTGCTGTTGGAATCTGTTTCCTAGTATTTTGTTGAGGATTTTTGCATCTATGTTCATCAGTGATATTGGCCTGTTGTTTTCTTACTTTGTGACATCCCTGTCTGGTTTTGGAATCAGGGTGATGGTGGCCTTGTAGAATAAGTTTGGGAGTGTTCCTCCCTCTGCTATATTTTGGAAGACTTTGAGAAAGATAGGTGTTAGCTCTTCTCTAAATGTTTGATAGAATTCACCTATGAAGCCATCTGGTCCTGGGCTTTTGTTTGTTGGAAGATTTTTAAACACAGTTTCAATTTCAGTGCTTGTGTTTCATCTGTTCATATTTTCTACTTCTTCCTGATTCAGTATTGGCAGGTTGTGCATTTCTAAAAAATTGTCCATTTCTTCCAGGTTTTCCATTTTACTGGTATAGAGTTGTTTGTAGTAATCTCTCATGACCTTTTTTATTTCTGCAGTGTCAGTTGTTACTTCTCCTTTTTCATTTCTAATTCTATTGATTTGAGTCTTCTCCCTTTTTTTCTTGATGAGTCTTGATAATGGTTTATCAATTTTGTTTATCTTCTCAAAGAACCAGCTTTTAGTTTTATTGATCTTTGCTATTGTTTCCTTCATTTTTTTTCATTTATTTCTTATCTGATCTTTATGATTCCTTTCCTTCTGCTAACTTTGGGGTTTTGTTGTTCTTCTTTCTCTAATTGCTTTAGGTGCAAGGTTAGATTCTTTATTCGAGATGTTTTGTATTTCTTAAGGTAGGATTGTATTGCTATAAACTTCCCTCTTAGAGCTGCTTTTTCTGCATCCCATAGGTTTTGGGTCGTCGTATCTCCATTGTCATTTTTTCTAGGTAATTTTTAATTTCCTCCTTAATTTCTTCAATGATCACTTCGTTATTAAGTAGTGTATTGTTTAGCCTCCATGTGTTTGTATTTTTTAGAGATCTTTTCCTGTAATTGATATATAGTCTCATAGCATTGTGGTCAGAAAAGATACTTCATACAATTTCAATTTTCTTAAATTTACCAAGGCTTGATTTGTGACCCAAGATATAATCTATCCTTGAGAATGTTACATGAGCACTTGAGAAAAACGTGTATTCTTTTGTTTTTGGATGGAATGTTCTATAAATATCAATTACGTCCATCTTGTTTAATGTATCTTTTAAAGCTTGTGTTTCCTTATTTATTTTCATTTTGTATGATCTGTCCATGGGTGAAAGTGGGGTGTTAAAGTCCCCTACTATGAAAGTGTTACTGTCAATTTCCCCTTTTATGGCTGTTATTATTTGCCTTATGTATTGAGGTGCTCCTATGTTGGGTGCATAAATATTTACAATTGTTGTATCTTTTCTTGGATCAATCCCTTGATCACTATGCAGTGTCCTTCTTTGTCTCTTCTAATAGCCTGTATTTTAAAATCTATTTTGTCTGATATGAGAATTGCTACTCCATTTTTCTTTTGGTTTCCACTTGCATGGAATATCTTTTTCCATCCCCTCACTTTCAGTCTGTATGTGTCTCTAGGTCTGAAGTGGGTCTCTTGTAGACAGCAGATATATCTGTCTTGTTTTTGTATCCATTCAGCCAATCTGTGTCTTTTGGTGGGAGCATTTAATCCATTTACATTTAAGGTAATTATCAATATGTATGTTCCTATTCCCATTTTCTTAATTGTTTTGGATATGTTATTGTAGGCCTTTTCCTTCTCTTGTGTTTCTTGCCTAGAGAAGATCCTTTAGCACTTGTAAAGCTGGTTTTGTGGTGCTGAACTCTCTCAGGTTTTGCTTGTCTGTAAAAGTTTTAATTACTCCATCAAATCTGAATGAGATCCTTGTTGTTTAGAGTAATCTTGGTTGCAGGTTTTTCCCTTCATCACTTTAAATATTTCCTGCCACTCCCTTCTGGCTTGCAGTGTTTCTGCTGAAAGATCAGCTGTTAACCTTATGGGGATTCCCTTGTGTGTTATTTGTTGTTTTCCCTTGCTGCTTTTAATATGTTTTCTTTGTATTTAATTTTTGACAGTTTGATTAATATGAGTCTTGGTGTGTTTCTCCTTGGATTTATCCTGTATGGGACTCTCTGTGCTTCCTGGACTTGACTAACTATTTCCTTTCCTATATTAGGGAAATTTTCAACTATAATCACTTCAAAGGATTTCTCAGTCTCTTTCTTTTTCTCTTCTTCTTCTTTAACCACTATAATTTGAATGTTGGTGTGTTTAATGTTGTCCCAGAGGTCTCTGAGACTGTCCTCAGTTCTTTTCATTCTTTTTTCTTTATTCTGCTCTGCAGTAATTTCCACTTTTTTATCTTCCAAGTCACTTATCCATTCTTCTGCATCAGTTATTCTGCTATCGATCCCATGTAGAGTATTTTTAATTTCATTTATTGTGTTGTTCATCATTGCTTGTTTCATCTTTAGTTCTTCTAGGTCCTATTGAAATGTTTCTTGCATTTTCTCTGTTCTATTTCCAAGATTTTGGATCATCTTTACTATCATTATTCTGAATTCTTTTTCAAGTAGACTGCCTGTTTCCTCTTCATTTGTTAGGTCTGGTGGGTTTTTATCTTGCTCTTTCATCTGCTGTGTGTTTTTCTGTCTTCTCATTTTGCTTATCTTACTGTGTTTGGGGTCTCCTTTTTCAGGCTGCAGGTTCGTATTTCCCGTTGTTTTTGGTGTCTGTCCCCAATGGCTAAGGTTGGTTCAGTGGGTTGTGTAAGCTTCCTGGTGGAGGGGACTAGTACCTGTGTTCTGGTGGATGAGGTTGTATCTTGTATTTCTGGTGGGCAGGTCCATGTCTGGAGGTGTGTTGTGGGGTGTCTGTGGACTTATTATGATTTTATACAGCCTCTCTGCTAATGTGTATGGTAGTGTTCCTGTCTGCTAGTTGTTTGCCATATGGTGTCCAGCACTGTGGCTTGCTGGTCGTTGAGTAAGCTGGGTGTTGGTGTTGAGATGGAGATTTCTTGGAGATTTTCACCATTTGATATTACGTGGAGCTGGGAGGACTCTTGTGGACCAGTATCCTGAAGTTGGCTCTGCTACATCACAGACACAGCACTGACTCCTGGCTGCAGCACCAGGAGCATTTCCTCCACATGGCTCAGAATAAAATGGAGAAAAATTGGAAAGAAAGAAATAGGATAAAATAAAATAAAGTAGGATAAAATAAAATAAAGTTGTTAAAATAAAAAATAATTATTAAGAAAAAAATTTTTTTAAAGTTAAAAAAAAAAAAAAAGGACAGATAGAACCCTAGGACAAATGGTGAAAGCAAAGCTATACAGACAAAATCTGACACAGAAGCATACACATACACACTCACAAAAAGAGGAAAAGGGGAAAAAATCATAAATCTTGCTATCAAAGTCCACCTCCTCAATTTGGGATGATTTGGTGTCTATTCACGTATTCTACAGATGCAGGTACATCAAGCTGATTGTGTATTTTTAATACGCTGCTCCTGAGGCTGCTGGGAGAGATTCCCTTTCTCTTCTTTGTTCACACAGTTCCCGGGGCTCAGTTTGGGATCTGTTCCCGCCTCTGCATGTAGATTGGCCGAGGGTGTCTGTTCTTCTCTCAAATAGGACGGAGTTAAAGGAGCTGCTGATGCGGGGGCTCTGGCTCACTCAGGCTGGGGGGAGGGAGGGGAACAGAGTGCAGGGCGAGCCTGCAGCAGCAGAGGCTGGCATGACATTGCACCAGCCTGAGGCGCACCGTGCGTTCTCCCAGGGAAGTTGTCCCTGGTTCCCGGGACCCTGGCATTGCCGGGCTGCACAGGCTCCCAGGAGGGGCGGTGTGGATAGTGACCTGTGCTCACACACAGGCTTCTTGGTGGCAGAAGCAACAGCCTTAGCATCTCATGCCCATCCCTGTGGTCCGCACTGTTAGCCATGGCTCGCCCCTGTCTCTGGAGCTCCTTTAAGCAGCGCTCTTAATCCCCTCTCCTCTCGTACCAGGAAACAAAGAGGGAAGAAAAAGTCTATTGCCTCTTCAGCAGGTCCAGACTTTTCCCCGGAATCCCTCCTGGCTAGCTGTGGTACACTAACCCCCTGCAGGCTGTGTTCACACCGCCAACCCCAGTCCTCTCCCTGTACTCCAACTCCAATATCAATATATGTTAGTTTCTCGAATGTTAGTAATCTTTTAAAAATAACTGGTGCACTTCTGTGAGCAATTTACTTTGTGCTTGGTTGTAAAAGAATTCATTTTCATCTTTGGATGTTTCTTTCTCTGGATGCAAACCTTAATTATGAAAACAGAAAAGACAAAGATCTTGACACAAAGATTCATAAATTTGAAAAATTCAGACCAAAGAGTGGTTTTGTTTTTATCATTGTTTTTACATTATGTTATTTTGGAGAACAAGAAATTAAAGAAATGTTGGAAACAATTTTAGCTCTGTAGTAAGGCAAAACGTGAAACAACTACGGAATGAAAGCTTCAGGATAGATAGGATCTTAATTAAAACCAGAATTCTGGAGTTAGCTTTGTTGCCATCGTACCCTGGATTCAAATTTGAACAACACATAGGGCCGAACAGTTCATGGTCGATGTATCAGTAGCATCTGATTAACTTTTTTGAGTTAGTCAAGAAAGACTGACTGCTGTAATATATTGTTTTCAAAATTTTGTAGGTGCTTCTGAATTTATATTCATGAAAATGGAGTTTCAATGGCTACTCATGAGCTGTGTTGCTGCAAATATCAGAAAAACTTTGCATTTGAAAAATCTTACCAGACCGTTCCTTATTCTTGAGACATCATTCATTTCTTATAAAAAAAAATATGAGTTTGAGGTCTGATGTTCTTTGAAAATATCTGTCTATTGCCCTTACACTTAAATAGGAATTTAACTAAGTTTTAACTTTTTGGTCACATTATGTTTCCTGAAAATCTTACTGATATTTGTTTCAGTTGTCCTGTTGTGGAGCATGTTACCATGGAGATGTCAGAAGTAAGCCTAGTTTACCCTTCTTGCTGTTGACTTAAAGATTTGCTTACCTGCCTTTCAGATTCTTTATCATCAAATGAATTAATTGCCCAGGCCATGTGTCAATATTTCTTGAGCTACATTTTTTTTCTTGAAATTTTAATCGAAAGATTTGTTCTTCTCTAATTGAGGTACATCATATTGAATTACACATTTGACTGCTTTGTTTCATTTGTTCTTTTGGAGGGATATGTTAAATATTCATATTTTGGATCATTTTTGATCTTCAGCATCTATATATTTCTTTCTAAATTTAATAAACTTCCTGTTCTTTATTAAAATTTGCTCAGTTTTCTACTGTCATGCATGTAACAATTTTTTGTTAAATCTGTACCTATTTTCTTTTTATATTCTTCTAACATGACCTTATTTTCTCTGACCTTAATTTCTCCTCCTTGCTTTGTCTCTATGTGCCCATTTATTCTTTTTCTTGAGTTACCATTTCTTTCTAGAACTTTTTCATTCTACACTTTTGTAATACAGGGGATACCTCTTTGTTAATACATTTAATTTTCTTTAGTAATATTTGTTTATACTTTTTGTTTCTTCTCTATGATAATCTTTCCAATATGTGCGTGTGCTTGTGTGTGCATGTGTGCATGCAAAAGTGTGTGTTTGTTCCTGTCTTATTTCATGGTTATTTAGTTTTGTTTTTTTTATCTCTTGCTAACACATTTTAAA
The DNA here is from genome assembly GCF_964374135.1 of Grampus griseus. Taxonomy (NCBI): domain Eukaryota; kingdom Metazoa; phylum Chordata; class Mammalia; order Artiodactyla; family Delphinidae; genus Grampus; species Grampus griseus. The sequence continues at coordinate 52,323,542 of NC_139012.1, read as the reverse complement.
TATTTCTATGTGGTTACATTGCTTTTCATTCATTTGTTTGTTTATTTTAAACAAAGGTAAATCTTCTTGAGTCTTTTTATGTTTATAGGAATACACGAAGAAGGAGTTGGGGAGTGAGTGAAAATAATAGGAATTTTAAAATAGTTGCTAGATTGAATTTTATGAAAATTTACTATGGAAAATTTCTTATCAACAATCTATCTTAGGGGGATAACCCTGTTCTAGAGTATATGACCTTACTATAACACATGAATCAGGCTCCCCAGCTTCAAACTATACTACAAAGTTACAGTAATAAAGACAGTATGGTACTGGCAAAAAACAGAAATATAGATCAGTGGTACAGGATTGGAAGCCCAGAGATAAACCCATGCACATATGGTCACATAATTTATGACAAAGGAAGCAAGAACATGCAATGGAGAAAAGACAGCCTCTTCAATAAATGGTGCTGGGGGAAATGGACAACTACATGTAAAAGGATGAAATTAGGGCTTCCCTGGTGGTGCAGTGGTTAAGAGTCTGCCTGCCAATGCAGGGGACACGGGTTCATGCTCTGGTCTGGGAAGATCCCACATGCCACAAAGCGGCTAGGCCCATGAGCCATGGTTGCTGAGCCTGCACATCTGGAGCCTGTGCTCCACAATGAGAAAGACCACAACAGTGAGAGGCCTGCGTACCACAAAAAAAAAAAAAAAAAAGAAAATGAAATTAGTACACTACCTAACACCATACACAAAATAATAAACTCCAAATGGATGAAAGACCTAAATGTAAGACTGGACACTATTAAACTCTTAGAGGAAAACATAGGAAAGACACTCTTTGACATAAAGCACAGCAAGATCATTTTTGACCCACCTCCTAGAGAAATGGAAATAAAAACAAAACAAAACAAAAAAACAAATGGGACCTAATGAAACTTAAAAGCTTTTGCACAACAAAGGAAACCATAAACAAGACAAAAAGACAACCCTCAGAATGGGAGAAAATATTTGCAAATGAAACAACGGACAAAGAATTCATCTCCAAAATATACAAACAGTTAATGGAGCTCAATATCAAATAAACAGACAACCCAATTAAAAAATGGGCAGAAGATCTAAATAGATATTTCACCAAAGAAGATATACAGATGGCCAAGAGGCACATGAAAAGATGCTCAACATCACTAATTATCAGAGAAATGCAAATCAAAACTACAATGAGGTATCACCTCACTCTGGTTAGAATTGTCATTATCAAAAAATCTGGAAACAATAAATGCTGGAGAGGATGTGGTGAAAACGGAACTCTCCTGTACTGTTGGTGCAAATGTAAACTGATACAACCACTATGGAAAACAGTATGGAAGTTCCTTAAAAAGCTAAAAATAGAACTACCATATGACCCAGCAATCCCACTACTGGGCATATACACTGAGAAAACCATAATTCAAAAAGAGACATATACCACAATGTTCATCGCAGCACTATTTACAATTGCCAGGACATGGAAGCAATCTAAATGACCATTGACAGATGAATGGATAAAGAAGAGGTGGCACATATATACAATGGAATCTTACTCAGCCATAAAAAGGAACAAAATTGAGTTATTTGTAGTGAGGTGGATGGACCTAGAGCCTGTCATATGGAGTGAAGTAAGTCAGAAAGAGAAAAACAAATACCTTATGCTAATGCATATATATGGAATCGAAAAAAAAAATTAAAGGTACTAATGAACTTAGTAACAGGGCAGGAATAAAGACACAGACATAGAGAATGGACTTGAAGACACGGAGTATGGGAGGGAGAAGCTGTGGCAAAGTGAGAGAAGCAGCAACATGTATACACTACCAAATGTAAAATAGTTGGCTGTTGGGAAGCAGCAGTGTATCACAGGGAGATCAGGTTGGTGCTTTGCAACGACTTAGAGGGGTGGGTTAGGGACGGCGGGAGGAAGGTGCAAGAGGGAGGGGATATGGGGATATGTGTATACGTATAGCTGATTCACTTTGTTGTACAACAGACACTAACACAACATTGTGAAGCAATTATACTCCAATAAAGATGTATTTTAAAAAAAGGAAGGTTTATGTTTTCATGCACCTGTGTGTGTGTGTGTGTGTGTGTGTGTAGATCACCTGATACACTTCTTTCAATCCATAAGAATCAATATTTCACTGCTCTTCACAGAGCATCTCTTCCACTTCCAGTCGTCCTTAGCCTGAATTTTCTGAAACTATACTTGCTTGATTTGTCTACATTTAGTCAAGCCTCCTCTCCTCTTTATTCCATCCAAAATTGGTAACAAGATGCTTCCTACAATCTCCAAATGAGTTATTAATTTATTTCAAAATAGAGGTTTTTGGTTTTGCCTGCTGTGCAGTAAAGTATTAACTCAGAAAACTAAAAGTCTTCAAACCCTGTACATTCCAAGAAAAAAAAGAATTGTCCCTTCACCCACTCCATGGAGATAGTTTCTAAGAATTTATAATATTCTTCCTGTTAAATTGTCTTTGCATACTTGTGGCATTAGGCAAAGCCAGATAGTTTATAATAGTAGTGTACTTAATGGCAGGAACCTTGAGCCACACTGCATTATTCTGACCTCTGGAAGGGTTGGAGGCTGGGGAATCAGTAAATAAAGTCAGTCATCTAAGCCCTACATACTTACATAACCAAATCTGAATAAAATCCTGGACACCAAGGCTCAAGTTATCTTCCTTTGTCAACAATGTGATTATTGCACATCATTTTTGGAAGTATTAAGGTTCATATTATTCCAATGGGAGAAGATGAATGGAAGCTTGGACCTGTTTTTCTCTTTGACTCTATCTTATGCATCTTTTACCTTTGATAATTTTAATCTGTATCCTTTGACTGTAATAAACTGTAACTTTGAGTATAACAGCTTTTTTGAGTTCTAAGAGTACTTCTAATGAATCATTGATCCTGAGGATGGTCTTGCGGACCTATCATACACCTGCTGTGCATGCTCACCACTTTGACACATGTACTCTCTGCCATGTCCACCTGAGACAACAGAGAACTCTTTTCAACTCACCTGATTTGGCTGTACTTGGTAGCCTTTCTTCAGATAATGTTGCTCATATGTGATCTGTTTCATTGTTAAAGATGATGATGCTGTAGATGTTTGTCTTTTCACCTTGTACTTAGATAATTTTAGAGAGGTAAAGTTCATGAGGGAACCTTTACACTTGAAAAGGAGAAACTGCTTCATATATATAAATCTATGATATTTAAAATCCCAGAAATTATTAAATAATTATGAAATATATTTTCCAGTCAAAAAGTTGGATAATGGATTAATGATCCATCATCCTTTATATAATTCTTTAAAAACTATGACACAATTGTTCTAATTTATATAGATATCTACCAAAACTGTAATGTGCCGTTCATGACTTAGTTATACCAGCATAGTTACTAAGAGTGTTGACTCCGAAGTCAAACTACCCATTTTAATATCTTAGCTGAGCCACATGGTGTCTCTGTAATACTGGAGACACACAACCTCATTATGCCTCAGTTTTCTTTTTTTTTTTTTTAAATTGAAGTATAGTTGATTTAAAATGTTGTGTTAGTTTCAAGTGTACAGCAATGTGATTCAGTCATACATACATACATATATTTTTTTTTTCAGATTCTTTTCCCTTATAAGTTATTACAAAATACTGAGTGTAGTTTCCTGTACTATACAGTAGGTCTTTGTTGGTTATTTTATATATAGTAGTGTGTATATGTTAGTCCCAACTTCTTAGTTTAACCTTCCCCCCTTTTCCCCTTTGGTAACCATAAGCTTGTTTTCTATGTCTGTGGGTCTATTTCTGTTTCATATATAAGTTTATTTGTATCATTTTTTTAAGATTACACATATAAGTGACATCATATAATATTTGTTTTTCTTTGGCCGATGACTTAGTATGATAAACTCTAGGTCAATCCATTTGCTGCAAATGGCATTATTTCATTCTTTTTTATGGCTAAGTAGTAGTCCATTGTATATTTATGCTTCAGTTTTGTTATCTGTAAAATTAGAATAATAATTGGACCCAACTCATAGGTGTTTTGATTTTGTTTGTTTGATTAATGGAACTAAATAAAATGGTTTATGTAAAAGTACTTAGAAGAGATATTAGCATAAGTTCTCAGGAAATGTTAATTTTAATAGTGAAACTAATGAAGCTTTTCATTAATGAAAATTTTACTCTGCAGCAAACCATTCATGAAGCTATCTAATTCAAATTATATTGTCTTTTAAAAGAAGACATCTTTCTACTAATATAGAATATAAACATTTGGTGAAAATTGTTTTATAGTTGTAAGTTAGGTTTTATCAAAATAAGGCATTAACACATTATTATGATGCAGTTTACAAAATTAATTTTTGAAGCATATATTTCAATTGATCATAGTGCCCAAATATTCTTGTATTGGGAAGGAGAGAAAATTTTCAAAGCTTAGTACTAATTAAAAGGGGCAGTTAGTATACTACAAATGGCCAGCTTCTCTGAAAGTCCCAGTGCCTTCCAAAGATGTTATTTTGTTATAATCATAATAATTACAATGCAATTGAGTCTTCTAGACACCTGAGAGGTTTAACTTAGTAAATAAAATATCTCAAGTTATAGAAGGCCTGTGATTAATAAGGTCATGTCAATGATTTCTAGTCAAATTCAAACAATAGCTTTGAAATAAGTCACATTTTCAGAATGAAGGCCATGTGTTAAAGAATTAAATATTTAAAATACCTAAATATTTTAATAGCTTGGTTTTATGCCTTATATAGATTGTACATATTTAACCATTGGAATCACACTTAGCCTATTTATTTTAACTGATCATTGGTGTGATGATCACAGTTCCAAAAGAAAACAAACAAACAAAAAAACACCCAGTTAAATCAGCAAAGTTGTACGTAAATTCCATGAGGCCCTTGAATATGCAAGTGCTTATTAAACACAGTAGTAATAGATTTTAATGGTGATGGTCACAATCTCCCATGGAACCACATTCGGTGGAAATACATGATCACAATGGACAAGCAGAGAGTTTTTTTCTTTCTCCTGAATTCCTGACAAACAAAAGCTGCTGTCATTAATGTATAGCTGGAGTTATGTATAGGAAAAATAAATAAATAAATAACACGTACATAAACATTTCAAGATTCTTTGTCCAATATTTACTGATACTTATGAAATTGTAAAAAATCTCCACCATTCTAATATATATGCTATGCTTAGTCACAATAACTAAGGTACATAAATATAAGATTTTTGCTCATTCAATGGTCATCTATGAGAAATGATGTTTACTTCTGGAGGTGGAGAGATAAGCAAGTTATATTCATTACCTTCAAGGAGCTTACAGTCTGCCTATGAAGAAAGCCACATTATTGATCAAATATGACTAAATGTTATAGGCTTTAAAATAGAAATTTTATATGTTACTGTATAATTACAAGGGAGAAAGTGGGCAAATTTATTTTAAGGAATTAAGAAAGACTTCATAATAAAGTGATAGGTGAGTTTATACCTGGAAGGTAAAATATAATTTGAATGCAAAGCAAAAGGAATATCAAAGATATTGGAGATACAAGAAACAAAGAATCTGGTAAAATTTTACACCCAAAGGTATACATTTCTAAGTGAAAAAATAACTACCATTATAGTAATTACCTTAAAAAATTCTAATCAATTTGAAATTTTATTTCTCTTACTTTGCTTGCTTAAAATTCCCCAATATGCTACCAGCAGATTATAGTAGAATTTATTATACTGGTGTCACTAAGACTATCTCAAATGGTCATAATATAAGAGCAAAAATTTAGGATCTGAAATGCTGGTTTTGTTAATTCGAATGTAAGGTCAATAGAGGATTTTTTCTTTAAAGTAAAATCAGGAATATTTATGAAGTATAGAAATTAAGAATCAGAGCAGAATATACAGTTACTTAGATTTTATGAGTTAAAAAAATCCGTAAAATATCAGAAAGCTTAAATAATATCCAGATAGATTTAGACTTGCTATTGAATTTATGTAGCAGTAATAGTTCAATATTTCAAAAAATAAAATGATCTTAATGTTTTTATGTGCTATTCTATTTTATAGTAATCTCAAAGAAAGAAAATGATTTGTGTAACCAAAAGTTTTTAAAATTGATATTGTCAAGTAAATTCTCTGTGAGTATTATATTAAATATAAAATTTTCAGCAAAGGACAAGTCCTTTGGGGTTTAATCTCAATTCTAAATTTAGGAGCTCAGAATCAAATTATTTGAGCTGAACACTGAATCAAGAGATACTCTACATTAATGTGGAGTATATAAATACAAATGCAAGGGGATTTGTATTATATTTAAAAAATACCTTCTCTGACCTCTATTTAGTTGTGTAGAATTGATATGCTGAATATACCTGCCAGACTTTGGCACTGATGAGAATTCTATCTAAAGTATATAATAGGCTAATGCCTCACATGGCAGTAGGGCAAAGGATTAGAGTCCAATTGTAGATTATGTATTTGTCATTTGTGTATATTTAGTTCAAGTAATGTGTAGAAGGAATAAATTGTGAATGCTCATATACTGTGAATAGTTTGTACTGAAATTATGGTTTAAATGTTAACATAGTATTTTCTATGCATAGGTGTCTAACTTGTGTTTCAAATGACATAAAATTATTTACAATTATTTCAGTTATCTATGACAGCCAATCATATAATTCAATTACGATTTTCAGTCTAAATAGCTTCAGTATCGATCGCTCATTTGAACTGCATCCCCACCTTCCTCCTACCCACAACCCCCTTTAGGACCAAACCTCCTCCTTGCCCAGTCTTTCCTATATCATTTAAATTTATCATCATTGCCCCAGCCTCTGGCTCTCACCTTTTCTCTAGGAAAATTCCAGTAGTCTCCTAAATTGTTGCCCTGCTCCCACACTCCACAGAGCAGCCAGAATGTACATTTAAACACAAAAATCACATCAGTCACTCCTCTGCTTAAGGCTTGCCAAAAGATTTTTAATAAAGCAATAATATAATTCAAATGTTTTCTTTAACAACATCTCCATTCTTTTAATTCTCCAAGTTCAGCTTTTACTCTAATCCTCACATTGTTCTCTACCCCTCTGCACTTCCTTGCTAGTTGTCAATCTTACTCAACATAATCCTTTTCTTGTGGCTACTTTCCCAGATCCTGAAACACTCCTCCCCTAGATCTTCACAAATAATCTCTTATACTTTAGGACTTTGATCAGTTGTCACCTAATGGAGTGGAATTTCAGACAACAATTTCTAAAATATCCAGTAGGACATATTTTACTCTGGTCTGCAGTACATTATTCAGCTTTGTTTTCTTCCCTAGAAGTTATCACTTTTTGTAACCCTTGATTTTAATTAATTATTAATTTATCTACTTATTTATTGTTTTGAATATGACTGACCTCCTTTCCCATTTTTCTTAGTGGGTGATAAAAATTTATTGAATTGCACAAATGAATAAATAATATATTATGTTACACTGTATAAAAGCTGGTAAATAGTTTCTATTTTCCCAAATTATGATACCTTATTCTGATAAAGGAGCTCTACTAAAGCAGATGCTATGAATTAACCCATATACTTTCCTTCTTTTTTGGTTTTATTGTAGAAAAGAGAAACAGATTCTGAACTCTCCCTTTTATACTCTTTCTATACACACACAATCACAAGACAAATTCTTTGGTCTACAATTCAGAAAAAACGCTCCTATACTATATACTGTATACTGATTTAACTTTAAGGTTTAAATGTATTAATACCGAATATTTATTAATTCATTAATACATTTTTCTATTATAGTAATATTTTATGTTTTAATCATCATAAAATTATTGCTAATGTCAGCAGGGAGGGAACTGAATGACTAACTTCTAAAAATACTTTCAACATAGGTGAGTAGAAAATTACCTTTATTGAAATATGTCTGTTTCCCTGGAAAGGATATTGAACTTGGAGACAATATCCAAGTTTGATATTGAATTCCTTGATGCATTGCACTCATTTACTGGCTAATCACACACTAACTAAATGGCCTTGAGTAAGTAGTATTTTTCTGCTTCTTTCTCTCTAAACTGGACATAGAAATCTCACACTTTCAGGATTAAATGACATAATTTGAGTGATAGCATCTAACACAATAAAAGCACTCAATATGTGTTTTTGTTTCTTTGTTTTTGTTTGTTTTTCAGATTCATGTGTAGCTATCAACCAGTTAGGAGCTCTGAATAAAATTATTTGAGTTGAACATTGTGAATCAAAGATATTTTACATTAGCATAGAGAGTACAAATACAAATGCCAGAGGACTTGTATTACAGTTTAAAAACACCTTCTCTGAGCCCTATTTAGCTGTGTATAACTAATATGCTATCACCTCTCACCAAGATTACTACAGTATTCATCCTCCTGGTTTTTCCACTTCTTCTCTTGTTCCTCAGTAATCCATTCCTACCCCCTTCCCACAAAAAAATCAGAGTGATTATTTTAAAGGACAAATCTGATCATGTCACTCCTAAAAAAAACTTTAGTGACTTGCAATTTATCTTAGAATAAATTTATATTCCTTACCCTAGCCTAAAAGCTGCTGCCTATCTTGAAAACTTCAATTTCCATTACTCTAAAAGCTATCCTCTATCAACCATGATTTACATGCTATTGCTTAAATACATCAAGCCTTTCCAGCCTTACCTCCTTTGTTCTTAATGTATGTTCTTCTTATAATGATCTTTCCACAAATCCTCAGAGCTGCTTCATTATGTTTTGGGTCTCATTGCTAATGTTACTTTCTCAAAGAGAACAAACATATGGACACCAAGGGGTGAAAGCAGGGACGGGGGGTGATGGTGGTGGGATGAATTGGGAGATTGGGTTTGATATATATACACTAATATGTATAAAATAGATAACTAATAAGAACCTGCTGTATAAAAAATAAATTAAAAAAAACTTCCATACCTGGGAGAATCTTCTTTGAGCCATTTGTGTATCTGCATCTTTGTTGAAGCAGCTGGTATCTGTATCCTAATTATGATTCTTCAGTTTAGATATGAGTAAAATGAGAACACAAAAACCACTGATTAGAATCATTTTACTTTTATTTTTTGGGGTTGTATTTGTTTATTGTTTTGCTCTTTGTTTTTTAAAGTGGTAGTTGAGGTATCCATTTTCTTAAGACATCAGTTTCTTCCAGTATTGTTCATTGAACAAAAGTCCTTTGATTCTTATAGTTGAAGCAGTCGAGTTTAGTTCTGGCTTGGCTTTCTCAATTTCTTTCTTAGACCTCTTTTGCCATGTTTTGTTGTAATGTTTTGCTTTGGTTCTGGAAATAAGTTTCCTCAACCTAGTTCTTCAACTTTCCAAAAATTCTGAGATAGCCAATATCCTTTTCTATTTATTCAGTAAAAGTCAGCTTCTGTTGCTTAGAATGACGAATCCTGATGCAACACTCTGCCTAAACAACATAGCTAACATAGTTCTCCCCAGGTACTCTCTATTCCAATACTCAATGTATTTCTTTGAAAGCAAGTATCACATTTCTTTAACTATTAGCTGAATATAAATTTCAGATTATAAAATCAGCTGTTCCTAAAAGATAACTTTGTCCAGTGATTGCTACTTGGTTTCTATCTCAAGCATCATTGTGCTGAGAACAGACAATTTCAATATAGTCAAGGGGAAACCAAGTGATTTTGTAGTCTTTATTAGTCAATGCGCATGTTTCCCATCTTCTTTTTTCCCATCGTTGGATCTAAATTCCCATAGATTTGTAGAGAGGAACAAAGAATACCATATAGTACTTGGAGGGAGAGGAAGTGCCTTGCAAGGTAATACACATGAGAATTTATTGTTCTTCTACTCTAGTCTGGATACTAGGAATATGATCTTATTCTCCTAACTCCCTAAATTTGTCCTAACTCCTACACTCTTCTTGATTTCTTCTTCATCTACCCAATTTAATTAATTTTACTTTTCTTATAATAGAGAAACTGGTTTACATTGTCTGGTAGTTTGCCCCCTTTTAAGGTTTATTATATATATATGTATATATATACATATATATATATTAGACCCTGCTACCTTCAGACTTGGACTTTAAGAAACTTAGCCTTTGGAAACGCAAAATATATTTTTTCTCAAACTCTTATCTCCATTGCAAGTTTTGAAATATTCCTTTCAAATATTCTGAAATCAGAAATCAGAAGTTGTTGGGAGGGGATTAAGCTTTTATTGTTGTAATGAAACTTTTGTTATTTATTTTTAATACCTTTTATCATTTAGTACTTTATTTGATCTCACTAGTATATGACCATAAATTCTTAATTTTACTATAGAGAAGCCTATCAAATTTTTATATCTGTGTGCTATTTACAAACTCTCTCCCTAACCCTAAAACATGAAGATATTATTCTATGTCACCTTCTATAATCATTTTTGCTTTAACTTTTAAGTTATGATCTACAATTCAATTTGAATTTATTTTTAAGTGTGGAGGTGGGACTCAAGTTTGGATAATATAATAATTATATTATTCATAGATATCAGTTGAGTTATCACCATTTATTGAAAAAAATGACTCATTCCCCACTGCTCTACCATACAATAAATTAAATATAAATATATGTGAGGGTGTATTTCTGGATTTTTTGTTTGATTTAATTGTTCATTATCTAACATTGAGCCAATATCACACTATCTCAATTATTGTATCTTTTTGATATATTTTGAGATCCTGTAAGCTCTTCCTCTTCAAGGTTTTTTGTCTATTCATGGCCTTTTGAGTTTTCATATAAATGTTAGAATCAGCTTGATAAACATTTTTCTTGAGAGATAACAAAATCTTTGTAAATAAATTTGACAAAAATTTATTTTTTTAAAAAATAGTGTTTCCATTAATGAATATGCAATACACTTCCATGTATTTAGTCTTTGAATTCTCTTAACAGTGTTTTAGGGAATTCCCTGGTGGTCCAGTGGTTAAGACTTCCTGCTCTTACTGTCAAGGGCCCCGGTTCGATCTCTGGTCGGGGAACTGAGATCCTACGTGCTGTATAGTCAAAAAAAAACAAAAAGAGAGAGAGAGAGAGAGAGAGAGAGAGAGAGACACCGATGGGTATGCCTGAGGAAACTAAAACAAACAAGCAAACAAAAACTGTTTTAGAGCTTCTGACTTAGTGGTATTACTGGTACAATGGTGCAGTTTTAATCCCTTATCATTTCCTTCTCCAGTTTTACTATCAAAGCCATGCTGGTCTGGTTAAATTAATAAGAAGCACTCTTCTTTTATTATTCTCTGCCAGTTTGTCTTTAATTGATAAAATATTTTCCTAGAATATTTAGTAATATTCAAAGGAATAAAACAGCTGGACATGGAGTTGAATTGTAGGGAGGAGTTTAACTATAAATTCAGTTTTATTTAGCTTTTTAATATTCAGGTTTTCTATTTATTCTTGTGAGTTTCAGTTGTTATGGATTTAAAAAAATTTTTTCATTTCTTTTAAATTTTTGAATTTATTGGGAAAAAAGTTCTCAATAGCATTTTTGATATTTTTAGTGTATGTAGTGATGTTCTCATTTTCATACATTAATAGTATTTACTTGTACTCTTTGTTATTGATCTCTCTTCAAGACTGTGAAACTCTTAATCATCTGAAAAATAAATTTTTATTATGATCACTTTATTAATTTTTTCTTTTTAATTAATTTATGCACTAATTTTCATTATTTTTTCTACTTTTACTCTATTTAATATTCTGTTTTCTGACTTCTTGAGGTGAGATAGATATGTAATTAATTTATATTGCTTACAATCTTTTCTGTATGCATGCATTTAAATCAGTTTTCTATGTCTAATAATTTCATTGGCTCTCCTGTAAATCTGTTTCAATTTACATTTGTTTTTATTATTTTAAAATCAAATCTTTTGTTTTTATATATATATGGTTATTTTTGAGTACAGTACATTATTTTTGACTGTCATACAATTTATTTTAATGATTGTATAAATATTTTGAATTTATGGGGTATTTTGTTGTATATTCCCATAGAGGATTCACCTTTGCTTCTGGCAGACATTGGACTAGAGATGTTAATATTATTTAATTAAATGAGAAATTTAATAAAATAAAGATACAAATCTGGACTTCAGTCCCTAGGAATATTTTAAAAAATTTTTCTTTTATTTTAATTTTTCATTTTCCTTTTCCCCTTTCCTTTTCTTCACCTTACTCTCACAGTGTGTTTCTATGAAAGCTGAGTTTAAAGCATGGGATCTGATATCAGATTTTTATCTTAGGTTTATGATTCTTTCAATATTCTCTAAATAGACATTCTAAGGCTCTTGCTGCTTTATTCAGAATTGTCAGATACTGCTAATGCAAAAGCAATCCCTAATGTCAGGCTGACTTCTTCAGGTTTTGTTCTTCTTACATATCTTAGCCCCATCAACCCTTTTTTTTTTTTTTTTCTTTTTTTCTTTTTGCTGTTGGCTCACTGAATTTTACAGGACAATCTACATTTTTACAAAGCTTTTCTAGCCGTTCTCAGTAGAAGAGTTAGTCTGGACCAGCATGTTGACTATTACCAACTATATTTTTCATTGTTTTCAGTTTCCCTTTAATCCTCTACTTCCATATGCTATTATTCCCATAAATGAAGCACAGCCTTTATTTATTATTAATTATTATTATTCAGACCTACTTTTGACAAATTATATCAGTTGTGGTTTCTTCAGAAAATATTTTTGTATTATTTGATCTTGAAGAATATGTTGTTGCGTTTTGAATTCTCAGTTTCCAGTTATTTTCTTTAAACATTATCTTCTGATTTCTTTTGTTACTATCAAGAAGATTACTATCAATCTAATTGTTGCTTTTTTGAAGAAACTATCTCATCACGTTTGGAACAGTCTCAGATATTATATCTTTGAAAATTGCTTCTATTTTCTCTCCTCTCCTCTTGGAGCTTGAATTGCATGTACGTTTGACCTTCCTTTTGTCTCTTTAAACCTTTTATACTTTTATGTATTTTCTTCATATGTTTTTCTGTAATTAATCTTTCACTGTAACCTATCTTCCACTATACTAATTCTCTTTTCAACTCTAACATGTAATTGTCTAACTTGTCTAACATGTAACAAATTTTGTTTTGTTTTTTCCTAACTCTAAAATCTTGAGATGCTCTGAAAGTCTATTTGTATTTTACACAATTTCTGTTGCTCCTTGTTCACATGGTCTTTTTTCTTCTTTTTCTCATTTTTTTTATGTGTGATAGATCTTGTACTGTAAAATGTCCATGGGAATAGCTTGATGTATATGATAATATTATCTTTCTCCAGATGAGATATACATTTATATCTGCTAGACACAAATCAGCCTATTTCAGCTAGGTTTGAGTTTTCATATAAATGTTAGGATCAATTTTATTATTGTATTATTTTTTATTTGTTAGAATTCAGTTTTAGAGTATGGTATGAATTGAAGATGAGCTACAATCCCTTATGAGTATCTGAAATACCTTCAGTTTTCCATTACTTCAAGGGTGTAATCCTTCAGAGTATCTTCTTTGGATCTGACTTCCCGATCCTGTTGCCCTATCCCCACAAGACTATCAAAAGTTTCATTTAGTCTTCATGCATCTAGGTTGCCTAACTTAAACTGGCAAAGCTCCAGATAATAACAGTAGTTATAAATGTCAGGTTTAATAATAATGTCAACCTTTGTCTTTTTGTTATTTTGGCTTGGTAACCTTCAGCAGAAAGATGATCAAATTTATATAGTTTGTCAATATCCTAAATGGAATTTTTCCTTTATCAATTTTAATGCAAAATTTTATTTATTCAATCTCTTATCCATTTGATCATTTCTTTATTAATACAAAAACACCTTCCTGTGTGCTGCTTTTTATGTAGCATGGGGCCGGATGTTAGGAATTCTGAAATAAAATTTATGATCTCTTTCTCAACAATTTTAGAGTTTATTGTCATAGACAGAAATTACACAAAAAGTTACCATATATTTTGATAATTGCTATGCAAATGAAGACACAAAGAGCAAAGAAAGAATTATGAAAATATTCTAAGTCAGCCAGGGACTGCTAAGGAATGCTTCCTTAAGGAGTTAATTAGAACTGATGGTTGAATGACTAGGAGCTAGTCAGGTAAGTAAAAGCAAGGGAGAATTCATATGTGGTAGTTGATCAGAAAGAGGGAAGAGTAAGATTAGATACCAAGTTAAATCAAATGATAACTTTTTTATAAGGTGGACTGAAGAGGCAGAGAATGCAACTCAAGGGAACACTATGACATATGAAATGATTTATATACTAATGATGAGTACAATATAGAGACATCAAGCAGTTTTGAGAGAGAAATGTCAAAGTCTGACTTTCATTTTAAAGCATAAATTTCAGAAGACCAACTGGTTTGTATAAAATTATTAGACTAGTGGTAGTGACTCAGATTAAAACCAGTGACATTGCATAATATTTAGGAGACGAAATACAGACTAATTTGTGGCAGACTTGATAAAGGAAAAGTGGAAAAATGTCAAGAACGATTGTAGGCTTTCTTCAGGGGTGAATGGCATACTGTATGATTCAAATTGGATGGAGAATTTGGTGAAAGAAATAGGTTTGGAAGGTGTGGGAAAGAAGTTAATTTCAACCTTATTTCAAATGAACTATTGAGTATATGTTCATCTGGAGCTCAGAAAATCTTGTTTTGAATTATCTGGCTTAGCAATTTAAAGAAGCATAATAGGTTTCAAATGAAAATTAATATAAAATTACAAAATTACAATATAAAATTACATAATTTAGAAGGAGAAATAATTAGCCCAATTCCAGACCAGCCTAGTTTACAATTTGTTGTTTAAATGTACAGATAATTGTCTGTGTAGACAGACATCAGACTTTCCTTTCTTTTTCTTTGCTTTTTTCCTCTGTTCTTTTCCTCCTTTTTTCAACTCTCATTCTTTTTTTTTCTATTTTCTGTACACAATCAGAATTAAGAAAGCCAAAGATAAAATATATCATGGAATCCTTATTATGCTAACTGATCCTGGAGAGCCATGGAGTAATAATGTTTCAAGCGAGCTTCATGGGAAAAAAACTATATTTCCAAACTAAATGACTGCACTCAGGGTGTCCTTTGTTTTGGAAGTCTTTTGTTGCTTAAACTATTATATTTACTTAAGCACAACATACACATTAGATTGTAATGGTTGAGATCTTGCAATATTGTTTTTATATTTCACATTTCCTTCATTCTCCATATTTTTTTAAATTTAATTCTCTATGTAGCATTCCATTAATGTTGTGCCCTCAAATGGTACATTGAGAGATAATGGTATCTTGTGATTATGCTATTCTTAGGTAAAATTTTAATTTATATTCTCAAATCCATTTTATCTAAATATTTCAATGATATTGCTCCTCTTATCAATGATGATGCCTTATCAATCCTTTAAATAATAAGTGACGTATGGATACTGACCTACATACACTGATAAGAACATGTCTCTTGATACAAAAAGAAAACAAGAATAGTGACAGATATAAAATTGGTGATTCAAAACTTCTATGAAACAAATGATGCTCAATTCATATTAGTTGTTGAGAAAAATAATTTACCAGTAAACTGTCAGTAACCATGAAACTACACATCATAGAAATGTTAATAGGCAATCTCTAAATCTGATAAAAGTGTTTTAATTCCTGGAAGCAATTTTTTTTTCTCAGTATTTTTAATTCCAGGCTTTCCTAGGCTTTATAGTTATCTGAAGGGCTTTTCATAGATAATGCCAATAAATCCCCTTGAGGAACTGTGAAGAAATTTCAATTGTGTTGTTATGATGTTTTTACTATTCCAGTATCCCAGTGTGTATATGTTTCATGTTTTGCAGATCACACATTTCTAAAAAATAAAACCTGAAACATTCCACAGCCCGGGGTTAATGCTTATAGTTATCATATCAGTTATTTAATATTGACCTACTGGCTAGAATCGGTATGCATGCTGGCATAATTTTGATCATTATAACTTGTAAATGAATACCTAAAGTTTAAAATTACATAATAATTTTTTTGTTAAGTGGGAGTTTTAAGATGATTTTGAATGCTGGAGATAAAAACATGTCAAATAACACTATCCCTTTGCTGAATCAATTCATCACAACATGGTGACTTTAATGATAGAGGTGGTAATGGATCCCAGAATGTTACAGGAGCCCAGAGCATGGAATATAACATGGCTTAGGATGTCAGCAAATGTGAGCATGAAAAACCGATTTTAAAACTGCTATGTAGAAGGAAACACTTATTTTAAGGAAGAGAATAAAAATTATTAGAGAGAACAATTAATAGATGGAAAAAGGACTCTCGGATTCTATATATTTATTGTGAACAGCATGAGTTTGCCAAAGCTAAAACGATCATAATTTATACCAGTACCATAATTTTGCTACATGTAGCCAAGACAATAATTCCATGCTCTGCAAATGGTCCATTCTTTTGGAATTTTATGTTCAGCCTTTGGACATTAACATTTACTGACAAATAACAAACAGAGGAAAATATACAATTATTGAAAATATGTCATATGAGAAATAAAAAAATAAACCACAGTGTGCTGAAGTGATAAAATGGAAAGACTTGAGAATATATTATAGCTATCTTAAATATTACAATAGCTGTTTTATTGACATATGAAAATGCAGCTTTTGATAACTTATCCAGGGCCAACTAGACACTATTGTTACAAAAATACCGGTTTTGGCTCAGTGACCATTTTCTTAGGTACAATTTGCACAGTGTAAAATACACACATCTTAAGTGTATGACTTGATGAGTTGTGACAAATATAAACACATTTATCAAGATATAGAATATTTTCCTCATGTCAGAAAATTACATCATGACCACTGTTAAACCACTGTTCTGATTTCTATCACCATAGGTGAGTTGGTATTTTTTCACTTAAATTTTGTATTCAGTCATACAGTATGTACTATTTTGTGTTATCAATCTTTATCACACAAGTTTATTCATTTTTATTTCTGTGTAGCTTAACATTATGTGAATATACAATTTTTGTTTATCATTTTGTTCTGGTTACCTATTTCTATAACAGTCACAAAATAATAAATATTACTTCTAATATGCGGAGGACTGACTGGGATCAGCTGGACAGTAATCACTCAGGGTTTCTCCTGCAATCACAGGTTGAAGCTGGGGCTGGATTCCCCAGACGGCTCAGTCCCATGATTGTCAGTTGACCCTGGATGTTGGCTGGGTTATTAGCTGGGACTGTCAACCAGTGCCAACAGATAGCTTTTCCATGTAGTTTAGCTTAGGTTTCCCATATCATCATGACTACATGCTGTAAGAGAGTATATCAAGAGAGAATGTTCTGAAAGGCTGAAGAGAAAGCTACAAGTCCTATGAACCAGAATCTGCAATCATGAAGTTTCACCACTGATGTATTCCATCAGTCAATGTCAAATTACAAGAGCAACACAAATTCAAGAGAGGGGACAACATAAGGGAATGACTAACAGGAGGTGTAGTTAATTGGGCAGTCCTCTTTGGGGACAAACTACCACATCACTCCACTGCTAATTAACATGTGGGTTATTTTCAGTTTTTGCCTATTATTACTAAAGCTGCTAGGAAGACTATTATGCATGTCTTTGGGGGGATGTATATTTTATTTGTCTTAGATACCTACCTAGAAGTGGATGGCATAGAGTAGGTGTAGATATATTTACAAGAAATATCAAGCCAGCTTGATGAACACAGGGGCAAGCAAGAGGAGAAAACAAGATGTTTAGAGGAGAAAATCCAAGACTGCTGTTCAGTGTGGTTGTGACATTGAGGGACTGGGGATGAGTCAAGAGAAAATTCTGGAAAGAAGCTGTTTAATACATTAAGATTTTCAAATCTCATCATATGCAGACAATGAGGGAAATGAAAGGTTTTAAGGAAAGGTTTTAATGACACAGTTTCAAATTTTTGAAAAATCAGCTCCAGTCGAATTGTGGAAAATGGGATGAACTTATAAATAAAAGAAGATATTTTAGATCCCTGCAACAAGGTGGTGTTGTCCATGGAGACAGAGAGATGTGGATGATTTGAGATATATTTGGGAAACCATATTGATTAGACTTGTTTTTAGATTAGAAGCAATGAGTGAAAAAGTGTCAGATCTGTGACTAGGGCAACAGGGGGATTAGTGGTGTGTCTCTCTGTGATGGGGAACACCACGGAAGACCTAGTATGGGAGTAAATAAATTAATTTAGTATTCGACCTGCTGAATTTCAGTTAATTTTATGAGTAGACATTTCTTGTAAGAAGTTAGATCCATGAATTTTGAGCTTATGTGAAATATCTGAGTTGGAAATGTACATTTGGGAATTAACAGCTTCAGGCTATGTTCAGACAGGAAGCATGTGGTGTGAGAAGCTTGTAGTACTTAATAATTTATCCTTGGAGTTAGGCTTCCTGGATGTGAAACCTGGAGCATTTCATCCTAGATGAATGTTCTTGGCCAAGTAATTTAACATTGTTTTGTCTCACTTATGTGTAAATACAGATGATAGTTTCTACCTTTTACAGTTATTGTAGATAGTTACATATAAAGGACATTGGAAATTCCCAAGTTCAAAGCAAGTGTTCTATGAACATTAGTTCTTACTATTGCTATTAGCATTACTGTTATGGATAAAATGGTCAAAAGAAAATACTTGGTTATATAATACCATTTACAGAACAAGCATAGGAAGAGACACTCACAAAGGAGACTGAGTAAAAGCAAGAGAGGAATCCAGGGAGGGAAAAGAAAAAAGAAAAACAATCATAAATTAATTTAAGATGTATTATGTAAAAAATAAAATAGAAAAGTTTATTCAAGATTGAGGAAATATTTTCACAGAACTAGAACAAAAAAATCTCACAATTTGTATGGAAACACAAAAGACCCCAAATAGCCAAAGTAATCTTGAGAATGAAAAACGGAGCTGGAGGAATCAGGCTCCCTGACTTCAGACTATACTACAAAGCTACAGTAATCAAGACAATGGTACCAGCACAAAAACAGAAACATAGATCAATGGAAGAGGATAGAAAGCCCAGAGAGAAACCCACACACATATGGTCACCTTATCTTTGATAAAGGAGGCAGGAATGTACAGTGGAGAAAGGACAGCCTCTTCAATAAGTGGTGCTGGGAAAACTGGACAGGTACATGTTAAAGTATGAGATTAGAACACTTCCTAACACCATACACAAAAATAAGCTCAAAATGAATTAGAGGCCTAAATGTAAGGCCAGAAACTATCAAACTCTTAGAGGGAAACATAGGCAGAACACTCTATGACATAAATCACAGCAAGATCCTTTTTAACCCACTTCCTAGAAAAATGGAAATAAAAACAAAAATAAACAAATGGGACCTAATGAAAGTTCAGAGCTTTTGCACAGCAAAGGAAACCATAAACAAGACCAAAAGACAACTCTCAGAATGGGAGAAAATATTTGCAAATGAAGCAACTGACAAAGAGTAAATCTCCAAAATATACAGGCAGCTCATGCGGCTCAATATCAAAAAAACAAACAACCCAATTCAAAAATGGGCAGAAGACCTAAATAGTCTGTTCTCCAAAGAAGATATACAGATTGCCAACAAATACATGAAAGGATGCTCAATATCTTTAATCATTAGAGAAATGCAAATCAAAACTACAATGAGGGGGCTTCCCTGGTGGCGCAGTGGTTGAGAGTCTGCCTGCTGATGCAGGGGACATGGGTTCGTGCCCTGGTCTGGGAAGATCCCATATGCTGCGGAGCGGCTGGGCCCGTGAGCCATGGCCACTGAGCCTGCGAGTCTGGAGCCTGTGCTCTGCAACGGGAGAGGCCACAATGGTGAGAGGCCCGAGTACAGCAAAAAAAAAAAAAAAAAAAACTACAATGAGCTATCATCTCACACCAGTCAGAATGGCCATCATCAAAAAATCTAGAAACAATAAATTCTGGAGAGGGTGTGGAGAAAAGGGAACACTCTTGCACTGCTGTTGGGAATGTGAATTGGTACAGCCACTATGGAGAACAGTATGGAGGTTCCTTAAAAAAACTACAAATAGAATTACCATATGGCCCAGCAATCCCACTATTGGGCATATATCCTGAGAAAACCATAATTCAAAAACCGTCATGTACCAAAATGTTCATTGCAGCTTTATTTACAATAGCCAGAAAATGGAAACAACCTAAGTGTCCATCATCAGATGAATGGATAAAGAAGATGTGGCACATATATACAATGGAGTCTTACTCAGCCATAAAAAGAAATGAAATTGAGTTATTTGTAGTGAGGTGGATGGACCTAGATTCTGTCATACAGAGTGAAGTAAGTCAGAAAGAAAAAGACAAATACCATATGCTAACACATATATATGGAATCTAAGAAAAAAAAATGTCATGAAGAACCTAGGGATAAGACAGGAATAAAGACAGAGACCTACTAGAGAATGGACTTGAAGATATGGGGAGGGGGAAGGGTAAGCTGTGACAAAGTGAGAGAGTGGCATGGACATATATACACTACCAAACGTAAAATAGATAGCTAGTGGGAAGCAGCCGCATAGCATAGGGAGATCAGCTTGGTGCTTTGTGACCACCTAGAGGGGTGGGATAGGGAGGGTGGGAGGGAGGGAGACACAAGAGGGAAGAGCTATGGGAACATATATATATGTATAACTGATTCACTTTGTTATAAAGCAGAAACTAACACACCATTTTAAAGCAATTATACTCCACTAAAGATGTAAAAAAAGAAAAAAAAAGATTGAGGAAATAACATGAGAAAAAAGAGTAGTCATAAATGAGTTTATAAAATGAAATTATTATTACCTAATATACATCACTAGAGGGAGGAACATCTTTCTGAATGTTTAAAAATGGAAACAAAAAAGAAAAATTTATGCATATAGCTTAGTGTCAAGAGAGTGTATGATGAAGCATAACATTTCCTCTACATTGCATTTTTTTCTAAGCTAATTTGGAATTGTTTTGGAGTGACTGGATTCTATCTACACAAGGTAGAGTATTTTACAATAGCTGGCAATAGCGATGACTTCTTTCAAATGAGGAACTTGTATATTTCATCTTTAAATCAATACATCACCTTATGAATGGGAATCAAATCCACCTAACTGTATCAGCATGAACATAGGTTTCCTATTTTAGGTGTATAAAGAGACCATTGTTATTCTTTTGAGAAAGATCATTCTGTGTAGTTTTTCTGTATATGTTTTAGAAGCATATGGGGCACGCTGCCAGTTCTGTTGTATTTCAAAGCCTGATTCACTTGTAAATGCTATAAGTGGCCATATTAATGGGTTTGGGGTGGATGTAGAAGTTGGGGTGTTGCAGAGATAATAAGTGGGCTCTGAAGGATTAAGTATAGTGTTCCTATGGGGCAATGGAAATAGAATAGAATCATAATGAAATTTCAACCCTGCAGCTGTATTTCACCTAAAACATTATGTTCATAAGATTCTTCTTTTCCTTAGGCTTCTAACTAGCTGCGAGGGATATAGACGATAAGCTTCTCTGAGACAAAAAATCTAATTTTCACTAAATAAAGTTATCTATATATAGGTATATATAACAAATAAACATTTCGCTTTTTAAAAAGTTAAGCATCCTACTTAGCAAAATTTTATCTGACAGCATGCTACACAGATTTTAGCATGTGTAATGATCCTTTTCATATGGAGAGAATTATGTATAGTAGTATCTGACTTGTTTCCCAGGCAAAATGCCAAAACTTATTCTCGGCTAATTCTTATGTGCTCTTTCATAATAAAAGCTATTATGCAGTTCTTTTATCTCCTGATAATTTAATGTTTATGATACAAACTATGAGGTCTTGGTAAGGGATTTAGTTAAAAGTTACCCAAGGAATAAAATGCCATCGATTAGAATATTTAAAATAATTATAGATCACTGCCTAATTGGAAATTCCATTATGAAATGCCAAAATCACCTCCACCCTTTCAGAGCAAACTCTTAGATAAACTGGCTGATTCTATGAATACTCCAAGTCCTTTACTCCCTTTGATGGAGGGGTTTGTCCATCCCTATTTACTGCAAATTCCCACATGACCCAGAGGCTCCTTACCCTCTTGTTAAGTTTTTCCATATGACTTTCTCTGACCAATAAACAAGAGCGGAAGTGACTTATTCCAGTTCTGAGAAGAAGCTTGAGAAACCATGTGTGTTTCTGCCATTTCTCTTGCAATTTACCCCCCACCCCATGAACATCATGACCAGGTGGAGATTCCTCCTTCACTCAGGCATCTCCTGCATCCAGACATGAAAACAGAACATGGAACAGGAACAGGGGCCCCAGCTGGTACACAAGCAAGAGATAGGACTTTACTCTCATAAGCCACTGAGACTGCTTTCTACCACAAAACTGACTAATACAGTGTCTTGTTAAAGACTCTCTTGTATGTTCCAAAAGTAAATCAATAAGGAATTTGAGATGAATAGCAATTATTTCACCAAAAACTTCTCCAGGGCAGTGGCTGAATTTAATTTATATTGAATTCACAAGGTCTAATATGAAGGATAACACATACTCAGTAATCAATAATTATCCACGGACTGATGGATTGAAGAATGAGTGAGTGAATGAATGATTGATTGAATAAATGGCATATGGAGAAATAAGTACATTATGTTAGGTACTGGAGTTTCAATAAGAGGTGAATATCCTCAAGGGATCATAAAAGGCTCATGGAGAATTTTGTGAATTAGTGAGAGTATATATTGAAAAAAAAATACAAGGATGAAATTAAGAGATCATGAATCTAACTTATGGGTCTAATTAGAGACTGTTAGAAAAGGATAGGAAAAAGAAATTCCAAACCAAGCAACTTCTTGCAATTTTCCCTCTGCTACAGGAATGGTATATCTCTGATGGGGCTGCTTTAGGTTTTTAAACAATTAGGCCTTTAAATGTGAAATTGTATAACACCCAATTAGACTTGAAAGCTTTAAAATACATGTTCCTTTTCATCAGAAGAACATCATCCTGATTTTCATTTTTTAATTTTCATTTTTCTAATTCCCAAAATTGTTTATGTTGTTAGTTGTGAACAATAACTGTAATAATAATAGGCATAGGCATGAAAACAGTCCATAAATTACATGTAATAAACAAGCAATGCTTTATGATTGTTGCATTCAAAATATACATTGATTATTTGTATATACTGTAACATAAATATAAATGATATAATTTTAACAAAATCATGTATTTTATGTAAAGATATTTTCACTTCTTTTTTATCTCAATCAAATGTGTAGAAACCATATCATTACCCATGTTTTCTGCATTAGATGAATATGGGTATTTTCACTCAGTGAGTGCTTAGAGTGATGCAAAACATTGTCTTCCATCCCAGGAGAAAGTCTCTGCATTTTTGAGCTACATTATCTGCTTCAGTAAATGCTGACATTTTGCTTAGTTTTTCACTCCAAGTTGTCAGCTGCAGGGAAACCCAGATTAAACTACCCAAACTACAAAGCAGGGAAAAATAATTAAAGCTGTCTGACACTAGACTTACCATGTAGTCTTTAATTTGTGAAATGGTAAATATTAGCCTCTTCCTTGGTCTCTACCATCTAGAACTCCCAGTGGAGAAAGAAATTGGTTCCATTTGTAAAGCATCTCTGAAGAGAGGCAAGCTGTAAAAACGTACTACTTTATCAGAATTATTTAGAGATTTCCATGTGTACACACTTCATTGATTATCAGTTTTTTGATGAGGCTTGCTGGAGTTTAGAAGGCACCCTAGAAAAAGATTCTTGTTCTCTGGGAAATGCAATAATGGTCTGTTAGTTTGGAAACAACAAAATAGTGAAGTAAAGAGCATAATGGATTTTGCATGTGGTGTTTAGTAACCAGCCTTAGCACCAGCTAAAGGACTGCTGAGGATTTCCTGAGACATAATTCAGCCATAAATTCAGGAGTGAAATTTTTCATTGCATGTTTTTCACCTCCTTTTACATTATACTTAAGAGGACGTCATTTCATATATATTCACAAAAACATCAATACTAGTAACTAATATATTTGACATTTGCAAATGAAAAATTATGGAATATATGTGAATACAAGATTACTTTAAAGTGTTAATAACTATAGAATATTATAGCTTAACACTCAGATATAAAAGCAAAATCCTGTATGCAGAAAACTATAAGATACTGATGAAATAAATTAAAGATGATACAAAAAGATGGAGATATACCATGTTCTTGGATTGGAAGAATCAACAATGTGAAAATGACTCTACTACCCAAAGCAATCTACAGATTCAATGTAATCCTTATCAAACTACCAATGGCATTTTTCACAGAACTAGAACAAAAAAATTTCACAGTTTGTATGGAAATACAAAAGACCCCGAATAGCCAAAGCAATCTTGAGAAAGAAAAATGGAGCTGGAAGAATCAGACTCCCTGACTTCAGACTATACTACAAAGCTACAGTAATCAAGACAATGGTACCAGCACAAAAACAGAAATATAGATCAATGGAACAGGATAGAAAGCCCAGAGATAAACCCACACACATATGGTCACCTTATTTTTTATAAAGGAGGCAAAAATATACAATGAGAAAGGACACCTTCTTCAATAAGTTATGCTGGGAAAACTGGACAGCTCCATGTAAAAGAATGAAATTAGAAAACACCATACACAAAAATAAACTCCAAATAGATTAAAGACCTAAATTAAGGCCAGAAACTATCAAACTCTTAGAGGAAAATATAGGCAGAACACTCTATGACATAAATCACAGGAAGATCCTTTTTGACCCACCTCCTAGAGAAATTTAAATAAAAACAAAAATAAACAAATGAGACTTAATGAAACTTAAAAGCTTTTGCACAGCAAAGGAAACCATAAACAAGATGAAAAGGCAACCCTCAGAATGAGGGAAAATCTTTGCAAATGAAGCAACTGACAAAGGATTATCTCCAAAATTTACAAGCAGCTCAGGCAGCTCAATATCAAAACAACAAACAAACAAACCAATCAAAAAATGGGCAGAAGACCTAAATAGACATTTCTCCAAAGAAGATATACAGATTGCCAAC
Source organism: Grampus griseus (assembly GCF_964374135.1). Lineage (NCBI taxonomy): Eukaryota > Metazoa > Chordata > Mammalia > Artiodactyla > Delphinidae > Grampus > Grampus griseus. The sequence goes on along the minus strand of NC_139012.1, from coordinate 52,298,330 downwards.
AAACACATGAAAGGATGTTCAACATCACCAATCATTAGAGAAATGCAAATCAAAACTACAATGAGTTACCACCTCACACCAGTCAGAATGGCCATCATCAAAAAATCTACAAACAATAAATGCTGGAGAGGCTGTGGAGAAAAGGGAACCCTCTTGCACTGTTTGTGGGAATATAAATTGATACAGCCACCATGGATAACAGTATGGAGGTTCCTTAAAAAACTAAAAATAGAACTACCATACAAACCAGCAATCCCACTACTGGGCATATCCCCTGAGAAAACCATAATTCAAAAAGAGTCATGTACCACAATGTTCACTGCAGCACTATTTACAATAGACAGGACGTGGAAGCAACCTAAATGTCCACTGACAGATGAATGAATAAAGAAGAGGTGGCACATATATACAATGGAATATTACTCAGTCATTAAAAAGAAATGAAATTGAGTTACTTGTAGTGATGTGGATGGACCTAGAGTCTGTCATACAGAGTGAAGTAAGTCAGAAAGAGAAAAATAAATACTATATGCCAACACATATACATGGAATCTAAAAAAAAAAAAAAAAGGTTATGAAGAAACTAGTGGCAGGACAGGAATAAAGACGCAGATGTAGAGAATGGACTTGAGGACACGGGGAGGGGGAAGGGTAAGCTGGAACAAAGTGAGAGAGTGGCATGGACTTATATACACTACCAAATGTAAAATAGATAGCTAGTGGGAAGCCACCATATGGCACAGGGAGATCAGCTCCATGCTTTGTGACCACCTAGAGGGGTGGGATAAGGAGGGTGGGAGGGAGATGCAAGAGAGAGGAGATATGGGGATATATGTATATGTATAGCTGATTCACTTTGTTTTAAAGCAGAAACTAACATACCACTGTAATGTAATTATAGTCCAATAAAGATGTTAAAAAAATAAAAAGTATCATAAAGTCTACACTAAAATAAAAATTAAAAAAATAAAAGCAAGGTCCAATAGAAATCACGTATCCCGTAGGTAAGGAAAAAAAAATCAGTCATAGAGTAATTTATGGAGTAGAGCATAACGAACGCTCTGTAAATCATAACACAACTTTAATGTACCTTTACTGAGACACAGATACTTGCATCTCCTCAGCGTGAATATCATGCTCAGAACGTGCAGTAGTAAAGTTAAAGTAATAAGAAATTGATGTTCTGTTCTCTGAGGTTTATCCACTCTAACTCTGCTACCAAATGGCTGTCCTATGGTTTTCTACTTCTTCCTTTAAAGCTGTAATCTACTGCATTGCAATGCTGTGATTAATTTAGAATCTCTGATTGCAAAAACAAACTACTATACTGATTACTTGGTTAAACCAAGCAAAATTGAATAATATATATGTAAATATTGCTTTTGGTAAAAATTGATCACATCTGTTCTCTTATCCTAAATCAGTAGTGAACTAGTATAAATCAAGTCTATTGATAACATGAATTATTTCTATAGAGGATATACAATAAAGAACAGAAGTGTAATTCTTAGAAATATGGGATGAAAACATATTCAGAAGACTGTTAGTTTAAAGAAGACTAGGCCATAAAATAAAGTACATATTTACAAATTTTTTCCTTATGTTTTGAAATAGGAATGAAAAAACTTAGCTTTGAAACAGAAGTGATGACCAAGAAAAATTTGAACATGGTCGCATAGTTTTATTTTAAAGCATAGAAAAATTATGAAAGCAAAGATATCTCTTTTTTATTTTAGATCCTATATATGGCTTGATTAATTTTTCAATTACAGCCTTATGGACTCATTTCATTTGCTACTCCACTTAGCCAGCATCTTTTAGGATATGCATGAGTTTTTACTTCCTCTTTATGTAAATGTATTTCAAATTTGCTACTGCAGGTAAATTAACCTACATTGAAAATATATTTATGTTCTAATATTTCTTGAGCTGTCATAGCATTGGAATGTGTATAGAGAGCCAGACATGTGTCTGTATTACATGTGTGTGCTTCTCATGAAGTAATAATTAGTGAATGTAAAGGCAACATATCTTGACCTTGAAGTATTTTTGTTATAATAAATTATTTTCTGTTTTGTTGTATTTATAGCACACATGTGTATTTACTCAAGTTATTGATCTCCTGAACATTTTCTCTGTTTAAGCTCTTAATATGAAATTATATCCAGAAGACAGATATGTAACAACAAAGTATTAATGGCTCTCACTATGTGAATATTTTGATGGTCAATTATATTGATCTCATTCAAATGTGGTATCAAATAAAAAGCAAATCTGCACCTCATAAGCAGAAACCTTATTCAAAATGATATTGCAAGGGATGGGAAAGGGGCTATTGTAGTAGGGAGAAGACTGTGACCATAACTGTAAGCAACTCACGAGTTAGCCAAAAAGGTTTTTCTCCTTATGGAGAAGAGTAAACAGAGAGAACCAGATGTGGAGAAGTGGGATGGCTGAAAGGGAAGCAAGATCTGATAGTGGCAGAGAGAGTTTTACCCTGAGGACAGGCTATTCCCACAAGGGACTGTCTACTGGCTCAGGCTGAGGGCTGACTTAAACTCAGGGACCTTGAGGAAGGAGAGAAAGTTCACCATAGATTGGTGAACACACATTTTGTTCCAATTATTCAGTGGGAGCAAGCAGTTCAGCTAAGTGTTTATGTAACAAAGAAACAATTTTAAAAGTCTAAATCTGGCCTTATCACAGGTAAACAAGGGTGGCATCCCTGAGTCTTATCTAAGTCACTTTGGGAAGAATAGTTCTTTGCAGTAAGCCCTTTTCCAAAACACAAAGAGTGGGAAGATTTCTTAACCTTCATCATTTTCCAGAATCACAGAGCTTAAGTAAAATTCAACATTGTCAGTCATCACTTGTCTTTTGTGAAGCTTCAGAATCTCTTTACCAACAATTCATCACAGTTGAGAGGATAATATTTATAAAAATGAATGAAGATGAAAATTATACCTTTTTCCATAGCTCTGTATACAATATTTTAAAGTATTTATGAATTACCTTTTCCGACCTAAATATAGTAAGAAAAAAGCTCTAACTAGTTTAATATACCAAAATGTTATGAACAAATTGCTATTCATCAACAGAGAATTGGATAAACAAAAATGATAGATACAGGCATTAAAATTATGTAGAAGAAATGTATTTTAAAATATATAAGCAACATAACAGTCAAATTTCAAAACTGGGTTCCAGTTTTTGTGAAGCATAGAATTATACTAAACTGTTAAGTGTTAAAAGTCATAAGATTTTATTGTGTGATTTTTATTGGCTATAGAATTTTTGGTGATTTTAAATTTTTAAAATTTATACTATCTGCATTTCCTAATGACCCTACAGTGATCATGACTTTTTTGTGTCCTAAATAAAACATATTAACTGAAAGGGAGATTTTTGTGAGTATCTGCAGATGAATGATTGAAACCAGTATTTACCTTAAATTTTAGAGGTGGAATTGGCCTCTAAGGATGTTTAGAAGAAGTAATTTTAAAATGTTAGAGGTATTTTCTAGTTGACAATAAAAATAACCCTTATTTATTTTTAAAATTTTATTTTAAAATCAGTAAGTTTTATTTACTAATTAATTGTTTTGAAATATAATTCATTTACAATATTGTATTAGTTTCAGCTGTACAACAGAGTGATTCAATATTTTTATGGAGTGCACTCCAATTAAACTTATATTTCTCTTTGCTGTACAATAGATCCTTGTTACTTATTTTATGCATAATAATATATGTCTCTTACTCCCCTACCCCTATCTTGCCCTTCTCCCCTTCTCTCTTCCCACCAGTAACCACTAGGTTGTTCTCTATATCTGTGAGTCTGTTTCTGTTTTGTTATATACATTCATTTTATTTTTAACATTCAACATATAACTGATGTCATATAGTATTTGTCTTTCTCTGATTTATTTCAATAAACATAATACTCCCTAGGTCCATTGATATTGGTACATGTGACATTATTTCATTCTTTTTCATGGCTGAGTAATATACCATTGTGTATATATACCACATCTTCTTTATCCATTCATCTGTCAGTGGACACTTAGGTTGCTTCCATGTCTTGGCTGTTGTAAATATTGCTGCTATGAACAGTGGGGTGCATGTATTTTTTTCAAATTATTGTTTGCTCTGGATATATGTCCAAGAGTGTGATTGCTGGATCATACAGTAACTCTATTTTTAGTATTTTTTAAGGAATCTTAAAAATCTTATACTCTTCTATATAGTAGCTGCACCGATTTACATTCCTACATTCCACCAACAGTGTAGGAGGGTTCCCTTTTCTCCACAACTTTTCCATCATTTTTTATTTGTAGACCTTTTGATGATGGCCTGACAGGTGTTAAGCCATACCTCACTGTAGTTTTGATTTGCATTTCTCTAATAATTAGCCATGTTGAGGAGCATTTCATGTGCCTATTCACCATCTATATGTCTTCTTTGGAGAAGTGTCTATTTAGATCTTCTGCCTATTTTTTGATTGGGTTTTTGTTGTTTTTGTTTGTTTTAATATTGAGCTGTCTGAGCAGCTCAATATCAGTTAAAACCACTGTTGCCTTATTTATTTTCCTTCTGGATGATCTGTCCATTAATATATGTGGGATGTTAAAGTCCCCTACTATTATTGTATTATCATCAATTTCTCTCTTTATGTCTGTTAATATTTGCTTTCTATATTTAAATGTTCTTAAATAGGGTGCATATATGTTAATGAGTGAAATGTCCTCTGACTGTACTGATCCC